>NW_022589733.1:3851754-4191488 GCF_004348235.1 Phoca vitulina | reverse complement strand
CCACTATGTACCAGGAGCCATGCTCAGCGCCAAATAAAATAGACATCTCTGCCTCCTTCGCAGCTCTTCTCATATTCGCTCACACATCCCCCCAGAAATGATCACAGTTGATAACAATGTAATTTTTTCTGACTGTTGTTCCCCTACTAGGTTGAAAGCTCTGTGAAGGGAGGGAGGATGTCTATTTTATTTGGCGCTGAGCATGGCTCCTGGTACATAGTGGTTGATCAGTAAATATTTGAGGGTACAGACAGAAAGAAGAATGTGGAGATGAATTTGGGCCAGGTGTGGTCCAGGGAAAGGCCAGCTGGGCCTGAGAGGAGCCTCTCTGAACAGTGAGTACCAAGTTTGGGTCACCCTTTGCTCTGACCGTGTCAGTTTTGGAGTGGTCAGCTCCCAGAGACAGACTTGCAGGAACTAAACCACACAGCAAGGCTGAGTGAGATACTTGAATGCCAACTTCTCCACAATGAAGGAAGGAAGGAAAGAAAGAAGAAACAAGGGAAGGAGGGAGGGAGGGAGTGAGGAAAAAAGTCACATGGACCGCACTAGGATATTCCGGTTAGGAATTTCTGAACAAATCACAGTCAGATGTTGCCTTTTTGAGGATAGAATCAGAGGAAATGAAATCAGGTGACAATGGTCATCTGGGGAGGATCTGGCCAGGGGACAGAGCCACCCAAAGTCACCCAGGTCCCATGTGCCTGGGACTACCCCAGGAGCCCACAGACCAAGCCCAGTGGTGTTACCCCCCCTCCCCATGCTACCCAAAGCATCACCAGTACATTCCTGGTTTTCAGTCTGTCCAAATGCCACGACCCATCCCCGAGGGCAGAGTCAACATGTTAATGAACCTGAGCACAATCTGTGAGAGGGGAGGCTCCCTGCCCACTTGTCTTTATGAATGCAACCAGCAGAAAAGCCTGGAGCACTAGAGCGGCCCTATGCGAGCTCTAGCCCGGGGTCAGGTGGGGAGGCCAGAAGGCACTCTAACAAGTGTCTATCTTTTTTTGGTTTTGTTTTGTTTTTAAGATTTTATTTATTTATTTGAGAGAGAGAGAATGAGAGAGAGAGAGCACATGAGAAGGGGGAGGGTCAGAGGGAGAAGCAGACTCCCCGCTGAGCAGGGAGCCCGACATGGGACTCGATCCAGCGACTCCAGGATCATGACCTGAGCCGAAGGCAGTCGCTTAACCAACTGAGCCTCCCAGGCGCCCCTAGCAAGTGTCTATCTTTGCGGGCCTTTGGGATTACAAAATAATCTTTGGTGAGCAAGACCGTGCTTTGGTGGCCACAGATGTTAACTAAATAATCAGAGGCACAAACAAGAATATACAGCCGATTCTGATTATTCACAGAATCTTTATTTATGAATTTGCCTACTCTCTAAAATGTAGCGACTTGTAACCTCCAAATCGATACTCACGGAGCTTTCACACTGGAGCAGCGAAAAATTTAAGCCCCTTACATGTGTGGATTTCCAACTGACGTCAAACAAGGCGATGTTCTGCCTTCTTGTTTCAGCTCTCATGCTACAAACAAGTGTCCTTGCTGTTGTCTACTTCATGCCACACTTCTTGTATTTGTGTGCCTTGTGTTGGTGATTTCGCTGTTTAAAATGCCCCCCAAATGTGGTGCTGACATGCTGTCTAGTGTTCCGAGGCACCGGAAGGCTGTGAAAACGCATGTTAAATCAGCTTCATTCAAGCATGAATTACACTGCTGTTGGCCATGAGTTTGATGTTAACGAATCAACAATATATTGTAAATCAGGTGTCTTTAAACAGAAACACACACACAACAAGGCTAGGTATTGACTGGTGGATGAAAACGTTGCAACCAGAGGCTCGCAGGAACCTAACCCTTTACGTCTCCTAAGAGCGATGGTTCAGTATGTGCTAATTCAGGGTTAGCAATGACTGTACAGAACATAACAGGACTCGACTGCAATTATGAACGTGATCGGTGCTATGAAGAAGGGGACCGGCAGGGCACCATCTTGCTGCAGCTGGGGTCTCGGGCTGGGCCAGCAGGCCCACCTCCCAGAGCTTCCCCTTCACTCACATTTGCCCGGACTTGGCTGGTAGAGGAGAGGGTAGGACCAGTCTTTGCTCATCTTTGCCAATGTCCGAAAGCTCCTGGAAAGGGAGAGTCAAGTGGCTAACAGCTTGCCCCCTCCTCAGGTGTCACTCTGTGTTTAACCCTACCGCACATTAACCGTGACCTTGGTATAAGTCACTTAGCAGAATAGTCTCATGGTTTCTTCACAAGGGTGTCCGAAGGATGTCAGCAAATGCAGGCTGAGCATACAGTAGGTGCTCCATAAGTGATAAGTATGGTGATTTAGACTCCTCAGTGATCCTGGGGCTCAAGGCCTGGTCCCAGGGGCCGGACCAAACTCTCTGAGGACAAGGAGAATCCCAGATGCAGGGCAGCTAAGAACTGTCCCAGAGGCTCCCCGTTTCCCCCACCGGTGGGGGGAAGGAACTGCTGGGCAAAGCTCTTAGGGCGCCAGTCCTAGCGCTGCCACATCTCTTTAGGGCCCAGAGCTGCCACTCCAAGGCCCACTTGTCTGAACCACGGGCAGCCTCATTATGTAAGTGAGATTTAAGGCCCAGAGAGCCGGTGGCGGGGGGGGGGGGGGGGAGTTATGCCCAAGTTCACACTGCAGGTCAGGTTTGGAAGAAATGGAGTGACCCCATGGAACATGGAAAGGAAAAGTAATAGGGCAGGTGGGGCAGCCCTCAAGACTGCAGCTCCTTCCCCAGGAACCCAGGGGGCCAGATTCTCATAACAGCGGCTGCCGTTTCTTGAGGGCCTACTGCGTGCCAGGCTCTGAGCGGAGCACTTTGCACTCACTGGATCATTTACTCTGATCCTTACAACGCCCCAGGGAGGTGGGTACTCTGATTAGCTCCATGCTGCAGAGAAGGCAACTGAGGCACAGAGAAGTTGGGCCGCTGGGCCCATAGCCGTCCCACTGGTCACACAGCTGGGAAGTGGCAGAACCAGGTTTCAGTTAGGGTCTGCCTGACCCCAAAGTCCATACTCTCAACCACCAGAGCTGAGCCCCCAAGCTTGCATTTGGGGCCTGGCTGCTGGATCCCATCCCCTCCTCAAAGTTCATCCACCAAACCAGAGGTGCAGGATCCAGGAGCCACATCTGGATCTGCAGATGGCGAAGGGCCAAACGCCCAACCTGAACGGTGAGACGCAGCCCAGAGTCAGGAATCACGGCCAGTGCCGGGCCTGGACAGGGCAGTGCTGGGCTTCCCCACAGGCCCACCCTGAGAACCCCCCTCATCAGCAGTCTTTCTGCTGCGTCCTCCAAGAGAGCTGAGCCATGTGGGGATTTGTTCAGGGACTGTAATGTGTAAGACTCTCCTCTTGTATTTCTCCCCTTGCTTACATCTCCGAAGACCCTGGAGCTAAAAAGCAAAGCGGATCTCATTAGGCCCATTTTACAGAAAAGCAAACTGAGTCTCTGAGCAGTGAAGTCGCTGGCCCATGGTCATCAGCTCAACCCAGCCAAATGGAATCCAGCCAAAGTCTTTTGAGTTGGGACTCTTTTCACCCACTTTGCCTCTTTACACAGCGATGGGCATGGTCTCACGCAGGCTGGCACCCTCTGCAAGGGGCCCCAGCCAACCCTGCCCCAGCTAAAGGAGGAATGGGGACATGTGCTGAGGGCGGATTTCTAGAACTGGCCCCAGAGATCTTCCCCGTGAAAATCCTCCCGTGCCTGGAACGCCCCCATTAGCATCTAAAACTCTGCCTTGAACAGGCCCAGGTTTTCATGAGCATCGCGGGCCCTCAAAGGTGCTTGAGCATCTTCGGGGTCATGAGCTGAGATGCTGCAGGGGCAATCCAGGGAAGGCGCACGGGCCCCAGTCTGACGGGGCGCCAAGACACTGGCGGGCATGCGCACTATCTGAAGGGGCATCCCAATAGCTCCTGGGGATCCCTGCCTTGTTCGGAAGGTGGGCCTGGTGGAATGGCATTTTTTGACCTTTATGAGAAAAGCTCAAAATCTAGATATATAGATGAAACCTTCAGATTTGGGAAATTAGTTCAAAATTTTTGAAACCCCAGATGGGTCAATCATGACATGCTGATGGGCATGTGTTGGGTACAGCCCAAGGGATCAGAGGGTAGAGGAGAAAGCCTGGGGAGGCTCAGAGGAGGCAGGGGATGGGAAGGATGGGAGGGCGACAAGCTCTCAGGCAGGGTGGCTCTGAGCCCTGCACCATGCCCGCCCCCCCCACCCCCGAGGCACCGTAGACGGCTGACTGTTGGACCAGCAGGACAGGCCTCCAACAGTCTGGCTACACCCAAGCTTTGCCTAGGCAAGCAGGATCTCCACAATGGCCCTGGCAGAGTCCCTGGCCCGGGACTGAGGCTGTGGAAACCCTCTCCCCAGACATCACAGATGCCGATCCCCACGTCCCCCAGCAGGCAGCTGAGGTCACAGACTGGAGAGGGGGCCCGGGAGCTGGTCTGGACTCAGCTGCAGGAAGGAATGTCAACATGGACTGCACACGCCTCCTCCGGACTCAGTTCTCACATCTTTAAAATGGGGACAGTAATTCCTGCCCAACCACAACCGGCTGTTCACAAATACGATGAACATTCAGCCAAATGTTCACTGGTTTCCGACGGGGGACGGTGGGGGGGCTGGGGACACCAATGCAGTGAGGGGTTGTTTTTTTCAAATAAAGCTCCATTTTGTCCTTTCTTTTCTTTCTTTCTTTCTTTTTTTTTTAATTCTTTAAACGGTAAAAGACTGCAGTTTTCTTTTCTTTTCCATTCTTATTTAACAAAATCAGAAGCCGGTGATGCTGTGTTGCTTTCCCAGACTTTTATCTGAACTATGACTGCTTTGTACAGCTCCACAGTCAAGGATTCAGCCGCAGGAGAATGCCCATAAACCCTCCAGTCACTAAAGGACTCCCAATCCGCAATCCCCTCCCTCCTGCCCTCCTTTCTCTGACATTCCTTCTTTTCCCTTTAGTGACCACCTACTGTGCGCACGCTCCAGGAAGGGCAGTTCCAGAAGTCCCTGCCGCGGCAGGCGGGCACCTTCCAGCCTCGGAGGAAGCCAGCAGCCACAGTGAGACGCTGACAAGTACTGCTGACTGCCCCTTTGTCTGGGCACCGGCTAAGCTGGCTCCAAGAAGTGAGGCCTTGTTGTTCAAGAAACAAATAGAGTCAGCTTGGATGAACTTCTCCAGAATTTTGCGATGAGAAATATCTAGAAGGGAGTTGTTTTAGTGGAGCAGGGGGGAAGTCAAAGCTTGGGGTGAGGGTAGAGAGTTGGGGGTGGTAATCCTATTGTAGCGCTCACAGCCCCTTAAGGTCTTCATCCTGCTCGCCTCCTCTAGGGCCTCCTCAGATCCTGGTAGTTATTCCATGGCTGGATAATCATACCCTGATTATCCTTCTTCTAAATCTCTGACGCCCCTCTCCACATACCTCTTCCCTCCAGACATGGAGGATTAGGAAGGGCCTTCCAAAGGGTCAGCCCAGACATGGCCCCCAATGCAGACCCTTGGAGGGGCGGGGCAGGGCGCCCTAAGCTTGACCATAACCAAGCCTGGGTCTACAGTGCTGCAGAGAGGGGCAGCTGGTGGTTGCACCAAGCCCCTACTCCCCAAGGCTGGCCTTGACCGAGGACACCAGTGCCTCCCGCATCGAGCAAGGACCCCAAAACAAAGTGGGAAGATCGAGAAAAGGCCACTTGCATCTCCCTGAAGAGCCAAGAAGGAAGGAGAGTGTGGTCCACACACCAGGGGTCACTGTGGACCCATCCTAGTTGGAAGACACGCCTGGGAATCTCACTAGAGCTGGCTGTCCTTGGGTGCCTGTGGTTTTGCAGGGAAGGGTATTGAGGGCCCAGGTGGCAGGGCAATGAGAAGAACTCGGCCTGCACCCAGAGGGCTGTTACTGAATTATCCAGTTTTGTCCTCTGGTGTGGCCGTGGCCACTTGTTCCAACATCAGAAGGCTTTTTGGAGGCTCGCGGTGGGACAGGGGCGTGGGGAGCGCTCTCTGCCTCATTTACACCTCAGTGCACACGCTCCTAAAGGTAGGGCCCCTAGGGTTCCACCCCGATTGCTCCAAGGTGTAGCCGCGGGGTTTCTCACGCTGTGGCCTCTGGGCCCAAGGGCAACAGCACTCCCTGGGGTGGGAGCCGGTCAAGGGCACTCATGCCTGCTGCCATCACAGCCCAGGCCCACATGATCTCACTCTCTGCGGGGAGGGGGGGGCTGGGTATCTGCATCTAACATGCTCCCTGGGAGAGTCGTGTGGCCCCTGAAGTTAGGGATTTCCCTCGAATGGGGCCTTCTGAGGTCATCTGGGGAGAATTCAAGGCTCAGGGTTCTCAACCTGGCTCATCGGAAGTCCGGAAGTCCCCTGGGAGCTGAAACACCTTGATGCCTCTTCAAGGTCAAGGCCAGCCTTGGGGAGTAGGGGCTTGGTGCAACCACCAGCTGACCCTCTCTGCAGCACTGCAGACCCAGGCTTGGTTATGGTCAAGCTTAGGGCGCCCTGCCCCGCCCCTCCCGGCTGTTTCCTTTGCCTCTTCCCTCCAGACATGGGGGCTCAGGAAGGGCCCTCCAAAGGGTCAGCCCAGACATGGCCCCCAATGCAGACCCTTGGAGAGGCGGGGCAGGGCGCCGTAAGCTTGACCACAACCAAGGCTGACCGCCCCCCAGACCAGCGAATCAGCATCGGAGGCGGGCCCAGGAACTGGTATTTTAAAAAACCTCCTGGGGTGATTGTGAAGCCCTCAGGATGAGAGTTAGAGGCTGTGAACGTTCCGCTCCGCCCTCCCCGCCCCCACCCCCGACGGGGTGGTCTATGCCCAAGTCATGTCTGGAGGGTCTCCTGTTGAGGTAGAGCCCCTCTTGTCGCCACCAGGCTCACAGGCTGAATGCACCCGGATTCTTCCCCTTTGTGGAGACAAAGTGGAGGGGAAGAAAGCCCAGGGGATGGTCAATGGGAGCTGGGTAAACAAGGCCAGGCTCTGAGTGTCATTTCCTCCCCGGAGTCACCTTCTGCTACTAGAAAATGGGTCTCACACTCGTTCCCCCTCCTCACGTTAAAGGAAGATGCTGAGGGCAGAAAGCCCTTGGCGGAGACATACATTAATCTATAAAATCATTCAAGGGCACAACAAGCCCCTGAGAACAGGGGCCAGGTTCAGAGGTCTGCGGGTTTGGGAGAAGGTGAGAAGACAAAAACCAGATCAGAGCCCCCAACAAGGCTAGTGATGAAACTTTAATGACTGGGGAAAGGTGCTCTTGGCAGCACTTTTAGGGGTCACTAAAGCGTTCGTCTGAACTACCCATATTCGTTCTGCAAAACACAGCACGTGCACGTGGAGAAGGGGTGAAGCCAGGCCGTGCCCACGGGGTTTGCGGGGCAAGGGCAGGGCTGGGAGGGCAGAGGCTGGGCCTGGACTGGACAAGGGCAAGGCTGCCGTGGGGTCTTTTGGGGCCTGCCTCCCCCAGGTGTGTGCTGGGTGCAACCCTGCCTTCAATGAGCAGGTGAAGACGGGGGTGGGGGGTCAGAGGGTGTCCAGTCCGCTTACACCAGGCACCGCTCAAGGGTCCTCTTTCACCCCCGCGAGTGCTGACGGGCCTCCCAGAAGCTGGGGTCATTAGTGGCGGCGGCTGACGGAAACGGTACTTGAATACAGGCCGCCTTCCCCTCCTCCTGCCACCTCCAAGGCTGCCTTCCCTCCGGCCCTGTAATGATGTGACATCTAAACGCTGAGAACAACGAAGGAGAAGCCAAAGAAACTGCTCCCGGCTGTTTCCTTTGCCAAAAACTGTCATTGGCATGGCTGGGTGGGAAGGGCACGAGACCCCCAGGCTCCCCGAGCCCCCAGTGCTCCCCAGGAGATGAGAGCAGTGCTGGGCAGCTGCCAGCCTCACACTTCAGCCCGGCTGGCTGCCTGACACCCCAGACGTCCTCGGGGCCCCATGACAGGTGAGCAGGAACGGGGCATCCTAGCCACCAGCTAGTGATTGTGCGCACGAGCGCGCGACGCTGGCCAAGCCAAGTCCTGTCCCCCCGACACCTTCTCCCCAGGCCCCAGAGGAGCTCAGAGCTCAGCGTCCTGGAGAAGCGGCAACGGTTCCTCGGGAAAGGATGTCAGGAGATTTGCAAACAAGACAAAACTCACCCATACCAGCCTGCAGGAAAATGTGCTCAAAGCCTCACCAAGAAGTGTGGTTGACCCCTTCTAGTTTTCTTTTCGCTCCCTGCTTCCTTGTTTCCTCCCTTCCTCCCTTGCTCCTCTTCCTTTTTCTCTCTCTTCTTCCTTCAACTTGTAACTATTTGGAACAACTTCTTTTAGAGGTCATTTAAAATCTACCAACATTGAAATCACACATGCCCTTGAACTCAGCAGTTCGGTGCTGGCGCTGTCCCTCTTGCTTCTGCTGGTGGGCACCGGGTCAAGCTGAGCACAAGGACCCTCCGTGCCACTGGGATGAGAGACCCACAGGCCTGGCAGGAGGGGATGGGGCAAGTCCGTGATGGTGCCTCTGAGCAAGAGAAGGCTGAGCAGCTGTTAGAGAGAAGGGGGCCGAGCTCTATAACCACGGGGGTTAGCTCTCCAAATACATGAGGTCACAGAGGAAAGGCCTGAGTATGAAGACTATGTTACTCCTCGGGTAAAAATAAAAAAGTGGGGGTGGAAAGGGGATTAAGCAGCATGGCAGTGTTTTCTTTCTTAAAAATAGATCTGAAATAAATATTGTAAACTGTCAGCTTTTGTCAAATCTGGGCGGTGTGTTCAGTTACTGTTACCGTTTTCTGTTTCAAACCTTGTTTGAAATATTTAATAAAATAACAAAACGGGGCAGGGGAGAGAGGGATGGGTGGGACACAGAGGATTTTTAGGGCAGTGAAAATACTCTGTATGATATTATAATGACGGATATGTCATTGTATATTTGTCCAAACCCACAGAATGTCCAACACCAAAAGTGAACCCCAAGGCAAACTATGGACTTTGGATCATTACAGTGGGTCCCTGTAGGTTCATCCTTGGTTAAAAAAAAAAAAAAGTACCATTCTGGTGAGAGATGTTGATGATGGGGGAGGCTGTGCATGCATGGGGTAAGGAGTATGTGGGAAATCTGTGTATATTCCCCTCGATTTTGTCGGCAACCTAAAACTGCTCTGAAACAAGTCTTTTCAAAGAATTAACAAAATTTGAGCAGGAAGGTATCTTACAGAAATGCATTTATCTTGTAAATAATAATGGCAGCTAACATCTTCGTGGTGCTCCTCTGGGCCGGGCTTAACTCGGTGAATTCTTGCAACAACCCCATGGGCTAGGTCTCTTATGATCCCCCTCTGCAGAGGGGAAACGGAGGCTTGAGAAGTACCGTGTATCGCTTGAAGCACAGAGCACTGGGGAAGTCAGAATTTGAACCCAGGCAGCCTGGCCCCAAAGTCTGGGCTCACAACGCCCAAGCCTCACTGAATGATTCAGCCCAGGAGGGGCCCGGGAATATTAGAGTCAGGGATTCTTTAGGAAGTGTACTTTTTACTGCACACCCGCCCATTCTGTACTATTTGAATCTTTAACATGTGCACAGGTCACGATTTTTCAAAATGGTATTTTAAATAAATCCCCAGTTCCTAAGAAATCACCGAATCCTGGCGGGCATGGGGCTGCGAGAAGTGGCGTGGAACCCCCTCTCTGGGGCTGAGGGAACACTCTACAGCCCCTGCAGGGAGACTCCCCACGTGGACCCAATCCCTGGTTCCTTTCCACCTTGCAGCAATTCTTGTCCTGGGTCCCTGCTCAGCACCCTGCCTTTCCTTTCTTCCCGCAGACTCCGCCCCCTGGCCACCGGGGTTGGACATGTGACCCGAGGTGGGCCATAGTGATTGGCCCAGGAGTGGGTACCGGATCTAGCCCAGCCAATCAGAATCCTGCCCTGGACTATCCCTAGCAGAAGATCCTTTTCCAGCTGGTCGTGGGGCTCAGAGGGCCCGCAGCGCCCCACAGCGTGACCAAGCCTATCGAGGTAGAAGTCTAAACCGAGAGCGGGAGGGGTAGGACCCAGCGCCTCTCGGCTTCATTCCCACCCTGGCTCCTGTCCTCTCAAAGCCAGCTCCCTCCCTGCCTTGGTTACATTCCCATCGGTTTGAGTTGATGCCGACTGATAGAAGCCCACAGCTCAAAACAAGGGAAGCCCTGACCCAGTGGTTAAACCCCCCAGTGGTTACAGGGGTCTGGGAAGACTAGAATCCCAGCTCGGCCACCTGCTGTGTGATCTCTAGCGAATTAACCTCTCTGAGCCTGACGCTCTCCCTGAGTTCACTCTCAAAAATAACTCCTTACCAGCCACGTTAAACCAAACCCGGAGGCTCTGGAAGAGGAGACGCTAGCTGGCAGCCACGCAGCAGAGAGCCAGGCAGCTGGCCACTCCTTCATGTGTCCCTCTCTGTCTAGAAAGAACGTCCCTGTGGCCCTCAACAGCTCCCTGGCCTTGTGGCTCCCTCTGGCTCCCAGGGGCTTCAGCCAATAGTGTCTCAAAAGGATGCAGGGCAGGAAGGAGTGAGGCCAGGAGATGGATTTCCCTGTAGGGTCCCCACAGGCTGGCTGCGTCCCCGAGTGACGGCCCCACGGCTCTGTCTGAAGATGACTCCCACCCTCTCTGCTCCACTGTAGGGGCGGGAGTGGCCCCACATATCGCTCGCCCCGGATTCTGCACTCTTTCCGGAGTCTTGGCCCACACTTTGTAAGTATTCCCTCAGATTACCCAGTCGGAGATTGTGTCATGTTTCCCACGGGACCCCGACTGGTTGACAGTGGTCCTTTTCCTAGTCTCCCCAGGCTCTCATCAGACGAAGTCATGCTCTGTGCAGGACACTGCTCCGGGGCCCCAACTCTGGCCACTGTCCCCATTGCCCTCCCAGCTTGTGGACTCCAGCAGGCCTCTCTAAATCTGTCAGACCCCGAGCCCCGAAAAAGGACCTGCCGAGGAGAGGCAAGCGACCATTCGCATCTGATGGACTGTGGTCCCACCGGGAGGCACACAGGGTGACATCTGGGCTCCGAACATGTCTAGAGAAGCAAGCCACTGATTTCGGCACACCGGAAAAGTTACCTGAGAGTGTATATTTATAGAAAGATACATGGAAACGGCAGATGGCGCCTAGCTATAGATAAGGAAGCTCTGGTAGAGAACCACGTAGGTAGGTCTGTATTTGCCAACGGTAGAGAACATGAGGTTTCCACATCTTGGGTCACAACCGACAACACACAAATGCCCGATCTGGGAAAACCACGCTTGTTTTTGTGGTCGGGTTCCCTCTCCAGAGGTTTCCAAAACGAGAAGGCTGGTTTCAGGGGCAGTCTTTAAATATGTGTGTGTGTATCGTTCTAAAGAAGAGAGAACAAGGGAAGGGAGGAGGAGAAGCGTATTTTCATGTGGTGCGCGGCAGAAAAGATGGGACTGGTTTGGGGCGAGGACGTGATCCCGCTGGAGGGGCAGGAAAGGGAACTCCAGAAAGGACAGCTAGGGTTTCTAGGCTGGGACATAAAAACACAAGAGCCAGGAAGGTCACGCGTCCGCGGTCCGCTGAAATCCCTTGTAGCACATTACAATCAGTTAAGGGCAAAAGAAAATCAGAATAATACTAAGAGGTAGCAGCTGTTTATCTTCTCGGAGATTTCGAGGGTCTCTGGAAGCGGGCCAGGTAAGGGTGTTCTCCTGGAAGAGACTGGGGTAGGGCACAGTTCTGGCCGAGGGCTCCCCCAGAGCCGGGAAGGGTGTGGACCAGCCTGCGTGGAAACTGCCCCTCGGGAGCCCGAGCGAGCGTCCACCCTCAACAGGCCACTTCCAAACCCAGAGTCATTGTCTTGGGTAAGTTATGCAGTCCTCACAACATATAAATAAGAGTTTAGTTCTGTGTTTCCATATATCTTCTACATGGAGGCTAGCTGAATATTAGTGGAGTAACAATAATTATTAATAACAATAATCGTCATAATAACAATAATTAATAGAATAATAATGCCTTGGGGGGCCTGGGGAAGGGGGGGTCCTTCATATGGCCGGGGTGGGGGCTTCCGGGGAGGGGTCTATGTCTGGTAAAAGTGGTGGTAATGGTGGTGGTGTTCGTGGTGGTGGTGATGTTCATGTCTCTGGACCGCCTGGCCGGCCGGGCTCTCATACACCACCACGGCCGGCAGGTCCCTCACGCGGTCCCTCCCCACGACACTGCCGCCCACGGCCAGGGGCGCCTGCAGACCCCGGCAGCCCTGCTGGCTCTCCTTGGCTCGGTGCTTGTGCTTCTTGGGCCCGAGGGGTGCCAGCGCGGGGAGGAGGGCGGGGCTGGCGGCCAGCTGGGCGGCTGGGGACACGGCAGGGACGGCGGGGCCCACAGGGGCTTTGCTTCGTGCCCCTCTGGCCACGTGGCCCACACCCACGCTCTTGCCCTGGGCCTTGGGGGACCTCACAAAGTGCTTGCTCCCGTCCTGGGCGCCCCGGAGCCGCTGCTGGACCTCCGAGACCTTGGCGAATGGGGTGTCAAGGAAGTGGAAGGAGCCCGGCTCCGCGCCTTGGGGCTTTCGGTGTGGGACGTGGATGGCTTCTGGCTCATGGGAGCGAGACCGAGTGGGGTTGGAGGTGCGGGGGGGCAGCTCTGACTTCTGGGCCACTGATGGGGAGCCTAGGAACCAATTTAACAGATATTTAATGAGCACCTACTGTGTGCCGGGGCTGCCCTGTGCCCCAGAAACCCCCTCCAGCCCCTGTGCTCCAAGACTGGTAACTGTTCGGAGAGCTCCCCTCCCCGCCCTGACTGCTCCTCGCTGCCTTGGAGGAACCTCTCTGGAATGGAACTTGGCCATCTGTGAAGGGGGAAGATCTGTTGCTTTGTTAGGTCCTTAAAAATAAGTAACTCCCCTTCCAAGAGAGAGAAGAGAAAGAGAGAGACACTGGTAGCTGTCTGAGGTCATGGGAACAGAAGGAAATGGACAGGCATATTCTTTAACTTGCGGAGGTGACCAACAGGGACTACACGTAGGAGGAGGAAGGGGAGAAAGGAGTTGGGGGTGTGAAATTAAGTGGGCTACCTCTTCATTTATCTTAGCAGGGGGTCAACAGATGTCAACAGCTGATGAAGACAGAGCAGCGTTTTGCTCATGGAACAGGGGCGAGGGGGGCAGTGGCCTGGGGTGGGGCACAGAGCCACTGTTTCCATTGCACGACAGGCCCTGAGATACTATTTGATTTTGTTCAACTTGGGGCATGTGTTTGTTTTTAAAACGTTTTTAAAGTCGTCTCCTCCAAGAAGATTCTTTAACCCGTCCAGTAAAAGCTGCACCTTCCCCCAGCCCAGGGGGGTGTAATGAGCGCCACCCAGCACGCCTCCCCCCCCCCCCAGCCCTCCCCTCGCCCCGCCTCGCGGGTAGCAAGAGCTCCCTTACCGGGCCCAAACTGGGACGTGTAGTTCTCTATCCCGGCGAGATCTAAGTAGTGGTTTCTCCTCTCAATGTTCTCATCCACACAATGGGGGTAGCAGCCGGACTGTTCCAGACGGCTGTCACCCTGGAACCTAGGGCAAGAAGGCCAGTGAGGGGGTGGGCACTGGCCCTCAGTGGGGGTAGCCCCACGGTCTCCTGGGAAGCCACCAGGACGGATCCTTCTGGACCCTTCTTTCACCTCCTTCTGGGTCTTGGGAAAGGGTGGGGACGGGAGGGAGTGGTCATCTTGGCAATCTGTGTCTCTAGTTCCTTCCCTGGCCGTGGAGACGTAGACCTCTGCTGGCCTCCCTGGGCCTTCTGGGAGGACTGGAGAGGCATTTGCTTTGAACAGGTCCAAAGTAAAGGTGAGAGGTTACTGGTCAAAACTTAAGCCCAAAAGTCAGGCTTCGAACCATATGCGCCCTGGGCAGACAGGAGACCTCACCCGTGGGTTGGTTTCCCAGACAGTGTGGGCAGTGGAAGCCCCCAAGCCACTGGAGTTGAGGGGGGCAGGCTCTGTAAGCCAAGAATGGAGTGTGTGTGTGTGTGTCAGGAGGGGGTGGGGAGAGAGGTGCCCCCAGAGGCCACCTTTCTCCCACTGCGGGAGTCTGGGCTCCCTGCCTCTCCCCTGCAAGGCTCTCTGAGCTCCAGCCCCACCCCTCTCATCCCCCCACTCCCCAACACAGCTAGCCTGCAGCCTGCATGCCCCTCCCCACACCGAGCTGTGGCCCCTGCTGGGACTGCCTTCAGTCTTTCCCCTCTGGGCGGGTGCCTGTCCCAATCGGGTCACTTCCTTTCCGTTCCCCGGGGCAGGTGCTGCCATCCGGCCCCTGACTTCCGGCCACGGACGCCTCCTACATCCTCACACCTCCTACACTGCTGTTACTTTATATTCCTGTTTACTCGATGCTTTTCTTTAAACACGCTCTCTCTTCGCTTCCCTCCCTCCTTTCCTTCCCTCCCTGCAGTTAAAGAAATAACAGGTGGAAGAGAATCGGAGCCTTACAGTCCCTTAGCCACAATTCTGAAACGCAAAAAGCCTGAAGACAAAGATTTTTCATAACTTCTTTGGCAGCCGAGCCTGCCCTAAACGGATGTAAAGGGAACTGTAGCCTTTATATCACTGCGTGTGGATATTCATACGTGTCGGCGCAGAAATTTCAGTGTGTGAAATCCCAGGGTGCTGCCCAGACGCCAAGTAGAATATATGAGAAATATGCTGGGAACATCTCTTCTAAAACCCAATGAATGCTGAATTTCAAAACATTTCTGGCCCAAAGCATTTTGGACAAAGGAATGTGGACCTACATTTAGTCATTTTCTAAAAACAGAGTTTGATTTGTGAGCCTGTCCTCTGAAATCACTGCCCCCTGAAGAGAAAACAGACTGGCGCCCCCTGCTCAAAATCCCTCAGATGCAGGTACACAGCTGGTGTTCAATATGTGCTCAGGGGCACTAGGCTGTCGTCCACCCCCCACCCCCCGCCACACATACACCCACTGTACCTGAGTGGGGCTCGCTGCTTCTTCTCCCAGCTTCGAAGCTCCTCGGCGGGCTTGGTCTCCGCTCTGGGCCTCGTGCTCTGCAGGTCTGAGTCCCCCCCGAGAGACAGCCAGGTGAGCGGCTTACGCCTGTGCCCACCAGCTTCCTGGCTCTGGTGAGGTTTTCTAAGCTCCCCGGCATGCAACCCTTGACAACTAGCCCACAGTGGCTCACCATGGCTCTGTGGGAAGGGTTCTCCAAGCCAGGACCAGACAGAGGGGTCTCACAGCTACCTGGCCCCATACCTTCTCCCCCCAGACTCCCCTCCTCCCCAGACTCCTCCCCACCTCCAAGGCGGTGCCTACACAGGGCCTCCCACCTGTAATTCCTTTCTTATCCAAATCCTGCTCTTTCAAGAACCTGCTCAAATTCCACCTGTCCACAAAGTCACTCCCAGGAAAAGACCCCAGGGCTCCTTTCCACTCTTCCCAGGGCAGGGTGTGATCCTTCCTGAGAGCTGGGAGTGGACTGGCCTCTGTGGCCGGGGCGGCCCCCCAGCCCCTCACCGGGGTGATTGAGAAGGATGCCCTTCTTGCCCTGGCTTCCGTCGGGGGCCACCGTGAGCTTCACCCGCAGCGTCTTGCTTGACGTTGGGGAATGGTTGACGGAGGAGTCAACCACCTCGTAGATGGTGTGCAGCAGGCTGGTGATGTCCTGCAGGGGAGCGAAGCAGAGAGCCACCCGGGGCTTCAGCCACAGGGCATCCACAGCCCCGGGAATCAGAGGCCCCAGTGAAACCTGAGGAAGGGAAAGCCCCCTGGCTCCCCCAGAAGTCAAGCCTAAGGCAGAAACGTGCATATGAGGTTCACTTGGGAGGGGATCCTAGGATGCAGGAGCAAAGGGGCAGGGAGCGGGGGATGACGTGAATGAGCGGGTCCAGCCACGGGCAACTGGCCTCAGTGGCGCTTGGGTCCTCGGAGGGACTGTGTGGACCCCACCTCAGAAAAGTCTCATCCCTCCAGGGTAGAGTTGCCCTGGGGGTGACGCTACATTGCCGGGACTTCCGGGCTGTCCTGCAAAGGCTGAGCCAGCGCCCACTTGGAGAAAGCTCTCACGGTGGGCACTGTCCACCAGCAGCAGGTGAACTGAGAGGCAGGTCAAGGAGACTGCTGGCAGAAGGGCCCCGACAGCACCTACTTCGGGTCTGATGAGCTCCTTCTGAGTGAAAACTGGAAAACTAGATGTGTCGCTAAAGATAAACTACTCTGTGAGAACTTGACCCAATCTCATCTTCTCTCTGGGCCTCAGTTATGCCTTCAAGCAGAACAGGGATGTCCAACCCATGCTCCGTGAAGCGTCTCAGAGACTTCTGACTGGGGAATGGAGGGATAAAATAGGTCTCCCTTTGTTCTGGGCGTCTGTTAAGGGCGTTTGTCCGGTGGGGGGAGCATGCAGGGGAGGCTTCCAGCTTTAAATGATGAAGCCTCTGGAAAACGTATTTGCTCTCTATAGATCGGGCCCACAGATGGCCAGTTATCAGCCCTGCGGCTCTTCATAAACAGACAGACTCAGCCCTCACCTTATTCCCCACCCCTAAGCCATTCAGACAGAAGCGACGCCAAGCACTACCATGGCCAGGCAGGTATACGGATGAGTGACCCGGAGTGGGGAACCCACAGAGGTGGCTCCCACTCGGCACCGCCGACTGGCTCCGTGGCAGTGCTGGCTAAGGGAGGGTCATTCCAGAAATCCAGAATCTTCGGCTAAATCTTCAGAATCTCTGATACTGGAAACTCATTTAATTTTTGTCAACTCCCCGTTTTCCCATCTCCCCAGCCCCTGCTGACCACCATTCCACTTTCTGACTCCATGAATCTGACTCTTCCAGGTACCTCAAAGAAGTGGAATCACGTGGGATTGGTCTTTTTGTGACTGGCTTGTCGCACTTTGCGAGAGGTCCCGGAGGCCCATCCCTGTTGTGGCACCTGGTAGGATTTCCTTTCTTTTTAAGGCTAAATAATACTGCATTGTATGTATATGTTTATCCACCCCTCTGCTGCGGGAAGCCAGGGACACTTGGGTGGCTTTGCCTTTTGGCTCTTGGGAAAAATGCTGCTGCGGGCCTGGGGGTCCAGGTATCTCCTTGAGACCCTGCTTTGGGCTACAGAGACTCAGAAGTGGAATCGCTGGGTCATACGGGAATTCTGTGTTTAGCTTTCTGAGGACCTTCCACGCGGCCTTCCACAGCAGCCGTGCCATCTGAACATTCCCACCCACAGCACACAGGGGTTCTGCTGTCGCCGCTTCCTCGGGGACACTTGTCATTGTCGGTCTATTGGGTTTTTTTATAGTAGCCATCTTAACGCATATAAGGTGAGATCCCACTGCGGTTTTGATTTGCATCTCCCAATGATGAGTGATGTTGAGCACCTTTTCATGGGCTTCTTGGCCATTAATTTGTATCTCTTCTTTGGAGAAATGATCAAGTTCCTTGCCCATTTTTTAATTGGGTTGTTGGCTTTCCTGCTGTGGAGGTGCAGTTCTTTTTATATTCTGTATATTAATCTTTTATCAGATACGTGATTTGCAAATATTTTCTCTCTTTCTGTAGGTTGCCTTCCACTCTGCTGTGTCCTTTGATGCACATTAGTTTTGAATTTTGATGTAGTCAATTCATCTATTTTTACTTCGGTTGCCTGTGATAACTTAATTTTTAACAAAACCTTCTGGGGGGCTGGGCCGAAACATCTCGGGGCTACGTTGGGATTGTGAAGGCTGCCAGTTTGAGACCCAGGCTCGCTGGCTCACTCAGCAATCTCAGCTCCTCTGGCCAGGCCCGCGGAGGACTCCTCTTCTCGCCCCTTCTTCCCTTGAGCTGCTCTGCATACCCACGTTTGCCCCCTCCTGCTTAGGAAGTCCATGCAGGAGGACGCAGTGTCTCCATTTTACAGATGCGGAAGGTGAGGTCCACCAACATCATCCCCCAAGTGTCCTATCCCAAGCCAGGCGTGGGGGGCAGGGACTCAGGGTCTAGGAACAGGCCTGCTCGGCAATCCCAGCTGAAAAATCGACTCTTGCCTGTACGGGGCCCAGCACACAGAAGTAGATGCTCGTGAATATTTATTGCACAAACGAACAGGTACTTTCTTCTGAGTTGGGAAGTGAGCCCAGACGCCAGCTCTGGGCCATAGCTGCAGTGAGGTGGGAGCCTGTCTGCCCCAGCGCACAGAAACATGCCTGCAGACAGCCAGAGAGCATGGAGGGGACCGGTATTTATAGCCAGCTTTGAGGAGTGGCCTTGGGGCTAAAAATAGACCAAGGGGAAACACGAGGCTGGGTTCTCCCTGGACTGGAAGCCAGCCCCCTCGCTCCTCGGCAGGAGGAAGACACGATCCAGGGATGGCCTTCTCTAGGCCGGGCTGGGGCACCCTCCTCGGGAACCCTCACCTCCCTGCTCTTCCTCTCATTACCGAGGGTAAAGGAAAGGCAAGATGCAGAACCAGACGGCAGTGTCTGCCCGCGGGTTTCTGCAAGGCCTCCGAGCGGGGGGCCATCCCTCTTAAGGTCAGCATCTCCGAACCAGCAAGGAATGAAGGCGGCGGCTAACAGGGCCAGAGGGGTCTTGGCCGCCACACGAGTGAGAAGACAGGGCAATGCCACCCACCGCACCCCCGAGAAGCCCAGCCCAGCTGCCTGCGTGGCCTTGAGAGACAGCTGGGGCCACCGCCATTCAGCTCAGTTAACCAAGCTTCCAGACTGCAGTGTGCTTCCCCGTGAAGATAATTACACCGCGGCGGCCATTCCCAAACAGGATGGGGAGGAACGGTGGCCGCTCACTCCACACAAAGCATCACAGCTGGAGGGGGATGGGGGTTCACCTAAACCATGCCCCCCTCCCTGGCCTCCCCAACATCTCCAACCAAAAAGGGTTTCCACTGCTTCCCAAGTACCCAGGTCCCTCTTGGGGCTTTGCTTGCCCAGAATCCATTCCCCTGCCCCCTAATAACTGCAGTAGCTCAGACCAGGTCCTGCCCCTGCTTGATTTTATATTGTGAGCCGATTACACGCCCCCTCTCACTTTCAGTCTTCGTGGCTCACATATCTGATAACTTCCCCTCGGCTCCACGACCCGGAATAGGGCCATCTCAAGCATCGCAAACCCACGGCAAAAATGACTGGGTTGGGGCCACTTGTGTGAGGGGGTCGGAGCCAGTGAGATTTAGTTCTGGAACTTCTGAATTGCGAGAGCTGCTGAGGGTCCCGGATAGAGAGAAAACGTCAGCCAGGGCAGGGCTGCTGGGCAATGGAGGAACACAGAGGAAAGAGAGCCACTAAAGGTAGCTAGTCTTGAAGGCACCGAGCCTCTGGATCCAGCCATGCCTGAAGTCAGTGCCCTGGGCCACATTTCGGTTATGTGAACCAATATATTCCTTTTTTTTTTTTTTAACCTATAACAGTTTGCTGGGATTCTGTCACTTACCTCCCCAAGAACCCTGCATGATTTTAAGTCACTCACAGTTTCTTCCCCAGCCCTGTTTGAATATTCCTTAAGCCACGGCCTGAGGAAGAGATACCCTTTTTTTCACCCAGGCGTCCCCTCTGACAGCTTCTCCTGCACCAGCCACAGAAAAGAAAATCTGTAGCCCTGAACCAGGCAGGGAGAGAAGACAGCAAAGCTTCTCTGGGGACACCCCGGACGCCCTCGTGAGCTGCACGTGAGGCGGGCGCGGAGCCAGCCATGCTGCTCTCAGACCCCTATGCAGACCGGTAGCAGGTCCCATATCTGAAAACCAGGGCCTCCTGGGGAGGGAGAGGATGTCGCAGAGGGACGGTGGGAAAAGCAACAAGGAGGCAGAAGGGGTGGCACCCAGGCCCAGGGTGGAAGGGAGGCAGAGACCGCAGTAGCTCCGACCAGGTCCTGTCCCTGCTTCCCCCAACCCACCGGTGGCTTCCCTGAGCCCCAGGACCCCAGACCAGGGCCTGACACACGGGTCTCCTCCAGCACCTTCAACACCCCGAGCACTCCTGGTCTGCACCTGCCGGGCGCCTCTCCCCCAGCTGCGCACGGCCACGCTCCCCTAGGAGGTTCCCTAGACACACGGGCCCCTCTCTGTCACACTGTTGATCTCCTTCACCTCACAACCGTCCTGTAACTGTTTGGGACCAGCCTCCCTCAGCAGCTGTTGGAGCCACGGGCTGGGAGCTGTGTCTGAACTGTTCGTCCCCTCGTCCCCACAGCTGGGGCATGGCGGATGCGCACAGTGGGTGCTCAGTATTCAGACAGAGGCGTGGAAGAAGGGTGAGAGGCACACAGGGGGGACAGAGGTGTGGCAGGAGGGCTGAGGGCAGAGACGCCGGCGTTCAGAGGGAGAGGGTGGTGAAGCACAGGCCCGTGGCCAGGCCAGGCATAGAGTTCTCGGTGCTGGGGGTGCTCATTCCTGCCCGGCAGAGGGAGGCACTGCCTGGCCTCCGTGTGCCCACCCGGCCCCAGCTCCTGGGCGCACTGGCTGAGGTGGGAAGTGGCCTGGGATGGTCGCAGCCCCTGCCCCAGCCAGAGCTCTGGGACTCGAGGGAGGAGGCAGGATGGGACGTTGTTGGGACTCAGGGTCCTCCTCTGGGGAGCCCTCAGGGCTCTGCGCCTGCCTCCCGCCCTTCCCCTCCCCCGGGGGGGGGGGGGGCAGTGCCTAGGCTGAGTGCAGGGGAGCCCGGCCACCCCGTCCTCTGTCCCCGCTGCCCACTCACCAGGTCTCCCTGAAGCCCCGGCGGCCCGGCAGGTGCACTCACCTCACGGGTGACCTTGCCATTGTTGTCAAAGTCGTACAGGGTGAAGGTCCACTCCTGCCGGCTGTCCTCTTCTACGGACACGTCACACTGTAACTCCTGGACACAGACAGACAACCACGGATGTGGCTGGGGTACCCAGAGGCCAGGTCACGGGGCGGCCGCCTCCCCACTGCCCTCCCCAGACCTCGTGTGAAGGAAGAGCACAACGACCACGACACGAGGGACCAGGTGGGGAGGCCAGGCCGGGCAGGGGAGGTCTGGCCCCGGGAGAGACGCCTGCAGGGGTGCCGGACAGCCTCTGGGTCTTTGAAGGCAAAAGAAACACGGGCCGGGGCGGGGGTGTGAGCTGGGGGTCTGCGAGGAGGCTTCGTGGCCTCAGGGCGACGGAACCTGGACCAAGGGACAGAAGTTACTGGAAGACACAGGGACTAGTAACGGGAAGCTATTACAGGATGCCCAGGGTGGCCACCTGACCTGGAAGGCAGGGGAGGGTGAGCGAGCACTAAAAGGTAAAGCCCCAGCTCAGCCCCGGGTGCCAGCAGGTACATGGCCCTCCATGGCTGTGTGACCCTGGGCGTAGCTTCTCTGTACCTCAGTTTCCCCTTGTGTAAATTATGGGAAAGGCCAGTACTGATCTCACGAGGCAGATGGGAGCATGAAGCGCCCCGCCCCGCATCCCCTCGGCGTTCCCGGGCAGCTGTGGTGGACGGTTCTTGACCTCCCACCTTAAGCAGCCAGCTTCTGTGTCCGAGGAAGACCCGAAGAGCCGGGGATTGAGTGCCCGGGGCAGTGTGAGGCATTCTGCACGGCCCCAGCTGCTCTGGCACCAATCCACCCATTCACCCACTGGTATTGGCTTCCCTCCTTTGCTGCTCCCTGGGATCACCTGCCAAGTCCTTGCCTCGGGCTCTGCAACGGGGGAACTGGAAAAAGCGTGGAACTGTTTGGCACCTAGAGAAGTCCAATTAATGATAGTAGCTGCCATTGTCTTTGCTGTCATGTTAACATATGATGCACGTAACGTTAACAATGACTTCATTATCATCGCTCACAGGACCCGACGTGTCTAACCACAGGCACCCGAGCTGGGCAGTGATGAGCTCTGTCCCTGGCAGTGCGTATGCAGGAGCCAGCTGAACACAAGATAGAAAGTTCGAGAAAGGCTGGCTGGTTTGCCAAAGAGGGTCACAAGATCCTATGAAAACAAGCAAAGACGCTCCCAGGCCATTCCGTTCCACGTCTTGCCTCAGCTGCCCTCTCCTTTTGCAGGAAGACGGGCTCGGGCCCCCAGAGAGGAGTGGTACCTGGCCCCTGAACGCCGGCAGGGATGTGCCCGAGCGCGGCGTCCCTGCCCCCAGCCTCTGCAGCTCGAAGCCAGTTCCCTCCAGCAGTCCTCGGGCGGCCCACGCGGAGTTCAAAGTCAGCCTTCCCTCAGTTGTGACATGCCCGTCTGATACCTGCCAAGTGCCCGCTCTGCTCTGTGAGGCGCCGTTTCATGTAGCACAGTGCTCGCCCTGCACACGTGCCCCCCCCCCCCCCACTCACACACTCACACTCACACAGCGTTCATCTGATTCCTTCTCGCTGGCCCTCCTGCACGGCTCCAAAGACAGCTCGGGGTTCAGTAACTATCCCCCTCTCAACTTCTGTCATATATGTCTTTGTCCCCCCAGCCCCCCACCACCTGGGCTTCTCAGGTGAGTCCTCCTCATGGGCCGTGAATGAGTCCCGGGCAGTCAGCCGGGCCCTCCCCAGAAATCGGCCCACTCGGGCCTCCAGGGAAGTGAGACGTCTCGGTCTGAGCCTTCCCTCTGCCGCTGCACTCGGCCCTCGGCTCTGCCAACCACCCCAGAAGACACGCAGGGATGCTGGTGGGCTCCAGGAAGCAGCTAGCAACCCCAGCTCCCCAACGGGATGCTGCCCGCCCCCCTCAGCTCCTGCATTCAGGGCCCACTGTGACCTGTCTCACACCCTGTCCCGAGTCATCTCCCCAGACCACCCACCATCACTACGCAACACGATGCAGCTTTGTGTCCACACAGTTTGCGGCCCCAACAGGCCTCTGGGCCTTTGCTCCTGCCGTTCCCTCAGCCGGAAGTGCTCTCCTTATCCCAGGGGCTCCGTGTCCTCACCTCTGCCAACTCCTACTCCTGCACTCAGAGGCTCAACTCAGACCCGCATCCGCCCCACCATCTGCTTACAGCCACCACCCTGCACACACCCAGGAACTGCCTCCAAACCCTGCACGCCCCAGCCTGACCGAGGCGGCCACCCCTCCGCGTGCTCCCGGACCCCCATCACATCCCCAGCTGTGCAGTTACTGGGTCTAGGTCACTCTCCCGTCCCCCTCACCACACCGTGCTCCGGGAGGGCAGGGCCATGCCCCGTTCACTGTGGGGTCCCCTGGTAACCGGCAGGTGTCAATCAAGCTTGGTTGGAAGGAAGAAGGAAAGTGCTGACGTGATAGTGGACACCCTTTTAAGCATGTTAGGCGCATTAACTCACCAGGCCTACAATAAATACCCCGATAAGAAAGACTGAAACTACCCGCATATCCCAGGGGAGGCCAGTGGGGATGGGAACCCTAGGCTGCTGGCTCCAGAGCTATGCCCCAGTGGCCTCATGGAGGGAAGCAGAGAAGGAAGAAGGGAGGAGAAGGGAGGGCAGAGAGAAGCTGGTAAGCTCCGTGCCAACAGGCCCGGGTTCCACTCTCCGGTACCCGGCCCTGCTTGGTACACAGAAGGAGCTTAACGTACTGTTTGGGATGGGGCAGGACAGACAGACTGCAAGCTCTAGGATGACGTGTTCCTTTAGCTGTTGACCGCATGGGGAAACTGAGTCCCAGATAGGGCCTCCTGCCACTCTGCATCCAGCCCACCCGAGAGCCCCGACACGTTCCCCAGAACAGCCCCAGGAGTCGAATCAAAGGCTTCTTCCAGTAACGAGGAAACCGAGGCCCAGAGGGGAAGGCAGGCCCCTAGTACAGTAATGGCAGCGCCAGGGCCAGCCGTCCCCCCAGCCCTCGCTCACGTCCTCCCCCAGACCGCCGGGTCACAGCCCCGTGGGATGGCGGTGCTGAGTCCTCAGGGCCCACGCGGAGCTGGGGCAGCCCCAGACGTGGCGGGACAAACCTCCCACAAAGGGCAGCTGTTCACACAGGAGGTGAAAGCCCTCTGCATCTGGACGGGCCTCAGCGCCCCTCCTCGAAAAGCACCGCCGAGAGGATAGAAGCCCTACTCTCCAGAGCCCAGCGCCAGGAAAGGGAACTTACTTCAAATTTCAGCTGCTTCTTGGAGCCCGGGCAAGATTCACTCGCCTTCTCCCTCCTCTTCTCATCTCCGCTGGCCAACCCGTCTGTCTTCTCGGGAGGCAGGGCCACTGCGGGGAGGACAAGTGAGACAGCGTGAGGACTGTCCCCAGCTGGGCCTCGGGGCCACCACACCCACTGGGGCTTTGGTCTGGGGACCAGGCCCCTTCCTGCCCTGCCCGTGCGCTAAAGTCAAAATCACTTGGCTCTCTGGCCTCGGGTAATGTCCAGGGCTGCCCGAGGGGAGGCCCCCCTCCCAGGTCACCTGTGCCGGCCACTCAGATGACCCCAGGGTGCCTCAAGGCCGCCATTCTCTGCCCCAACTATACAGCCCAGATAAGCAGCCTGCAGCCAGCCAGACCAGAGGCAGGTGGACAGGAAGCTCATAGACCGTGGCCACTTTCCACACAGTCTCACTGCCTTCCCTGCTGACGTTTTGGCCTCGAAGATGCTGCCGGCCTGGGCCCAGGCAAAGGCACGCCGCATGGGCAGTCAGGAGGACTGAGGGAAACAGGAGGCGCGGGGCCTCCCTCAGGCGGCCTGAGGAGCAGCCTCAGTCTCTGCTTGGGTCCTCCTGACACTATGTGTGACCCAGGGTGGGTCGTGTACCTTCTCCAGACATCTCGATGGTTTCCCTGTCAACAGGGATCAGAGCAGTCCCCTCCCAGAGGATCCTTGGGTGGATTCAGTGAGCTAGGACTGAAAGGGCCAAGAGCCCAGGGCCAGTACACAGGGTCCTAGCAGCTGCGAATAGTTACAGTCAAGGGGAATGATGTCCTCTTCTCCCTCCCACCCCAACTCAATCTCTCCAGAATCAGCACAGTTGGTAGCTAAGTTTTCTCAAAATGGAGGCCTTGGGAATGCAAAAGGACACGATTCGTATCAAACACAGGCAGCCTGGGATGGGGAACAGCAGGGAGGGAGGAGCTGAAGATAAGGATGCTCCGGTCACCAGTCCAGACGGGTGGGGACAGGAAGGCCATGGCAGCAACAGACTGACCTGGCTCCATCCACAGCTCCCCTCCCAGAGGGGCCTGAGTATTCCCTTTCTCTTCACTCCGGGTACACCCAGACGGATTCAGGGGGACCCCCCCCCGCCGGCCCGCAATGCCCCCACAGCAAGGCAACAACTCCTTAGAGCTGTCAGGGATCCAGCGGGAGACCCTGTCTCAGCCCCCGACCCCAGCTCCCTCCTGGTGCTTTCACAGAATGAGGCTGATAAGGACAAACCTAAAAGGAGATCCAGCTCCTTGGAGGCCTCCAGGGCAGGGGGGGGGTTGGGGGGGGTGGGGGGGGGGGGGGCCTTGACGGCGCTGACGGCTTCTGATCTAGTGGATAAAACCAGGTCCTGCCCTCCCTGCTCCTCCAAAGCAAACACCACCATGGCCAGGCGGCACGCCAGCCCAGTGCAACGCTGAGTCCTGGGGCAGTCGAGCCGGCAGGTAGCCAGTGACCCAAGGACAGCCAAGCACGCAGCCTGGGCCACCCTGATTCCCCCACCCCAAATCTGCGGGTCCTGCTGGGCCCGAGCATCCGCCATCGTGGGACCGGCCGGGGTGCAAGGCAAAGCGCTCGACCAGGCCACAAAGCAGTGGGCACTACGGCCGCCCCCACTTAGAAAAAGGCAAAAAGGTCTAGAGAGGCTTGTCAGAGCGAGTCAGGGAGCGGAGTCTCTCTCCATTCCTAGCCCTCAGCTCTAGGAGGCCCCAGCATCTCCGGTGGGCGCAGCTGAGCTCGGCGGGAGCGTCCTGATGAGAGGACTGATACTCTGGGTCCATATCCCGACCCTGCTACTGACTGGCCTGGACAACGTTGGGTAAGGCCCTGGACTGCTCAGGATCTCAGTCCCCTCGTGTGGAAAATGGGGATGAAATGGTTTCTTCCTCACAGGGTTACTGGGGTGGGTGGGGGGAGGCAATGAGGAAAGTCCCTCCTTAGCACAGTGGCCTGCGTGCAACAGGTGCTCAGTAAAAGCTTGGCTTTGCACAAGATGGAGAGGAGCCGTGGTCCCAGCCGATAGCCCAGATCCAGAGGATCCCCCTCACCCCAAAACCGCCCCACTGGAGAAACCATGGTGCTCTTCTGGCCGGCAACATCCTCTTTTCGGCCCCCCTGTGGGGGGCGGGGGGAAGAAGAAAGGAAAACAAAGCCCAGCTCCATCTTCAAAGCTGCAGCCTCCCTCCACAGAGGTCCTGGCTGGAGATGTAAGCCAGCCAGGCTTATTGAAACCAAACTTCAAGTTCAAAGAGAAGTTATCAGAAAACCACCTTCAGGTTCAACATTGCCTTTCAAGTTCCACTTGATAAAACCCAAAGAAAAGAAAGCTCTGTCCCTGCTCCCTCCTTCTCTGGAGCACCCCCCCCACATGCAGGCCCTCCCTGCCTCCCCTCCTTCCTCCTCACCCAATGGGGTAGAAAACGCCCCCCTCGACCGCTCACCCTCTTCCTGTGTCTTCTCTAAAGACCAGCGTGGTCTGGATTGCCTTCTCTTCACCAAGGGGTCCCTCATCCCATCCCAGCTCAGAAAACCCCTCAGACACCTATGGGGCTGGCCACCGATGGGTAATAGGACTGGGAGCCATCCTGCCCCCGAGCCCTGGGGGCTAGGAACAGGGACAGTCAGCGCCCTCCGCCCCCACCGAAGAAGGCCCTTCACCCTGTCACTGTCCCCCGCCCAATGGCCAGAGGAGGTGTCAGAGATGATCGGAAAGCCTAGCAGACCCCAGTGCCAGAGGCAGGGGCTGGGACTTGGGGCCCTGCTTCTACACCCACATGTGAACCCTCTCAAACCAAACATCGACCAGCAGCCAGCCCCGCCACCCCTGCACAGAACAAACTGCCCTCCATACATCCATCGTTGGGCTCATGGGCAGGCACAAGAAGGGTAAAGGGTACCCACTTCGGGCTGCCAAGGTCCCACCAACCAGCAAAGAGAATGGCATTTTTGTCGAGATGGGCTTTGGCGCCAAATTCTGAGCCCATTCTCTCTCTCCTACTCCTGCTCAGCCCAGAGATTTTTTTTTCCCCCCGAGATGATCTTCTTGGGGGGCATAATTTCAGAGGGACTCTGATCATTCTTTAATCACTCACAGCAACAACAGGAGATACTGCTAACTTGAAAGAAGAAAGGAAAGCTGGAGGAAGAGTAGAGAAAGGAAGGGAAGGGTTGGAGCAAGGCAGAAAGAAAAGTCTTCATGTTCAAAGACTTGTATTCTGGGTTTATAGCCTACGTTCCTATCATACCTTTAGATGTGATGTACCTGTAGATGACTTAGAACAGCCAGCCCACCCACCACCTGTTTTTGTAAATAAAGTTTTATTGGGACACAGTCACGTTCATATGCACTGTGTATGGCTGCTTCACTCTATGATGGCAAAGTTCAGTAATCACAACAGAGACTATATGGCCCGCAAAGCCTTAAAGTTGTACTCTCCTGGCCCTTTATAGAAAAGTTTATGAACTGCACTTAGGTACCCTTCCCACCAGGGTACCCTGATAAGCAGGGTGCAGGCTGGATTTCACCTGCTGCTCACCTGCTTACCTGGAAACTCTTGTGCAGTACACAACCTGCCCAACCATACACAGTAGGCATGGAAGAAAGAAAATGTCAACTCTGATTTCTTCAAAC
Source organism: Phoca vitulina (assembly GCF_004348235.1). NCBI lineage: Eukaryota > Metazoa > Chordata > Mammalia > Carnivora > Phocidae > Phoca > Phoca vitulina. The sequence goes on along the minus strand of NW_022589733.1, from coordinate 4,163,787 downwards.
CAATTCTCAGCTCAGATGAGTCTGGGGGTGGTGTGTGGAGCTCCTTCTCTTTGGAAACCGCTCCCTGTCCCTTCTCACACCACGGCTGCGAGGAGCCTGCTGGCTGTGTTTACCAGATGATGGCTCTCTCCCACATTAGCTCCCAACCTGGCATCTCTCCACCCCCAGCAACTGCCAGATTAAATGCATTACTTGACCATCTTCACCCGGCTCCCTTTGATGTTCCCTTCTCAAGCTTCAAAATACCTTTTGGAGGGAGATCAGACAGCATTAAACAGAATTACTAATTAATTAAGCAAAGTTAAATTTTAAACACTGTTTGTTGTGTTAGCCAAAAGCCTGAACAGAACAGACTTTTTTCCTCCACTGAGATCAAAGACAGTCTCTTCCCTGTCCCTCCCCCAGTTTAAAAAGAAGAGGGGGCTGGGAGGGAAGAGAGGGAAAGAAGAGAGTACAGAGGAGCACCAGGGAGCGAGGAAAGACCCGAGTGGGGATGAGTGGGGATGGCTGGGATGGTCATTGGGGGTGATCGTGAGGTCGAGACTCCCAGCCCTCACCCTGCAACCACAATCCCAATAGGAGGCATCAACAGCTCATTTGGGACCGCATGCTGGGAGAGACCCGGTCACTTCCTGTAGCCTGTTTAGCCTGGCAAATAGCAGTGACCCAGGGAGCAGGATGGCACAGCCGACCCAGCATGAGCTGCTGATAGCTGGCACCACCCAAACGGCATGAGAATCAGCTACAAAACAAAACAGATCTGCCCTCCTGCAGCCGCACCCTCCCTGGCACCCAGGCAGGACAGGCACCTCAGGGTTCTTCAGGGAGCTTAGGGTCATCTGAGAGACGGGTTGTGCAGTGTACAACTCTAGGGGGCGCCGTTCACAGGCTGGACCTCATACGCTTGTATATCGCCAGTGACATTTTTTGGACAGATGGCAGAAAGGTGTCTTGAGGCCGGGGGGAGGGGGTGGGGGGGAAGCTCCTTTCTCTACATTGCACGAATGCATTTGTTGCGAGCAGAGTGCGGTCTCTCCCCATCCGGCCCAACACTTCATTCTGCGCAATCTGATCTGGGATCTTCCGATTCCTTCACAGGAGCCTGCCACATCCTGGCGGCCAGACTGCAAGTCTCCTGGGAGCCGGGGTCCTGCCGGCTAGTGCCCCTGGGATGCCCACAGCACATGCACAGGGCAGCCAATCCACCCCAGCATGCAAAACTGCACCAAACCCCACAGGCAGACACAAGTAAGGCTGCATAACAAACACACCATAAATTCTGGCTTGACTGAGATTGGGAACCGGCGGGGAGAAAGGTAGGTCTGTTCCTGAATCCCATACTTCGGCTAAAATCCAAACCCTGGATGATAGGAGCAAACGCCAGCTTATTTTAACATAATCCAGAAAGGCCTGGTTGATAATAAACTTAGGACATACGGACAAATTTGAAATCCCGTTATGACTATTATCAGCCCTCCCCCCCTCCCCAGAGACCAGAAATGACTGACACTCAGACAAGCGGTTTTCTCCTCCCGGTTACCTGCCACGTTCTTCTCCGTTGATACGACGTAAGATCTAACACAAGCCAGAGCTTCCTTGCTGGAGTTTGGACACCCGCCCTAACGTCTCCACTGGCCTTTCTCAATTGTCCGCGTGCAGATTATCTGCTGCAAATATTTTAGTCTCGGGGTGGCTCGCCAGGATGTTTCTGACTCCCCAGCCCGCCACCAGCAGCTGTTAGAGGGAATGCAGATGAATTTTAATATTAGCCTATGCCAAATATAATTAGGTGGGTAAATCTGCTGCCAGTAAAAAGAGAAAGATATCATATGTGCATTCCAGGCCAAATGGTTTCTCGCATCATTTGTGCGAGGTTCTCCTGAGGGAGCAAGGGTCCGGGAGGCACGCAAATCTGTTCGTTCAACGAGCACGGCAGCGGGCTGGTGAGGTTAGTGGGTACGTGCAGTATTCCATTAGGGCCTGTTAAGAACACCAGGCAGGGTAGGTTCCTGTTTGCATCGAACCAAAGAGGAAACTAATCTTAAGAATCTTAGCAAAATGGATTTAGCCATGTAGTTCCCTGCTGAAAGTGATCTTCCCGCTGCTGTCTCTTGGCCCTGTCTCTCCCATGAACTGCTTTTTAATTTGTAACCCAGCCGTGCTCTCACACTGTTATCCCTGCCAAGAACACTCGTCCTGGCTCGCCAGTTCCTGCTCATCCTTCAGGTCCTCAGCCCTCCAACCTCTGAGAACGTGCCTGCACGCTCCCAGGGCCTAGGTTAGGGCTCCCTGCTTGGTGAGTCCGTCTTACTCCACTATTATCATTATTCTGTTAATTCGATCTTCCTAAAGTAGCCCCAACATACAGCACAGTGTCTGTCACCCCACATCTAGGCGTATCAGCACTGTCATCATCATCATCATCATCATCATCAAAACGAGACAACAGTAAGTAGCACAAGCGGGATTTGAACCCAGAAGTGTAGAAACAAAAGAACGAAAATCCCTGTTTCCTGATTCCCCAGCCTCTGGTCTGTCCACTCCATCACCCAATAGTAGACACCTGCTCTTGCGTGTCCTGCAACCATCGTCCTCCTTCTGAGAATAGCATCTGGGTTTCCTCTGGTGGGCCACCCCTCTCCCATCTCAATCCACATGGATTTATGGAGGGCTGATCTGACTCCGGCTTTGGGGATGCACCCAGCACCCAGTCGACACAATGAATTTCATCCTGACGGCCACTGGGGCTGCTCCTAGGTCAGTACCGAGGGAGGGTGCATCCTGAAAGCCAGTGAAGCTGAGCCTGTGGGCCCCTCCCTTACATGGGCCCTGGCAATGTGTTCACATGGTCGTTTGGTTTTCTGATACTTTCAAAATTAGGTATTTTAACCTCAGTTGGTTACGACCACTGTCTCTTTCCATTCTGACTCCCAAACGTCCTAATGTGTCACGCAGTGTTGGAGGGAACATAGGCATTTCTGGAATTGAGCTAAGGGAAGGCTGAGTTGGAGATATATTTCTTTAGGTTTAGTGGGATAGATCTATCATCTGGTTCAAAGTTATAAAAGAATCGTGCAAAAATAAATAAAAGAATCATGTATTCTTTTTTTTGAAGATGGCTCCCAAACTGGGATAAACTTCAGGTGCCACACAACCTAGATCCACCTGGTGAGAACCAAACTTTTGCAAGAAGAATTGAGACTTGGGGGCTCTCTTTCACCTGAGGGGGCTGAGCTCATAGGATGGGAGTGCCCAGAGCTGGGTAGCTACCCTTTGCCACCTTAGCGGGAGAGACCAACACAGGGGCAGAGGGAGAGGTGACTGAGGGAGGGAGAGAGAGAGAGAGAGAGAGAGGGAGGGAGGGAGTGGATGTGTGTGTGGATGACATGTTTTGAGCTCCAGGATCCAGCTGGCCCTTTTTAGGCAGGATCCACCCTAGGATTTTTCAAGATCATCAGCCAAAGCTTCGTCGCATTTGGGTTGAGTGTCAAAAGAACCCAAAGAATCCTGACTTAACTCTAAGCCCCTGCTTATCAGGACAAAAACCACCACCACCCAAAGAGGAATTGACCTAATGTGGCGGGATTCTCCAAGGTAGTTTCTGGCCTTTCCGCCAGTGGGTGTCTACCCCTTCCTGAGACCAGACATGCCAGCCTGGGGTTTTTTTCCTCCACAATCTTGCCTCTCCAGGCTGCATTTTACTGTAGGGAGATTTTATTTAAGGACCAGTGGTGACTGAGGAGAAAAAGGAAAGGAAAAAAGAGAAAGGAAAGAAAAGAAAAGAAAAGAAAAAAAAGAAAAGAAAGAAGGAAAGAAGGAAAGAAAGAAAGAAAGAAAGAAACCTTCCCAACAAATAGCATTCCAGCCTTTTACCTCATCAGAGCACAAGGTTGATGGCCACTCTGCTTTGAGGTTTGAATCGGTTGAAACGAAACATCTGTTCAGGGGGCGACGGGGGGAGGGGGGGATGCCGGCAGAGAGGGAGCAGGAAAGAGAAAAAAGCTTTTTTTGGGCTAAAAATACCATGTCCCTTCCACTCTCCCTCCATCCCTGCTCAAGTTAAAACATGTGATGCAATTCAACTTTTAAAATCTAACCCCGAGCTACTTGAAACTACTGAAGCCTGCTCGGTATGTGACACAAGTCAGAATTTCCACCGTTCCAGCTGAGCTTTTATGAAGAACAGACTCCAGAGTGGTTGCCGTCACCCGGGCTGCTGGGGGGACTGCCGCCGAGCGGAGTCGGGTCCCGCTGACACTCACAGGAGGACGGGCTCTGAACTGAGAGCGCGCAGCCGGCGGGGTGTGGCCCGCCTGCCCTCCGTCGGGGGGTCCCCGCTGCTCCCCAGTCATCTCCTCCTCCTCCTCTCAGACTTCCAGGGAACCACCGGCCAGCCCCAGTGATTGACCAGCCTTTGCTGGGGAGACGTGCAGGGCCGTCTGTGGAGACGTCCTTAGAAGTCCTTCCCCCCCTTTCCCTCTCACTGTCTCCCCGCCCCCCAGCTGCTCCCTGACCTCCAGACTCAGTGTCCAACTGTCTGTCTACTTGGCATCTCTACTTGGATGTCCAACAGCCATCTGCCACCTGACATGCCCCCAACAGACAGCCTTCACTGTCACCTGCCCAAACCTCCACCTCAGAAGTGGCCCCAGCCTTGCCTTTGGTCCTTAAGCCGGTGGGGGGGGGGGTGCCCAGGATCCCTTTCTTTCCCTCATCCACCCCCTCACCCCACCTCCCGTCTCCCACGCCTACCCCCAGGCCCACCCACTGCTCTCCAGCCCCATGGCCTCCACGCTAGGCTGACGCCCCCACCCTCGCCGGCACTACTGGAATCATGTCCCACTGTCATGGCCTCCGTCCTCCTTCCCCCGCAGGGCCCATCCTTCCAAGAAGCCACAAGTACTTTGTTAAAATGGAAGTCAGAAGCTGGCACTCACGTGCCTACAATTTTCCAACACTTTCTCTTCAAAAGCAGCGTAAAAGCAAGCGCGTGGTCCCACCCTTGCTGACGGGCCCACAGGTCCCCCTTTTGTGCTTCCCTAAACCCCAAGTTCCTTCCCGCTTGGGGTTCTGCTTGCTTGCTCCTCCTGGCTGCTCTCCCTTCACATCCTCCACGGCTGGCTCCTTCCCGGCACCTGCATCTCTGCTGACACGTCACCTCCTCAGAGAGGCCTTGCTACCCTCTACCCTCCACTGGGTTTCACCTCTTGGCAGAGCACCACTACCAGAAACTTGCACGGTCCTTCCCGCGTCCCGCGTGTGACATCCTGCCAGCAGGTGCTCAGTAAAGACTCCCCGAATGAGGAGGAGTTACAGACCCGAGTTCGGTTCTCAGTGTGCTGTGTGACCTTGCACAGGTCACATGCCCTCTCTGGGCCTCGGTTTTCCAACTACAAATGAAGTGGACGAACAGCCTCCTGAGGGCTCCTCGGGTCTGTGAGTGGTCGATATGCCACACCTAGGGGCCGGGACAAACTGACCGGGGCCGCGGGGTGGAGGGGGTGGTACATGGGACCTGCCTGGGTGGCCCTAGGGAGGGGACTGCCTGACTTCAATGACTTCATGCTGTTGACTTCATTCTTCCAGTGAGTATTTATTGAGCACGTATAGCATGCCAGACTCTATGTCATGCACTGGGAGGAGAAGGAGAGGTTCTAATAGGATTAAAGAAGCTTTGAAAATAGGTCTTCTTTGATCTGGACTAGTAAATAATTATAAACACCAGTTGGCTCCTCTTTAAGAAGGGACGCATGAAACAATAAGACTCCTCCCAGCTCACATAGGCTGGGCACTTACTCCGCGTACCAGGGCTGTTCTCTGCACTTGCATAAACGACCTCACTGTCTTCACAGGAACCCTGCAGAAGGGCTCTGATTACCCCCAAAAAGGCAAATGAAAAACAGAGTCGTGAAACGATTCACCCAAGGTCACCCAGAGACTGGTGGTTAAAGCCAGGCTGGCTCCGGGGTCTGACTTGCAAATTCCCAAAAAAAGCCCGAATAAAGGTAGGAAGGTGCCTCTCACGGATTCGGGGGCAGTGGTGGTGAGACAAATTTCGGGGCCCTTGCAGAGTCAGACGGGTCCTGAGCTCACAGTGGGGCTACTCAGACCCCCAGAGCCAGTGGGGCTACTCAGACCCCCAGAGCCAGTGGGGCTACTCAGACCCCAGAGCCTCAGGCCCAACACCACTGCCCTGCTTGGCAGGCCCAACTACTCTAACACATCCATCCTGGGACCAGGGAAGTGGGGACCCCCGGAGGCCCAGCCTGGGGGGAGAGAGGCCTGCCCCGCAGCAGCCCTGGGGGCCTGGAGGGAGGGCCTGGGCCCCCAAGGGGTGGGGCCGCCTGACTTCAAGCCCTCTGACAGTTCCTTTACGGGTGGTCTGTCGAATCAGTTTTCCAGAGATGCCAGGCAGACGGCAATGTGCCTGCTTCCAGCCCCAAGTGGAGGTCGGAGGACAGGAAACAGACACGGTGTTGGGGGTCTGTGGCCAGAGACTGGAAGTCAAGCCCCCTGGGAGGGGTGGGGACATCCCTGGGTGGCAGGGAGACAGGGGACACAGAGAGAAGGGGCTTGTGACCACGCACAGGTCTTTCCCTTCCCAAGTGCCCAGAGCAGAAGCTGCACCGAGTGGGGAGGACGCCCCCAGACCAGTGCTTCCGGGGGGGCCACTCAGGGTACGGTGGGTCTGCCAAACAGGTGTGGCTCCAATTTGTACCTCAGGCCACAAGCCACAAGCTGCCACCACCTGTCGTGTGGCCCAACCGACGAGATGGGGAAGCCAGGTGGGGACCGGAGTGAAGGGTGGGGTGGGCCCTCCCCTGTGCTCAGACCCCTGCTGGGTCAGCAGAGGGAGGGTCCCTCTCCCCTTCTCCCCTGGAAAGCCAGCCCCGCGAGTCCCGCCCCTGCCACGCCCAGCCAGCTCTCAGAGCTTGGGACTTTTGATGTTTACTTTGTTCTCTCCACAGTTCAAAAGGAGCTCGGCAGCCCTCGCACCAAGCCCAGACTTAATCTGCCCTCCGCGAGCTCCCAGCTGGCCAGTTAAGGCGGTTAAGATGCTGGATTAGGGCCGGCTTTACATAACAACGCAGGAGCTAAAGCTGTCCTCTCCTGGGATGGCTAAAAGACTTCTTTTTATCTTCACGCCTCAGATGGCCTTTTTTCTCCCTTAAACAGCCCTCCAGCCCGCCAAGAGGCAATGAACTTGGCCAACAGGAAGACAAAGAAGAGATTCAGGATTCGGGCGGGTAGCACAGAGGGGTGCCGCAGCCCCCGCCCCGGGCCAGGTGGGTGCTTCTCCGTGACCGTGGCTGGGACCACGGGTGACCGTGGAACCACAGACGGTCATGGGTCCAGCATCCCTCCCACCAGCGTCAGAGCCACGCAGGCCGGCCCGGGCGCAAACCAGAGCAGCCTCACCCACTCACCGTTTTCACTTTTTAATTCTGCTTTGAGTCTTTCAATTCGTTCTTCTTGGGAAAGTTAAAACATTCATCCCCGTTAATACTACAGCCCTCTCTCTTTGTGAGCTCTTTCCGGTTTTAGTGTCCTCTTCCCAGGTCCAAGAGGAGCCTCCTCTCTTTGTCTGTCGAGCCCTCCAGCTACACAGTAATACGCACGTGGTCTCTACTCACACACGTAGGAAATACAGAGCGTTCTCTCATGCCCCTTTTTACATAAAACATACTGGCCATGGCGTACTGAGTCTCTCTGCAATCTGATCTGGTTTATGTTCTCTGCTTCTGTGTAAACTTTTGTTTGAAGAAAGAGGCCGAAAAGCTGGACCACCAACAACTTAGTCTGACCCCTAGTTGGGAAACTGAGGTAGGAGAATGGCTCCTAACCCCCTCCCTCATGAGTGGTGGCACCGATGTGCCCGGATATCACCAGGGACTAGCAAGGTGCCTGGGCTGCCCTTCGAGCCTGGCGTGCGGCTGGGGGGCCATGGGGTCAGACCGAGTGCCACCAACCTGACACCCTTTCCCCATCAGGAGCCGGGACCCTCAGGCGCCTCACCTTCATCCCCCATCCATCAGCCAATGTTTGTAAGTGCTGCCCTCCCCCCTGCCACAGGGCTTCCTTCTCCCTGCAAGGAGCCCACGGCCTTTGCGTACCCACAGAGTCCAGCTTCATGTCCCCACTCATCATGTGACAGAGGGCAAGGGGGCTTAGAGCTGGGGGGACCTGGCCGCGATCCACAGGGGGCTGCTACCAGGGCTGGGAGGGGACCCCGGTCTAGGTGCTCCTCGGCCAGCATTCCTTCTACATCATTCCAACGGGACTCACGCACTGAATGTAGACAGTGAACAAAGTAACCCTCCCCTCCAGAGGGAAGTGGATTCCATGGGTAGGCCATTTCGTGTCTGTTTGCAGGGAACGACATCCCATTTGAAATCAATTACATGGTTGTAAACTGAGCCTCGACGGACAGAGAAGTGCCCCCTATGGGGCAGTAAGGAGGGGCTCAATACATGATGGATAGGCAGACAGACGATGATTGGAGGATGGGTCCATGGATGAAGGGATGAATGACGGGGGATGAACACACAGGCAGAGAAGGGAGTATGGATGGCTGCATGATAACTCAGAGTGGCCGGGCTGGTGGACGGGGGACAGGAGAGTAGGGCAAACCATGGATGGACGGATGGGTGGGACATGGCCAGTGGGTGGGTGGGTGGTGGGACAGTGAGGAGTGAGGGATAAGTGATTGAAGGGACAGACAGACGAGTGGACTGGTGGCTGGTTGGATGGGTAGCGAATGGGTGATGGATGGAGTAGGTGGAGGGATGGATGAACAAGAGAATGAACTTGCTACTGAGTCACCATGCGAATGAGGGGGAACTGAATACATAACCGGAATGAGAGCCGCAGCCCATGGAATCAGTGTCTGGGGTCACTCCAATCCCCAGGGCTTACATCCTGCCCACCTTTACCTGACTCCCCAGATGTCAAGGCACCAACTCTTGGCATCTCTCCATGGAGCCAAAGACAACAGTTGAGGCTTGGGGGAGCCCAGGGGAATGACAAAATCAAGGCTGCAGAGCCTCTGAGTGCAGTTACCAGCTCTGTAGGCTGCACAAAGCCTTCCATCCATGGGACTCCCCCCAGCCCTTGATTCAGGACCTGCTCATATTTGAACAAAGTTTGATAGATACCTGGGTCCCGGCAGGCCTCCATCTCGTAGGCAAAGAGTGAATCTCTTAAAACAGCGCTTCTCAAAGTGTAATGTGCGCACAAGCCACCCGGGGAGCCTCTTCAAGGACAAATGGCCTGGGGCTGACAGCTCTCAGGCTGCATGTGGCCACAGCCCTCAGGTGTGGCCCAGGCTCCCCTCGAGAAACTCTTGGCACTATCTGCTCCTCTCAAGGCCCTACAGGGCACCAAGGCCTAGATCCCCGCCCCGCCAAGCCCCTGGGCCCCCTGGCTCTCCTGCGAGCTGCCTGTCCTCACCTCCACAGCAAGGCCCCTACTAACCTAAGGCTTCCCCAGTTCAGTGATTCTCTTCTCTGAGTATAAAATGGAAATGCTATCCCATGTAGCAAATGCTTTCCAGTGCCATCTGTGCTCCGTACCCAATGCAGGGAGTCAAGCAGGGAGAAGGCTCTCATTCCCACTCTGTAAGTGTGGCAACTAAGGCTCTTCTAGAAAGGTGGCGTGCCTTGCCCGAAGTCAAGTGAGGGCACCAGTGGCCGGCCGGCCCTCTGCTCCAAGATCCTCATCCTTCTACACGGTGCCTCCCCTTGAACAAAGGCAGGAGAGAGAGCTACAGATATGAGAGGGGAGGGGCTGGTGGGGGGCTGTTTGTATGTGTGCTTGTTTGTGCTCCAAGTGAGTGATGTGAACTGAGAAACGGGGAAATACAACAGCTACTTTATGTAGTGCTTACAGTATGGTCACCCCCCACCAAACGGGAAAGCTGAGCTAAAACAACCTGTCCAAGGTTCCCCGGCCAATACAGAGTAGGGCCAGGATGTGAGCCTCAGGAACCTGGCTCCACTCTGGGCTTGGACCCATGAAGGGCTACACTCACTCCCTTCTTTCTTCTCACCCCACCACCCCCACCGGCAGTCAGGGTCTTGTCCTCTGCCTGGTCTGCAGATTTTCTGGAGCGTACCTAGGGCATGTGGTGGACCAGATGGCCCCTTCCCCATCTCACTGCACCCTAGGAAGAGACCAATGGATTCCAGTACCTTCTAGCCGAAAGTCTTCCTCTTCCTCCTCACTGAGCGTTTCTCTGAAAACTTCACCCACGAGCTCCTAGAGGAAGATAAAGCAGGGACGTTAAGTAAGTATCCGACAGAGTCAAGGAGGAAACCAATATTGGGACGGTAAAGGTGGCATCATGAACGTGTGCCTGGCTGGTCACAGGGAAGCAGGGATCCTGCTCTGATTCTTCTGATGGGAAATCAGGTCAACTGAGGTGGATCCTCTCGCTTGAAAAGTGAATTGTCCCCATGCTTTTTAGGAAGTACCTTTTTCTTAGCCTACAGCTCACTATAAAATACTGCACGCTTCTCCCTCAGAAAGGAAGTTCCACCCTCTGCCCTGGAAAAAGACAGAGACAAGATGGGAAAACGTTCCTCATCTATCCCTCGGAGTCAACTTTGATGGACTCAGGACCAACAAGCCTCCTCTGTGGGGCCCAGGAAGGGATCTCAGTGTGAATCCTTCCTCCAGCAGAAGATTCCAGGCGGGCTGTCTCCATGGGTTTGCAAAGAGGGCCTGGTGTGCACAAGAGTGGGTCTCTACAGCCCCTAACATAACCCCCCAACTCTTCAGCATCACATTCAGCAGCCTGCATGCTCTGCCTCCTGGCTGATCTTCAGACATGCCTGCCGCCTCTCCCCAGTGCACACACATTCCAGAAACGAGCCTGATCCTTGCACTGCCTTGCCCGGTGCCCCACGTGTGAGTTCAGGATGCCCGGTGGCAGAGTTGCTCCCGACCAGCCTGGTCACGCTGCCACTCGGGTGTTGTCAGGTTGGCAAGGGGAGTTTGGTTAGCCCACAGGCTGGGAAGTTTCTGGAAGGTCGACAAAGGTACTACTTATCTCACCCTAACCCAGCAGGGTGACCCTAGATATGGAAGAAGCAAGACCAGCACTTGTCAGACCGCCTTCCGCATTATTGGTGTTCTGCCGATAAGAGTTCTGTGATCCAAAAAGATTGTTTTCAAGTCAGAGAAGATCCCTTACTGAAGAATTTACTATGGTAACGGACACCGTGAATATCCAAGTGGTAACTTATGCTGCATTCCTCAAACCTATTGAGACCATGGAGTTTCGTGTCTCAAAAGCATCCCATGGGATCTGAGTTCCAAGGAACCCACTTTGGGAAATGCTCCTCTTCTGGGGAAGAGACAAAGTTGGGAGGGTTACACCGCCTTATCTCTTTTGATGCCACGACAATGCTCTGGCAGTGCTTCTCGAACCACAAAATGACAAGCAATAAAAAAGCCCAAACTCAGCAGCTGTCACCAACTTCTCTTTTTTGGGGGAAAAAAAAGTGCAAAGAGAAAGAAAAAGAGAATGCACCCTCTCCTTGAAAAATTAGGAGGGGGAAAAAAATCCCACACTTCAGATACTTAACAGAAACACCAGTGCTTGTCTTGATTAACAAAACCAAAATCACGCTTGGTAGAGCTGATCTTACCAGCTGGACACAGCTGGAGATAAGTCTCTAGTTTTGTTTTGTTTTGTTCTGTTTGTTTTGTTTTGAAAGGATCAACAGCTAACATTTTATGGATTAGGCCTGGTGTTCTCCATTCTCCCTCTTCTTCCAAATCGTCCTGGGGCATCACACTCTTTCCCCTGCAGGTTGTGAAAATGTGGTCATTCAGACTCCTGGTGTCCCATTGACTTCAAAACCAGGCTCCTTGATTCCTGGAGTCGGGGTGGCTTCTCCCTCCACCTCCTCCGCCAATTATCATAATCACCGAACACTTCCTGGGCTTGTAAACTGGCTGTTTGTGTTAACAGCGCCGGAGTTGACAGGGAAGCTGGGAGCCGGTGACAGGGACGGCACGCGCTCAGGCGGCATCATTAGGTGGCTGGGACACTCCGGCAGCCAATTAGAGCCCATCTTTCATGCCAGAGGAAGACAGATGCTGCCTCCCCCAGACAGGCTGGCAGGCAGCACTCCCAGGAGCTGGCGACCGGCTTCAAGGGGCTCGTGCTGAGGTCTTCTGGAAAGCGGGGGCTCAGCGCTGACCTCGGCCCGCCACCCTAGCCGCTCCCAGCGAGGCGACCAGGACCTGCCAGGCACACCCCTGCGAGCGCTCACGTCTTCTTGCCGGCACACTTGGAGGAGTTTAGAGACTGCCAAGGTCTCCCGCAACAAAGCAGCCGTCTGGAACCCCAAGTAATGATGCCTCGCGGTGTGCATCACGCACTCTGAGAACTGTCTGCGGGGAGGACCAAGCTCCCTGACATAGTAAAGGCATGCCTCTGCATATGAAAGCAGAGTTCTGGCAAGTTCCGGGGTCCGCCTCTTCGTGCTAAACCCTACACTGCTCTGTAGAACCGTAAAAGCTCCCCAGCACCAGGGTCCGCGGACTCGTTGTGAGGCACAGGTGATTGATGCCGGCAAAAATCCATTTCATCCGGGGCGCCCGGGTGGTGCAGTTGGATGAGTGTCCAACTCTTGGTTTCGGCTCAGGTCGTGATCTCATGGGTCGTGAGATCGAGCCCCGGCATAGGGCTCTGTGCTCAGCAGGGAGTCTGCTTGAGATTCTCCCTCTCCCTCTGCCCCTGCCCCCACTTGCTCGCTCTTTCTCTCTCAAATAAATAAATCTTAAAAAAAAAAAATTCATTTCATCTGCTAAGCCAGACGCCCAGGGAGTGCACTGTCCGTGGTCCTCAAGCTTTGAATCACTAAGCCAGCAGCAATGCGGTGCTGGGGCAGACACAGGATCACGTCCTGGCTCCATGGCCTCCCCTCGCCCTGGGACGTGGGGCCAGCCACTGCTTTCTTGGAACCTCAGTCTATCTCTCTGTAAAATGGGCACAATGACAGGACAGCTGACCTTACTGGGCATCTCCTCAGTGCCAGGCACCACGCGAGACACCTTGTAAGGATATTTATTATCTCCCTCAGTCTTCACCATTGCCCTGTACTTTCCATCTCTCCAGGAATAAACGCTCATAAAAATGATCTGCAATTCGTAAAGTGAGAGTTATAATTGTTACCCTTTTTTTTTTCCTACGAAGAAAGTGCCGTCAGTCCTCGAGGGACATAGGAGACAGGAGATAATGGGACCGAGGGAATCCTCACAAGAACCTCCAGGGAATGGGGTTCCCAAAAGCCCTGTATTTAAATGAGGAGGAGGCTCCACAAGGCCAGGTGACAGGCTCTGGATCCTCAGCAGAGCCAAGATTTGAGCCAGTTCTCCCAGAAGCCTGGCCCGAGCTAGTACAGTGGAGTCAGGGTTCCTGTGGGCATGGGACAGAGGCAGCCAAGAGCCCCGGTAAGTCACTTGCCAGGGACCAGGGATCACATTTAAAGATGTACAAAGAGAACAGCCCTGCCACCAGCTCCGAGGGTGGTGGCCAAGGCCTCCTGTTTGTGCTACAGGACTCAAAGGGCCCACAGCTCCTCCCCACTAAGGTTGGGGACTCAGCAGAGCCCCGGCCGGGAGACCCGCAGACAAGGTGTGGGGCCAGGCCCTCGGGACCATCCTGCAGGAAGGTACTCAGACCCCTCAACAGCCACGGGCCCCACGCGGAGCCCCACTGCGGAAGGTGCAGGGCATGGAACTGGAATTGGTCAGACCTCGGTTCAAATCCCAGCTCTGCTTCATACCAGCTGCACCATGTGGGTGTAGGAACGTTCTCAGCCTCCCATTTGTACACAGGGACGATAGTGCTCGTGATGTCTCCGGGGGGGTGTGAGGATTAAGTCAGTCATTGCATGGAAAGTGCTTAACATGACACCTGATACCACGACTGGGGCTCCATAGACCAATAGTTATTGTTTATCGCTTCTTCTACTCCGACAGTCAAATAGCTACCAGAACATTGCTCAGAGAATCTCAAAGACTCACCAGCCCCAAGGCGCCCTCAAAGACACTGAGAAACACTCTCCTACCCGGCACACTGTTTTTAATGCTTCGCATTTAATCCTCATGGCAATCCTTTGAGGTCATACCACTATTATCCCCACTTCACAGATGAGCAAACTGAGGCACAGAGAGGTTAGCGACTTGCCTAAGGTCACACAGCTAGTAAGTGTCAGAGCCGGGCTGGAAGGCAGGCGCTTGGCTCCAGAGCCCACACCCTTCCCCACTGCCCTGTAGGAAGCCCAAGTATGGGGCTTGGTATGAGTGACTTCCCTTCACTGCTCCTTTATTCAGCCATCACTCCAGCCCCTGGTCCCCAGCCCCCTCTCCTCTGGCCTCCACGACAGTCAGCATCAGACTAGGCTCTAAGTTGTTATCAAAGGCCTTCCTGGATCCCCGGACCTCCTGCTGCACCCAGCCTGATGCCAGGCTACCCCCTGCCTAGTGGCCAGGCTTGGTAGCCTCTCAGGCCACAGGGCCCAGGCCTCCCTCCCTCCCTCCCTCCCTCCCTCCCACGCCCCGGCACTGCTGCTACTCTGCCCCATGCTGGGCCCCAGGAAGAAAGACCATCTCCTTCAGGCACTGAGTGTGCAGTCAGCACCAACCCAGAGCCCAGAATTGCAGGCATAAGGCCTTATAAGGCCTCCGGGGACGGGAAACCACATCAAAGCAGGGCTTGGGAGCGGGCTGGAGTTCGGTTAGGGTTTTTCCTTTTTGTCTTTGAGACTCCTACTCCTGAGCTTCATATCTTCCCCCCACCGCCTGCCCAGCAGCTCTTTGTCAATGTTTCTGTTCTCTAAGAGCTAACAGATGTTGGTGCCACGGGCTTTCAAAGCAAACTCCTGGTGCCCAGAGAACACGGCGCAACTTCTAGATCCCAAGAATGCACAGGACTGGGACATGCCGGGGAAGAGAGGGGTGGGAGGCACGACCCAGCCACCCTGTAACCCTTAGATCCGAGCAGTCTGCCCTGGAGCTGCCCCAGGAAATTCCTGGCGAGCTCCGTCTTCCCAGCACGCTGTGCAGAGGCAGGCCGGCCGGGCGTGCCTGGGGTTCCGGCGCCACTGTGGGCAGGCCTCGCCGAGAGCAGGCTCTGGCCGTCCAGGGCAGGGATGCTCCATTCCCAGAACCCGGCGGGACCCAGGAGTCAGGGCGCCCGCCCGCCCGCCCACCTGCCCGGCCTCAGCAGCTGAGTGACAGCAGATGCCTTCCTGAACCACTCTGGCTCCCGTTCTGCTCTTCTGTAACCTGGGGATTCAGATGTCAAGAGTCAGTGAGAAAACGTAGACAAAATACACATAGTGGGAAACACTAAGTATGAGCTTCTCTGCACCTTTTAGAGCGCCCTACTTCTGCCCCACGCTCGGAACATTCTCACATTTTACTCCTGCAAAAACCTCACGTCCAGTGATTCAACACCTCAGTGTCCACCCTGGGACAACATTCTCACGGGAGCACCAGGGAGGCCTGCTCAAGTTCACCAACAGTCTACAACACGCTAAATGCCTGAGAAAGGAAACTGTGCTAGATCCGCACCGTGAATGCCACACGGTGGTTCCGAAGAAACAGGCAGATCCGTAAATCCCGGCATGCGGAGTGCCACGCTACATGGGAGACACACAAAGTAGAGTGCGACTTGTACATCTAAGAAAACACCAGACACACACGTACCGTTAGGGCACCCAACGTACAGGTATCCCTGTGGTTACCGCCAGGGAGAGAAGGCACGAGGGGGATGGGAGGCGAGAAACCTCAACGTTCTCAGAAGCGTTCTAGTACATTCCTGTATCACTTGGGCCAGTGAAATCTGGTTTAATAAAACCCCACACAATAACCCCCTTTATAAGAGGGATTAGAGTGTGTGACTGGCCCCAGGTCACTTAAGGAGAGAAAGTGGCAGAGCTGGATTAGAACCACCCAGGCCCTGGGGCCCTTGTCTCTAGTATGGGGGTAGTGGGCCAGGATGATGCTCGTGGTCCCCTTGAGATGAGACCTTCTGGGGCTCCAGCCCCCTGACCCAGCAGGAACCAAGAGTGAGAAGAAAGCTGGGGCCATCCACTTTCTGGGCCTCAATGTCCCCATCTCCACAGTGCACCTTAATCCGTGGACCTCTGTTACTTCTGTCCCTGAGAGCCACTCTGCCCAGGAGCATGGCAGGTCAAAAATGCGGGGAATTACCCATTTTACCCCCACCTGTGCAACGTGCAAGCCAGGGCTGAAAGATAACCACTGACAAAGGGCTGGGGGTGGGGAGGCTCCTGGGGGCCCTGGATCCAGTGACAGGCCAGGAGGGGCTGGGGGTTCCCTCCTCCCTGGGGACTCACTCCTCCCGGATGTCAGCAGAACCTAGACCTCACGGCTGCTGCCAGAAAGAAATGGCCCCTCTTCTCAAACAAGTGACATGGGGGGCAGAGGCCTCAGACACTCCCCTGAGGACACCGCAGCCTCCCATGGCCATGGAGCCCCCAGTGAGGGCCACGGGTTCTGCCTGCCCCAGCTAAGCAAATTGAAGTCCTCCCTGCAGATCCTTCTCATAGGAGCTGGCAAGAAAGAGGTCTTCTCTGGTGCCAAGGCTGCGTCCAATCTCATCTCCAGCTGCCTGAGACAGCGCAGCCCAGGTGAGAGCTCACAAAGGGACAGACGCCCAGGCCAGCACAATCATTCAAGGCCTTAGGTCAACTCGTTTCTAGAAGTCAGCTCCCCGAGGACAGGAAACTGGGGCTGTGCTGTTCTAGAACAGGGCCTGATGTATAGTAAACAATAAATATCTGTTGGATAAACCCTGGGGCCAGATCCACCCTCACCTGCCTTCATCGCTTACAGCAATTCAGGTTGGGCTTCTACCTGGAACTGAAAGCTCTGACCCACCCCCCACCCCCAGACCCTTCAGAACCAAGCCACAGTCCCTTAAAACCAGAGCCCAAGATCCCAGCCAAGCTTGGAAGCCAGAAGGAGGAAGGTGTCGCCACCCGCTAAGCCATGGGCACCTGCACAGGTATCTCCCAGCTGGAAGGGGTGGGGGTGCTGAGCAGAAGAGGGGACAGCGGCTCCGAGGGCTTCCGTGTGCAGAGCTGGCCTGCGAGGACCAGGCCTTCATGACTCCAAAGATGTGCAGCAGGAATTAAAATTCCTTGGCTTTCTCCCCGACTGTTTTTATCTGCTCAAGATGTAATCCCTGTGCTCCCATTGGCACATCCCAGCCTCTGCCCCCCCACATCTCGGGGGCTCCAGCCTGAGCTGCCTTTCTGGACTTGAGGGACTGCTTATCAGGAAGGTGGATGACGGGGAGGGAGTGGGATGGCATCACTTAGCAGGAAGGACCTCCAACCCTGGGGTCTGACTCCGGGGCCACCACACTCCCTTTCTCTGAGCCTCAGGCCCTCCACCCTACAGGGTGCAAAAAAGCCCCAAAGATGGCTTTGCCCAGTCCCCGAGACACAGCCAGCCAGAGACAGCAATGGGCCAGCAGAGTCTACTTCCTGGGCTGTTGTCACACCAACAAGCTGCCAGCATCCACACACCATCATCCCAGCTACCCCCAGAACTGGGTCTCACCTGGGCTTCCACGAGTAATTCACATTTTTCTTTAGATTGGCTCTCTTTCCCTTTTTCTTTCTTTTTAAAACCTAGTCTTGCCAATAAGATCAGTGAAATCGTGGGTGTGATGTCCTAGTTACCGTTGGGGTTCTCAAAAATATATTTTGTATCAAACAAATGCAGAACCATTAAAATACAAGCTGTCCACCACTTACCTCAAGCCTCATCCCCCCAGCAGAATGCGGATCATGCTTTGGGAACTATAAGGTTTAAAGAGCCCAGAACTGAAGTCTTCTGCCCCCCTACCCTACCCTGAGCAATCGGACAGGTAGGAAGGGGTGGGGGGAGGAAGGAGGGTGACCCCAGGTAAGCGGCCAGGCCCAGCGGACACTCCCCCCATCCGGTCCCAGGCCCTCCTCCAGGGCTTGTGCTTTGGGAACAGGAATCCTGGGCATGGAGAGAAAAACAGCTAACGCCAAGAGAAAACAGCAAAGTTTGGCATTACCCAGAGCCTGCCTTAATCTCCAGGCTGCGGGACTTGAGCGCTCTCAGGAGGACATGAACCAACACAAGGCAGGTTATCCAGGGCTGGGCGGGACATGGGGCTTTAGGGCTTCTCTGCTGGCGTGATGGGAATTTTCCTACTAGATGGCAGTTCAAAGGAGTTTCTACAGTGGAAACCAGGATCCGATGGGCTTGTCGGGGCATGGGAGTAACTGAGGTCACGAACATAAAGGACTCAGTGATAATAATTAGCAGCATTTCTTTCACAAGTGGCTGACGTGGGCCAAGTGCTCTGTTCAGCACGCTGGTGCCTAGCTGAACGCTCCAAACAGCCCTGTGAGCTGGGGTGTCGCTGTCACCCCCTGTAGGCAGGAGGGAGCCCAGGCCTAGGGAAGTCAAGTGACTCCCGTGAGGGTCCGACCTGAGCCCTGGCTCCTCTGCCTGATACTGTGTGACCGCGTACACGTGATATCCCTGTCCGTGCCTCAGTTTCTGCACATGAACATGGGAATGACAGCAGTGCCAGGGAGGACCACTTGGAAGGAGAAATGAGATCGCATGGGTAAGGCGCTCAGCGCACCCACCAAGCAGTCAGCAGGCCATAACGCAGCCGTCCCCTCTCCGCTCTCAGGGGGCGGGGAGGGGGGCCCCCGTCCTTCCCCCTCCGCCCTCCCATCTTCTCCCCCACCCCCGCTGCCTTCAGGGATGCCCCACAGCTGACCAAAGCCGGACCCAGGAGCGCCCCAGCCGGCTGCCAGCACTCGGCGCTTCCCCGTCTCTGCCCACCCCCCCTGCCTGGCCACCCACCCTTCCCCGGCCAGCCACGCCGCCGACGCCGCTACGCCACGGACCCGCCAGGCCCCCGCCTGCCACACGGCTAGCCCGCCACACCACTGACCTGCCCCACCGCCGGCCTGCCGGGCCACACAGCCGAGTGCCGAGAACAGGAGAGGCCTCTGATCCCTGAGCAGCTGGGGCGGCCTCTGCTAGCAGCTCCTGGCCCTGGGACAGGCCGTGGGTCTGCTGCCAGGGTCCGGCGGGTGTGCCCTGCTGAGCGGGGTGGCCGGGAGCCAGGCTGCTCAGGCCTCACAGCACTGTCATCTGTCGGCCAGGGGACGGTGCGTAGAGCCGGGGCCACCGTATTGTGGGCAGAGGCCAGCACAGGAGGGGGCCCTGTGTGGCCTGGGGCCCTGGGGAAGCATGATGTCTCTCTCAGCCTTGGGAGTGAGGGGCTTGGGCTTCCGGTTTCTCCTCACTTAAATAAATACAGGGAAGAAGGCCGTCTCATTTTGTACATGTAAGGAGGCTTCATTTTCATGAGAGAACAAGAGAAAAATGGTTTGGGCCAGACTCTGGGACCCTCCTGCTAGACGCGCGCGCACACACACACACACACACACACACTCAGTCCACCCCATCTGGCCTGAAAGCGCTTGCAAAAGTCATCTTCCTGGCCCTCCGATGCCTGTCCACACCAGACCTCCCTCTGTCCTGGCCTCCTTCTCCTGCCCCACAGCCCAGCTCGCAGGACCTCTCCCCAGCCCCCTCGCTGGCCGGACCCCACCTCGGGGCCTCCCAACCCCCTCCCGTGCTGCTTCCTCCACCCTCAACTGCTGACTGCCTGCTGGTGAAGTCTCCCCCCCCCGCCCCCACCAGTGTGACTGCTGACTCCCAACGTCCCCACCTCTTTGCATTTGGGCAGAATCAAGGGTGGCACGTCTGAACTCCCAGAGGAGTCCGTGCCTTCAGAATCTTAGCCGTTTCTGTGCCACTGGATCTGTGGTTGCAAGTCTCCGTGTCCACACCCACAAAATGGGCCTGTGACACAGGTGTGCCTTGAAGGTCACATAAGAAGGCGGACATGGAAGAACAGAAGGGTTAGCAGCGCTGCTTGGGAGCCGGGGCTCCCAGGCTCCCAGGTGCGCTTGCACGGGGGAGAGCAGGTGAGGACAGCTAGATCCCACTGGGCTCATAAATAAAAGAGGCATTTTCTCCAGAATGTTTCTGGAAGGACACGCTACCCGTCGGTAACAGAGGCTCCCCTGGGGGAGCAGGAATGAGCAGTGGGGGGAACTGTCCCCTTCAGCTGCCCAGCTTTCTGGACAATCTGGATTTGTGCTGTCTCTCCTCCCCTCCCCTTCTCTCTCTTTCGCTCCATGTTTTGTAACCAAGAACATGCAATGCTTTTATACTCAAAAGACACCAGGCTTTCTAAAGCACTGTTCTATCGAAGAGACTGCTGTGGCTCCCCGGCCCACTGGCCATGTGCACCGAGCTGCTCCACAGGCCCCTGCAACTTCACGTGTCCAAACTGACTCCCGACCGCCCCAAACCAGTCCTCCCAGACTGCCTCCCTGCACTCGACCAGGGCCGCGCCCCCCTTCCTGTTCCTCAGGCCAGCAACCCGGGAGTCAGCCTGCCGCTGCCCTTCCAACCCTTCCAACCAACCCCCACTACATCCTGTTGGCTCTACCTTCAAAACATACCTGGAAACCAGCACATCCTCACCTCCCCCCTCCCTGCACCCCTGGTGCACTCCAGGCCCTGCACAGAGGTCATCCTCTCTCATTGGGACGATGGCCACCATTGCCTTTTCTCTGCCCTTGTACCCCCTCGTCCATTCTCCAAAGTCGTACGAATGCCCTACAAAGCCCCACCCGGCCAGTCTGCCCCATCGTCTACCTGCCCTGCTCTTACTTCCCTGCATGCATTCTGCCCCAGCCACCCTCACCTCACCCTCACCTCCTTGCTGCAAACACACTCCTACCTCAGGGCCTTTGTACATGCTGTTCCCGCTGCCTGAAACTCTTTCTCCACATACCCCCTCCCGCAGCAGCCCCTTCAGACTTTGACTCAACCTCATCACCTGGGTGAGGTCTTCCAAACCCCTCTATATTTAAACTGCAGCGCCCCCCCCCTTTACCCCTTCTCTGCCTCAGTTTCCTCTGGGGCACTCACCACCATCTGACATACCACGTATTCCCTGACAGAGGAGGTGCTCGATGAATATGTGTGAAACAACTAAATGTGGCTCTGACTAAATTTACTGACTCAGAAAAACATTCCCCACATTTTCCTCAAGGAGAAAAGCAGTCGCCAAAGCTCAGAGAGAAGGGATGGCATCCGCTAAAATTATCTACACGCGTTTCCATGCGCCGTGGTCAGAGAGGTCCATCTGGAGAGAGTGGCCGCCAAATTCCCAGAGGTGGTACCTGGGTGCTGGAGTCGAGGTTGTCAGATGGCTCACTGTGAACCTGCACCATTACTTCGACAATCAGAAATAACAGCGAAGCGCTTGGAAGAAAACACGTTACAACACACGGCAATGGGCCACGTTGGTTCGAGAAGGACTCGCCCACACAAGTCGGCTAGAAGGGTCTTGGCCCTAGCAGGGGGTGTGGTCTGCCATGTCCAAGGGAAATGGGGCGGTTTTTGGATCCCACCTGGGAGGGAGGGAGGGGGCAAGGGGCCTCTCTGCACCCCAGACCCCACTGCTCCCTCCCACGCCATGCACACAGCCCACAAAGAGAACCCACCAGGAACCTGCCTGCTCCCGAGTGCGCTTGGCTGTGGGTGCAGAGGAAGCCGGTGGGGGGTGGGTGCAGGCAAGACCTTCTTTGTGGTCATGTAATGCAGACAGGCTTTGATTCCAGAAACGGCACGAGGCCAGCTGAGCATGTGAACCCCGGCGGGCTGTCACTGGGAGTGGGGGAGAGTAGCAGCTTTCTCTCCAGACCCCTCAAATTCTACTCTTTCCATTCTCAGGCAAGCCAAAATCTTTGGGGTTTTTTGTTTGTTTGTTTGTTTAAAGAGGGGGGTTGTAGGGTGGCTACCTGCCCCCACAGGTCATACCAGGGACCCCTGCCGCCACAGTGGTCCCCCAGGAAGCCCACGGAGACCTAGGAGATGCTGTATGGCCAGCATCCAAGGTCAGAGGATGCACGTGGGTCTGAGGGCAAGAAGGCATTCACAGCAGTGCCCGCATCTGTCGCACCCTGTCCCACTGCAGCCCGTGGGTCGTCGGACTCACCCACAACCCTAAGAGGTCAGGAAGGAGCCCTCACCCCCTCTTACACATGAGGAGGCAGAGGCTCTGAACGGGGAGGCAGGAACACGTAGTGCAGGTGAGAGGGACCAAGACCCCCCGAAAAGAAGGCCAGGGGCTCCTGAGCCACGAACCCTGGCGTGTTTCTGGATGTCGAGGAACAAATGCCTGCAGACGCACACGCACAGTCCCTCGGACCACAGGGTCGGGGCCAGACTAGAGCCCTCGTGCAGAGCTTCTGACCAGAGGGAAGGTCCAGACCCCCCTGAGAAGTCCCCCTGGAAAAACACCACACAAATAAAACTGCACATCGAACCTTTCTGTGAACTTCAGGTTAAGACCCCCTCAGAGAACAGACAGGGAAACTAAGGCCCCAGAAGGAGACTGCACTTGCCCAAAGTCACAAAGCCGAAGAGTGGTACAGCCACAGTCAGGATCCAGGACGTCAAAACCGGCAGCAAGAGCCGGCAAAAATCAGTCCCCACAGGGGCCAGCAATAAAGATGAGAGCGCCTCAACTCCACCAGAAGCCAGGGGTTAGGTGCTCCGAGTCAGCAAGCTCAGACCCTCAGACCAATGTCCCCACGAGCAGGGTCCTGTGGCCCATGTGGTTGGGAGAAGAGCCCAGGTCCTTCGCTGTGGGACTTCTCAAATATTATGGACGATCTGCACGAGGAGCCGCTTGAAGTGCTCACAGTGTGCAGGTTTCCCCAACTTCTCTAGGCCCTTTGCTTATGGCTCCCACTTGGATCTCTTGCCATTTCTGCATGGCCCCCACCCCCACCTTCAGTAAGCTTTCCCCACCACCAGCCTGAACCTGTGAGGCATCTTCAGAGGCCTTCAGAGAACTGCAAACCTCCCCACCCCACCCTCTGCCAGGTGGCCCTGAGCCCAGCTTCCTCACCTCCAGTGGGGACCAACTCTGAGGCAGAAGTCATACTCCAGAGCTCCCTGCAGGAGCTCCCTCTCTTCCTTCCTGGTCTGCCCTGGGAGATTATCCTTCATGAATCACTTGCACATGACCCTTGTCTCAGGCTCTGCTTCTATGGTATTACCTGATGGCTCCCCACTGAACTACCTGGTTCTTTGGAGGAATCCTGACATATTTGGTAAATTCACATGGAGCAGACAGGCTGACCAGCAAGCTGGTTAGTCTCAGACAAAGGTATGGGTCACCCCAAGGCCAGTCCAGAAAGGTGATGGGCAAGGAGCCCTATGCCAGGGCTCAGGCCTGATTGGCAGACAGAAATGGACATTTTCTCCCACCCAACACTCACCCCACCCCCATTTCAATATATGCCTCTCCCCATCTCTGGGGCCTAATTCAAGTACAGGGAGCCCTTCCTGACCACCTCATCCTCCAGTGACTTCTCTCACTGAATATCCGTAGCTATCAGGGCTGACTTCGGGAGGAATCCAAGGCCGAAGGAAAGCTTTCTATCCCTCTCTCTGACTCTGTAGTGGGCTCCTGTAATTTGGACAAACAACTCCCCACCCCCCACCATCCATTCCTCCTCCTTCTGGTAACACTTTGATTTTCCCTGGAGACCCACCCCTCCACAGGCTGGCCAGACCTCACAAACAAAAACACAGGACACTCAAACTTGAATGTCAGATTCAGTCATTGTTTAATATAAGTATGTCTCGTGCAGTATTTGGGATATACTTATAGAAAAAAAAGTGTTATTTATCTGAAATAAAACTGGATGTACTGTATGGTATCTAGAAACCCTACCCCTCCACCACTTTCATCCATGAGGCATGGACAGGGCTGATTTCTCCCCCTCACCACAAGGGTGTGTACATGATCCAGGCCTGACCAGTGAGAACTTTGCACATCCCTGGCCACAGGGATTAGTCAAGACTGGGCACATGACCCAAGTTTGGGTCAAATAGATGCAATCCCAGGACATCAGCTCTTTTTCTGCTGACATTAATGAAATGGGAGGGTGGAAATCTGACACTGAAAAAACATTTTACCTCTTTACAGGGATAGTCTTTCAAAGAAAAAACCAACATGAAGGAAAACAGATGCAGGAGTTGAAACAATAGAAAATGGGTCCCCACAACACTGAGTGCCTGGATCAAACCATGCCTGAAGCTAGTCCTTCCCCTAGACTTTTCAACGACATGAACCACTAAATCACCCCTTTTTACTTAGACCAGTTTGAGCTTGTTTTCTGTTTTCACGGGCCACTGAAGTGCTGCTCAATCCAGCCTCCCCTGACCCCATGCAACCCTGTACAATGTGGCACAGAGTCAGGCTCAGTGAATATTTAAGTTCCATACGTCTCTGACTTTACACTTTACTATGGAAGGTGGCATGGGATTATGGGAAAGCCTGAGCTTTCAAGTCAGACAGGCCCGGTTCCCATTCCAGCTCCATTCCCATCCTCTTTCCAGGGCCTGGCCCAACTTACTCGAGTCTCTGTGACCCTCAGTTTTCTCATCCGATAAAATGACAACACTAGTACCTAGATTCTGGGGTGCCCATATAATTTTACTGCCCAAACCAGGTCTTTTGAGAGTGAAAGGGGGCGCTATTAATAACTGGGCCAGGCCAACAGGAGCGAGTTGCACGGTCATGGGTAGGTGGGCCAGTGGTAGCCCTACCTACAACCGGCCTTGCCCACCTCCACCCACCCCTGTGGTCAGTGCCTTCCAGGCTGTCCACCCCCCTCTCGCCCCATCACTGCCCTCTGCCCAGGCCACTCCCACCATTCTCCACTAGCTACCACCTGATTCCTTCTCCCAGCGCAGCTGTAATGTTCCCTCCTGGAGAAGCCAGCCCAGGAGCCCCCAGACTCAGCATGGCCCCCACTCTGTGCCCCCCCCAACCTGTGAGGGCCTCACTGTGGTCCTTAGTGCTCGGTAGGACTACTACTTCTGGATCGCCAATCTCCCCACGTGGCCGAGGACAGGGACCGTACATTTCTTCCTCGTTACCGAAGGCCCTACAGACCTGGCATAGAGCCTAGAGCACATAAAACAGCAACCCAAAAAGTAAACGACTAACCCTCCTTTGCCTCCTCTCCACAGGTCTTGTGTTTCCTCCGTGCGTCGCCAGAACCATCCTGGGGGAGATATCAGGAAGGGATGAACGGGGCTATGAATCACGGAGCAGGGAGAGTGTGGGGCGGGGGGTAGGACTGGGCCCTGGCAGGCCCGGCTGTGCTGATGACTGTCTCGGAGCCAGGGACTCTGGGGACAGCAGCGCTGGGAGGCCCCGCCCATCTCAGCGGCCCGCAAGCGGCGGCAATGCGCTGGCCCTACGACAGTTTTCATTGATCAGGGGCCAGTGTGGACTGGGCCTGGGCCGGTTGCCTATTCCAGAATCCAGCCCTGGCTCCTGCTCAAAACACAGGCCCGGCGTTTCCCTGCAGCCTCGGCCAGCTCTGTCCTCGGCGGCAGCCAAGTCACTGCCCAGAACACAAATTGGGCAGGTGCAAAGGGCCTCTCCAACCTGAAACCAAGGCCAACCCACGCACAGCCTGGGTTGTTCCACTCATGAGCAGACAGCATCCCCTTGGGTTGCCTGGCCCCCACCCACACGGCTCTTCTGGCCCACCCTGGGGCAGCCTCACCCGCCTGATTTCTTGGTTCATCCAGGCTCCTGGGCTGAGGTCAGCTACCTGGAAAATGCTTTGCCGACCAGCTCCTTGGCTCACACCCCAATCTAGATGACACACTACTTCTTTATTTCCACAGGCTCCCTCCCCTGATCTGCAGCCCTCAATGGCTCCCTATTTCCAACCAACTCAGATCCCTCTGTAGGCTTGTCCTACCTTCCCAGTCCTGCTCACCAGGAGACAAATGGTTATGGTAGGGAAAAAAAACACTGGCCTGGGAAACTCACGTTCTGCCTCAATTTCCCCATTTGTATAAAGGGAGGAGGCAAGGGGGTGTCTCCAAAGGCCTCCCTGCTACAACAGGCCATGATTCCATGGGCTCATGAGAGGGTTGATTCAGCCAGGCCCTGACCTCCATCCTTCCTCTGCTGTCTTTAGGCCACCTCACGGGGCCATCACCCATTCACAAAGCCACCCATGTTAAATACCCGCAGAAGGACCCCAGCAGCCTCAGCCTGACAACATGCACCTCCAAAGATAGCAATTATCAGGTTAATTTTACAATAGGTTGAGTCCTAACGGCTGTGAGCTCATAACAGCACTGAAAGGAGCCTGCAGCATCGCTGAGTGGGGTAGGACCCAGATTCTGCCCCAGACCACCTGGGGTTTGGGTCTTGGCTCTGTCACCTTCCAGCTGCAAGATACTAACTTCCCTGAGCCTCAGTTTCCTCCTTTGTATCACAGGGAAATGATATCTACCTCATGGAGTTGCTGTGGTGATTAAAGTGAGTGATATTTGCCAAGCACTTAATGCCTGGCTTATCGGGAGCTCTACAAAAATGTTCATTTAATAAACAAAAATAAAGGTTCCTATAAAGTGCATAAAGACATACTTACAATAGAAAGGAAGGAGGAGAGGTCATCCAACAAAAAGAATACTGTTTGTAAATATCTTGTGAGCATCTGTTGGTTCTGACCCATAGGAGGGTATGAAGGCATGTGGGTGTTTTTGCTTCTTCTATTGGGCATCTGCCAGTTTTCTATGAGGTATTGATATGTTCCTGGATTCTCTGTGCGAGTACAGGAGGATCGATATGGGGAGATGAAGTTAAGCCCAGCAGTGCTGGAAAGGACTGGGCCCCTTCCGAGGTGGACTGGCAGGAGAGGTCACTATAATGCCAATGTGCAAAGAGTGCATGCCAGAGGGCTCCCACATGATCTGTTTGCCTGATCCCATCATAGGGGAGCAGGACCTGCCCAGACTTGAGCCACCTCCTCCTCCAAGGAAGAGCCACACACGGGGGATCCCTCTAATTATAGGATGGTGCAAGCAAGGCACAGCCCTGTCTTAACAGTGCCCCTGACCGGGCTGATTTTTCACAAGGCCAGGGGAGTGAGCTGTGAGCGCTAGCCACACGGGGCTTCCATACAGAGCATGCCGGGCCACAGAAACCCAAACGCAAACAAAACCTCCAAGTTTCTTGTACACAGCACATCATCGGGTTATTTTTTTTTTTTTTAATCCATTTAGCCACTCTGTCTTTTGATTGGAGAGTTTATTTACATTTAAAGTAATTATTGACAGGGAAGGATTCACTATTATCATTGTTTTCATTGTTCTCTGTTAGTCTTAAGAGTTTTTTTGTCCATCTTTCCCTCTCTTGCTGTCTTCCTGTCTTCCTCTGTGCTTTGTTGATTCTTTGTACTACTGATGTGCTTTGATTCCTTTCTCTTTCTCTTTCATATAATTTAAAAATTTTCTCTGTGGTTGCCATGGGGCTTACATAAAACATCTCATAGTTCTGGGGCGCCTGGGTGGTTCAGTCGGTGAAACGTCCGACTCTTGATTTCGGCTCAGGTCATGATCTCAGGGTTTTGAGACGGAGCCCAATGCTGGGCTCCACGCTGGGCATGGAGCCTGCTTGAGATTCTCTCTCTCCCTCTCCCTCTGCCCCTCCCCCGCTCTATCAATAGATAAATAAATAAATAAAAATATCTCATAGTTCTAACAGCATCCATTGTTTGAGCTGCATACAGAAATTCAACTTCTCCCCTTCCCAGCCACACTTTATGTGATTGCTGTCACAATTTACATATATTTGTATTGCATATCTATTAACATATTTTTCTAGTTTTTGTTCATATTTTTGTCTTATAACTTTTATAGTAGAATTCAAAGTGATTTACCCACTGCCATTACAGTATTCTGTATTTGTCTATATATTTGGAGTTT
This sequence comes from Phoca vitulina, assembly GCF_004348235.1. Lineage (NCBI taxonomy): Eukaryota > Metazoa > Chordata > Mammalia > Carnivora > Phocidae > Phoca > Phoca vitulina. Next base: position 4,135,845 of record NW_022589733.1, on the reverse strand, counting down.
TATGCTTTCTTATGCTATTGCATTGCTATTGAATGTGACTTGCACTCTCTTCAGTGTTCTTGTAAGGAAGGTCTGGTGCTCCTTACCTCAGCTATTGTTTGTCTAGGAAAGACTTCATCTCTCCTTCGTTTCCGAAGGACACACTTGCTGGGTATACTAATCTTGGCCGGCAGTTTTCTTCTTCAAGCACTTTGAATATATCAGGATCCTGAAGATATATTAGCCCTCCCATGTTCATAGCAACACTGTGCACAATAGCCAAGTATGGAAACAACCTAAATTTCCATCAATAAATGAATGGATAAAGAAAACATGGTGTAGGGACGCCTGGGTGGCTCAGTTGGTTGGACGTCTGCCTTTGGCCCAGGTCATGATCCCAGAGTCCTGGGATCGAGTCCCACATCAGGCTCCCTGCTCAGCGGGGAGTCTGCTTCTCCCTCTCCCTCTGCTGCTCCCTCTGCTTGAGCTCTCTCTCTCTCTCTCTGACAAATAAATAAATAAAATCTTTAAAAAAAAAGAAAGAAAACATGGTGTATACATACAATAGAATATTATTCAGCCTTAAAAAGGAAGGAAATTCTGCAATATCCGGCAATGTGGATGAACCCCGAGGACATTATGCTATGTGAAATGAGCCAGTCACAGAAGGACAAATACTGCATGATTCCACTTATGTGAGGTACTGAAAATAGGCAAATCTATAGAATCAAAGAGCAGAATGGTGTTTGCCAGGGGCTGGGGAAAGAAGTTATAGGAAGTTGCTACTCAACCGGCATAAAGTGTCAGCTAAGCCAGATGAATAGGCTCACAGATCTGTTGTACAACATTGGATCGATAGTCAACAATATCGTATTGTACACGTGAAAATTTGTTAAGAGGCTAGGATCTCATATTAAGTGTTCCTACCACAATAAAATGAGAATAAAAAGATTTTTCTAAGTCTAAGTAAATAAGTAGGAAACCTATGAGGACGATACAAGCTTAAAAAGCTCTATTATCCCACAAGTAAAGTTTACTCCTTAAAAAAAAAGTCAAGAAAAATAAATAAATAAATAAATAGAAGTCAAGAAAGCTGACTGGTTGTTGCGTCTGGGCGATTACTTCGAGGGGATTCATTTCCATACTCTCTCTAGTTTTGTGTAGGATTGAAATTTTCTTAAATACTTCTTAAAGTGGTGGGGGTCGGAGGGGAGGGGATGCAGCAGCGGGAGGGCAGCTTAGCCGGAAGAACAAGAGCTTGACTTTGAATCATCTCGGCAAAAGCAGCCAAGTCCAAGACTCACCACGGATAAGCTGGTCAACAACCAGGATCCTGTGATGCCAGGTCGTGGGAAGAGGCTCGATTTCTTTCAGGCACAATGAGATCACAACATAACGGGAAAGGGCCAAATCTCGTGTGGCACTATGGGCCAGACACCCTCCTAAGCACTTTGTGTTTATGAGCTCATTTCATGATGACAACAACTATGAGGTAGACATTGCTATTTCCCCCATTCTACAGATGAGTAAACTGAGGCACAGGGTGGTGAAGAAATTTGACCGAGTGGCGTTGGGATTTAAGCCGAGCCCCCTAGTCTCGGAGGCTGTGCTGGATCTAACCACCATGCTGAGCGGCCACTCCCTTTCTGCCCAGAGCAGATCACAGCCCAGCAGAGTCAGATAAGGAACAGAGAAACGCTGGTTAAAGCTACAGCATCATGGCAGCTTTGGAACAGGTTGAATCAGAAGTGCACTGGTAAGTCCCTAACCATCGTGCTCTTGTCAGCGGGTTCGATCTGTCATTCTCAGGTTGTCTCCTCTGCCCCACAGGTTTCCGGGAATGCAACTGGAAATTAGCATTTAAGTCTTTAAGAAAAATCGGCTTCTCTATTATGTAAGTTGAACGAGCCCTGTAAGTACAAACAGGTGTCGGTGGTCTTCTCTGTGAGCAGCAGTCCCTGGGACACGAGGGGGTCCCACTGGCAGCAGGGCACCGACCCATCGCCCACACCAGGCTGCTTCACTCACTCGCTGCCCATGGCGGCCACGCCTGCCGCGAGAAACCCCACTCCACAGGACCCGGAGGGACTCCCCTCACTGACTGAGCTTTGGCTAGCCACATGATACACCCCAGGATCGGGAGCAGAGGGACTCCCAGAGGCAAGGCATGTCCCTCAGAGATCCTCACATTCTTTCAGATCCATGAAGGCTGTATGCAACCTACAGGACAATTTCTCCATCGATCACTGGCTCAGACTCAGAAGCCAGAGGACAAAAGTTACCTTGACATCCAAGATAATACTTCTCCCCGCTTCGAGTACTACAATGTCAGCCTGCTTTACTGCAAGTATTGTATCTTCTATCATGGGACATGATGATTCTACCATCACTGGAACGGAATAGCCCCTACCTGGAAAATGAAGTTTCATTCGTAAAGAAAGACACAACTACACGAGCCTTGCTATTCAAAGTGTGGGCTGAGCACCAGCAGTCTCCACACAGCCTGGGAAGTCGTTAGACATGCAGGGTCTTGGGCCTCGCCTGATGTACTAAATCGGAATTGGCATATTTACATGAAATCCATGTAATTCGTATATACATTCAAGCCTGAGAAGCCTTGGTCTAGGGGTGACCAGAAAGATGACTGCATAGTTAGAGCTGATATTTATTTACTCAGCAAGCCCTGTTTGAAGTACTTTATAGGCATTAACTCATTTAACCCTCCCTCGCAAGAAGTCTGAGCTAAGGACCATGGCTATCTCCATTTTGTATTATGATAAAATGACTCAGACTAAAACATAGACTCAGACTCAGAGAGGCTAAGTAATTTACTCCAGGGCACACAGCTTCCAAGTGGTAGAACTGATAACACAAGGGTAAAGGTTGAGAACTTTGAGGGTGGAAGAGGCCGGTTTCCTGCCTTCACACACGTCAGCAGACAAAGAAGGCCAATTCGGAGTGTCTCTCGAAGACAGAGCAGGACTCAGGGCAGAGAGGGCCAATATTCTCTATCCTTCCAGGAGCTGAAGCTATCCAACAAAGGAAGAGGCCACTCAGAATAGTGAGCTACCTGTCACAGGAGGTATTCAAGCAGAGGCTGGGTGGCCTTCTGTACGGGATGTACTGGAGAGGGTTCCTACTCTAAGAAGGAGTCAGGCTTGATAGGGGGGACTTTCCTCTTTAATTCCAGAGTTCTGGGAAGACCAGGAAGTGGAAATGCCCCCCTTTACCACCAAGGGCTGGCTGGGGACAACAATGGCTCACGGACGCCTAGGAATCCTCTCTGGCCTTAAGAGTCTGAACAGAAAATGGGGCCTATTTTTAACCCTCCGGCCCAAACACCTTCAACCTGGATCGCCGATAGTCCACAGACAGCAAGCAGAGCTAACTGACCCCTGGCTGGGGACGGGTGGGGAGGCGGGCAGACACCCCTCCTCACTCCCTCTGAAGCAAGGAGACACCTCTGTGGCTCTGGGATCCAAGCTTTCGCAAACAGGAGAAACCCCTTGAAGAAGATCCTCATTCATTCATCCAATGGCCCACACCTTGACTAGGCAGACTCTACCCGCCGGCATCTTCAAGTAACTGCAATTTCTACCCGGCTCACAGAACAGGGTGCAAATGGAAAACTCTGATGGGGACTTGTCTTCTAAAATGTCAGACCATGGGAGCACCTCGGTGGCTCAGTCTGTTAAGCGTCTGACTTTTGATTTCGGCTCAGGTCATGATCTCAGGATCCTGGGATCGAGCCCTGCATCAGGCTCCACGCTGGGCATGGAGCCTGCTTGAGATTCTCCCTCTCCCTCTGCCCCCTCCCTACCAGCCCCCTGCGCCCCCCTTCCCGCTCACACGCTCTCTCTCTAAAATAAAGAAAGAAATCTTTAAAAAAAAAAAAAAAAGTTAGGCCATGGACATCATTCCATGATGGAATGGCTGACCCTCCATGGCTGAGGGTCAGAGCCTGCCCACTAGAGTTGAAATCACAGCCCCACGTATGAACTGACTGCTCTGTGCCCCCAATCCTCGTCTGGAACATGCAGATAAGAACGGTGCCCAGCATACCTAGAACAGTACCAGGCACACGGTGAGCACATCTGATGAATAAACACAACCAGTGGACGGAAACATCCTCACAATTCCAAAGAAGGGCGAGCTTTACCGGTGAGATTCACTAAGCAGCACAAAGATGCCACGAAATATTGAGCGTGGTGCGCTTGGCGTGTCCGTGGCACATGGAAGTCTCTCAGTAAATGGTCACGGACATCCCTGCCCATCCTGCTACTATCGTTCTTGTTACATTACCAGTTTCTAACTGGAGAGAAGAGGAGAAAATCAGCACCGACCACACTGTGCAGCCCAGGGAGGGCTGAGGCGCGGAGGGGGGCTGACAAGGGCAGCGTGGGGAGGTGGGGAAGGCCCTGCCTGGGTAAACGCCTGGCGGCTGGATCTTGGAGGCAGCGAGGCCTCCGGAGGGCCAGCTCCACAAGCCTTAGAAGTTAGGCCAGCTTTCAGTTCCCGGCATTCGGGCCCCAAGTCCCCCCGTCGGGCCTGCTGCCCAGGGCACTCAGATTCTTCCAGGGCCTGGGATGTGCTTCCAAAGTGGCCTCATCTCCAACTCAGACCCAGAATTCCTTGGCCAGCAGGGACCATGTCTCCACGAGGCTGACGGAGCCCAGCTGCCGGGACGCTTTCTGCTACACTCCCACAAAGGCCCCGTCTAGCTCCTGAGTGGACAAAACGGGAAGTGCCAGCGTCCCCAGGCCCTGTGCCAGCCACAGGTTTGGTACACACGCCGGCGAGGGGCTATGGCCACCCCTCTTGGACCCTTGGTGCTTGAGCGGTGGCGGGTACTGTGTGGTCAAACTCTGAATCTAACGACAGGAACGCAATTCCACAACAGGCCAAGTTTGGAGGAAAAAGAAACAAAAGGGAACCCTCTCTTTCCTCCAGAGCGGCACATCCTGAATCTAAACAGCATCCTTGATGCTCCGGGGAGCCGGGGGGGGGGGGGAATGCCATGGCCTGGGCCCCCTTATTCCTGGTGTCTGGGACTTGCTACCATCCACAGGTGACAGGCTGGACACTCGGGGCCACGGGTGATGCAGGACAGGTGCTGGGGTGTCACGAGGCCCTGCTGCCCCCAGTCAGGGGGAGATGGGCTCAGCGGGGGCCATCCTAGATGGAACAGACCCCTTGTTTATCCACGGAGGCCAAAGAAGAGAAACCAACCAGCCCCGGAAGCTCCCAGTTACCACGTACCTGTGACGTAGGGTCACTCATACGTTGGCTGATAATTATAATTGCTGATATTCACCATGGGCTTACTCTGTGCCAGACATTATACCACCCGCTTTACATTTCTCTTCTTTTGAAGCCCTTGCAATAGTCCTTCCATTATTATGCCCATTTTATAGATGGGAAAACTGAGTCACGGCCTGAATAATAACTAAATCACCCATTTGGAAAGTCGCAACCCGGGGACCAATGGGCAGGAAACAGAGCCCTCAGCCCCATTGTATCAAGCCGATTGTATTAATGGCCCCGATTTGTCCACACTTCCCTGCACTCATGACCCTTTGGTGGTGTCCTCCCACACGGACGCCGGGCTTAGCCATGTGACTTGCTTCGGCCAATGGAACTGTAGCCAACGTGAGGCAAGCGGAGACTTGACACGGCACCTGGGATTTCCACTTCCTCTCTTAGACATCCACCGAGATGATGAGAGGCGCCTGGGCTTACTGGCTGCAGGGATGTGAAATGCACGTGGAGGAGACTCACCTTGTCCCAGCCGATTCTCTTCCAGACCAGGCAGCTGCCAGTCGACCTGCCAGCCATCCTCGGAAGCCTGAGCAAGCCCAGCCCAGAGCAGCCCAGCCTGGCCCGGGTCAGTAAAACTGCTCCGAACAAACCGTACATGTGTGAACAATAATGAATGGTTAAGTCACTAAAGTCATAGGGTGGCTTGTTACCCAGCAAGAGCTACCTGTATGTATTTGGTTATGTGCACATATATAGTTACAGTTCTATATAGTAGATATATATCTACCTGTACACATATAGTTACATGTTAAAAATATATATACATATAGATACTTAGATACTCTTACTGCCCATTCTCTTCTGACATAGGAAATAAACCTCCTGAGCTTAACAGGGTGACGAGTGATACTATTTTGAATGAGAAACCCATTAAATCAAGGGGTTTGCTTTAAATGAGGGATTCTCGAGGATTTTCTGTATTTGGAGGAGGCTTTGAATCCCAGAATTCTTGACAACACCCGGGAAGGGATGGAGCCGCATCTGCGGTCCTGACCCTGGTCCCTCCACCATACTGTGCACCAATGTCCCTCAAGGGAGACCATTTGTTGCTCGGCCCTTCTCTCTTCGATACTTAGGCGATGCTCCACCACGTGCCAGGGGACACATCATCTTTCTTCCATGCAAGCTGACATCAAGCCACCCGTTTTGATTTTCTACTGCTGTGTAGCAAACCACCTCCGAACTTAGTGGCTTCCAACTACCACCTTCTAACCCCTTGTGATGCTACAGATTGACTGGGCTCAGCCAGGCAGCTCTGCTGGTTGCCCTGAAATCTCCCACGTGGCTGCTGGAGGCTGGGGCTGCAGTCATCGAGAGCGGGTCTGGGCCGGAACACCCATAACCATTCACCCCAGATGTGATTCTGGGACAAACACCTCAAAGCAGCAGCCTGGGGACCCCAGGATCCCTGGTGGGTCACCCGAAGACCCCGAGGCCCCTTGCAGACTGAACATGTGAAACGACTAGTGAGTGGCACTGCTCCTATTCCTGCACCTACACGGCGACATCTGGCAGGTATGAGGCCACCATGCTCTTTGCAAAGACCTCAGTCTGGAAATGAGCACCTGCAAGATCCAGCTTCCCTTGGGCCCTGGGGACCCGGGACAAAAAAGAATCACATCTCGGCAAGCACTCTAGGCAGAGGCCTGTGGGACTGCCGTAGGAAGGGCAGCCCTGGGAGAGCCCTTAATCGTTTAACTAAAATCACGTTTGAGGCATAATTAGCAGACGGCTCCAAATTCATGATCTGAGGCCCATCGGTTCGAATGGACTAATTAGCTGAGACATCCTTGGGCGGGCAACGCACTCTGGCCTTCTCAGGAACATCCCAGGATGCTCAGCAGATCAAGGCTGACATCTGGTCCAGGAGCTGTCTTACTGGGGCCAGGCAAGGAGACAAAGGCGTTACTGGGCAAGAAATACACCTCACGGCACACACAGCTCAGGGAGATGGACCAGGCAATCTCCCGATACATGATTCCTCCCTCCCCAGATCCCACTCGTCGAGCCCTTGTAGACTCACAGCGACCGAGAGCTGGTGCCAAATAGCCCAACATCATCCTGGATCAGAAAACAAGTCACCAGCTCTGTGGAAGCCCACAAAGTACCCAGAGCCACAAGCTGACCACAGAGAGAGGGCACTGGCTGTTCAGCCAGCTCGCTCAATCCAAGTCGCTTCTAAGCAAGTGGCAGGGGCCCCACACAGCAAGGAGGACTCGAAATCTCCGAGGGGAGTTGGCAGAAGACAGCTTTGCCGAAGCAGAGTTTGCATCTTGGGGAGGCCCTCAGTGCATCTAGCCTAAGAGCAGGTACACGCAGGGGATGCAGTACACAGGCTGGGTGAATGGGAGAGACAGCACTTAACAGTGTGAGAGCACTCAAACCCTACAGCTCTGCTTCCCAAAGGGCTCCCTGGTCAGAGAACATTGGGAAACTGGCCACCAAATCGAAAGAACACCGAGTTATGCTTAAAACCCCATTTTGAGATTCATAGTGTATCTTGGCACAATAAAGGCACTGAGAATTCCTGCAGTAAAGAAACGTATTAATTTGGTTAGTAGATCTACTGTTTCCCAAACCCTATTTTAACATAGAATCTTTGACCCCCCAGAATTCCTAGTGGGATACTGTATTTGGGAAATACTGTCCTATAGGAAGCAATACATCAGTGTAGGGCAGATGTGACAAGCTCCAATCCTATTGGAGCTAGGTTATTTATATGAATGAAGTGGGCCACATTTAATATTCACATAGGAAACATACAGAACCTTTCATCGCCACGGAGAAATACGCTCTCATTTTGCTTAAAGAACCATCTTGGTTCATCTCCACCCCTCCCCCCATCTTTGATAGCAATTTTTTTTCTTTGCGAGAACTAGAAAAACTTATTAAAAAGAAACACATCTCGGAGCGCCTGCGTGGCTCAGTCAATTGGGCCTCCGATTCTTGGTTTCGGCTCAGGTCATGATCTCCTGAGTGGAGGGATCGAGGCCCGCATGGGTCAGCAGGGAGTCTGCTTAAAAATTCTCTCACTCTGCCCCTCCCTCCACGCTCTCTCTCTGGCAAATAAATAAATAAATCTTTTTTAAAAAAAGAGAGAGAAGAAACATATCTCTATAAGAAAACATGTGCAAGAACAATGATGAAGGGCCCAGAGAGAAACAGGATTGGCGGGCGCCACGGGGCTCTGGGAGGCGTATACCGTGTCCAAAGGCCCAGCCACACTCAGCCCCAGCTGAATGTTGCCAGGCTACAAAGCTGATGCCAGTATTACCAGCTTTTCCAATTTTCAAAAAGGAGGCAGAAATCTGGACTTCTAAGTGAAATCCTCCGTTTTGAAGCATTGATCCTTTTTTTTTTTTTTTTTTGCAATTAAATCAGTCAAATAAAACAAGCCGGGGGTTAGATTCAGTCCACCCATTTGCAATCTCTGCCGAAAGGAAGGGAGTAAAACACACTAAGTAAAGTGCTGTCGGCTTTCCTGAATCTTCTCCGGCCAGGGAGCCCTCGGGAAGCCAAGCTGCAGGGTGTGGGCACTCTGGCTGTGTTGGGTGCTGTTACTTACATTCACCCAAGCCCGGGCACTGCCTTCCCTGTGTGTACGGGTGCCTGGGCCCGATGCATCGAGGGCCTCCCAAAGATGCAGGCTTTGCCTTGGCGAAGGCTCCACCCCAAGCACTAGGCCCCGCCCCCTACTTGGGCTTGCCCTGGCGCATGTGGGAAGGGGTGAGCTATGAGCCAGCACATGATGAGAGGCCAAGGCCATCAAGAGAACCCGTCATGGTGTCGTAACACTCAGGTCTCTTTAAAAAAAAAATGGGATTTGTTAATGCAATATATATTAAGAAAAGAAAAAAAAAGAAGAAGATAGCAGGAGGGGAAGAATGAAGGGGGGGAAATCGGAGGGGGAGATGAACCATGAGAGACGATGGACTCTGAAAAACAAACTGAGGGTTCTAGAGGGGAGGGGGTGGGAGGATGGGTTAGCCTGGTGATGGGTATTGAGGAGGGCACGTTCTGCATGGAGCACTGGGTGTTATGCGCAAACAATGAATCATGGAACACTACATCTAAAACTAATGATGTAATGTATGGTGATTAACATAACAATAAAAAAAATTTTTTTTAAATGGGATTTGTTCTCAAACTGAAAACAAAAACAGAAAACCAACCTGGAAAGACCTACAAAGGCAGGTGCAGGCCACGGGATAGACAGAATGCATGTGTGTATGGGGTTAGACTGCACAGTGAGGGACGCCGGGGACCCTCAGGATGGCCAGGGTTTTATGTGAGCACGTGTTTAACTTGTACAGATGAGGCCGATGGACATAAAGTCACTTCTCCAGGGTGACACAGCGACACTTGCATTCCCAGAGACAAAAGCTGCCTCTGATAGGACGAGGCATCACGAAAGCAATGACCCAGCCCCAGCCCAGCCCCACAGCCCAACCAGCTCCCAGGCTACCCAGCAGGACCACAGGCCTGCAGGAGGCCTCCTGGGCATTCTCAGAATGTGACAGCCAGCCACAGCAGTGCGAGAAGTACGTGCAGTGTGGGCATCCAATCAGAACCTGGGTGTGAATCTCCCAGAAGGCACCAGCATCCCCCTAGGGGCTACGCCACTCCACATGGGAACAGAGGCAGAAGCTTCTGTAACATGGAGCTAGATACGGCCAGCTGAGAAAATCAGCAGAAAAGGAGGCCCAGGTACCAAGAGACCCTGCAAAGAATACAAGGACGCAAGCGGGGGCTGTGACAGATAGACACCTGCCCCCCAAAGAGTCATGCTCTCCCTTCCATGGTGTGGGGTTGCCACTGGGAGGTGGCTGCCCAGAAAGAACTACATTTCCCAGCACCCCTTGCATCAGGGTCAGGTCATGTGATCTCAGCCAGGGATCTTAAGGAGTGGGTGTTTTTTTCATTCTTTCATTCCCCCTTTGCCAGCTGGAAGCGGATTTGGAGAACCTGAGCTACAAGATGGAAGGAGCCCAGGCCACTGAATCACTGCCTGGGCAAGAGTCACCTTCCAAACAAGATACCTGTTTTACACTGGTACATGAGCGATAAAGAAAATTCTAGCCTCATGAGCCACTCCAACATCAAGGTTTATGTGCTCCAACAACTAGGGTCACCCCGTCTAAAACAGGAGAAGAAAGAAAGAAAAATGCCAGGGGTCAGGAAAACAGATCCTCACCAGAGTGAGCAGCTCAAGGCAAAACCAAGGCAGAAAAAACTCACCTTGCTAAGTCAGATCAGCTGCCACCTCCTACATGCAGCCCACCCTGAATGCCCCTAGATAGAGGTGCACTTTAAGACCCCTGGACACTCAGTTATGCCTACTACCTTGATCAAGAATGACTTAGGAAAACTTATTTTGAAAAAAAAAATAAGTGTTCTGCCCACTCAACAACCTGCTAGAAAGTTACTCCTATTATGTCCATTGACAAGTGAGGGCCACGGGATCAAGAAATTCAGTGACTTGTCCAAGGTCACGTAGCTGGGAGAGGCAGACTGGGTTTTGATTTGTTTCTTCCACCAACCCTTCCTGCTCTGGAATATTTTACACCTTTTCCCACAAATCCCTTTCTGCACCTCCCGCTACACTGGGTTCTTCCTGAAGGGGGTGCGGAGCCTGTCCTTCTGCAGCTCACAGTGCCCAGCTACAGACCCTTAACTTGAACTGTAGGGAGTTATCGATATTTAAACCAGGAATCACTACCACTGAGGGGCATCTTCTTTGCTGCCTGGGGAAGGGGAAGGGGAAGGGGAGGGGGGCAGGGAGGGGCCAAATGCCTTCCTATACTACGGCAGTAGGGGTAGCAGCTCCTATAAGCTCTGTTCTGGGTCGTGCCTAGCGGTCAGTACACGCACCAGCCACCAAGCACCCATGTGTCTGGGGCCGGGGCAGGGCCCTGGGAGGAGTGAGGGCAAATTAGCACACAGTCCCAACTTTGAACAAAAGGCGGGAATAAGCCAAGAAGCTAGCAACCAATCTCGGGAACTCAGAACCTTCTAGAAGCCAGGAGTGGACTTGGTGGGCTTTGCAGGTGCTGCGCCATAGCAAGGTTTGTCAACCTTGGTGCTGTTGGGGCCAGATAATTCTTTGCTGTGAGGCTGTCTGGTGCACGTAGGGTATCCAGCAGCATCCTGGTCTACCCCCCAGATGCCCGTAGCACCAGCCCCCTGGCGTGATACCCAAGAATGTCTGCAAACACTGCCAAACGTCTCTGTTCCCATGAGAAGCCCTGCTCTAAAGGGCACAGCCACTGGTGACCACATGGAAATGTAGGCCTGCTGTTTTGAGGGCACAACCCCCTTCCCAACGCTGCAGCCCCTGAGCTCCCTAAGAGCCAAACTCGGGCCCCACAGCCCTGGCAAAGAGCTCCTCAGACGTGAGATTCATACCACTGAGGCAGAGGCAGATCAGGAATCTGCCTTATTTCTTGGGGAACATTGTCACGACATCGCTGTCTTTCCAAACACCCCTCCCAGAAATACAGGCCGGCAAACCCGTCCCCAGAAGCCCAGACCGGATTCCCTTTGCAGGAACGCTGACTGTCCCCAGCAACATCCCACCCCCCACACTTCGCCCCTTCTCCCCAAAACACAATTACCCTCCTGCTGATGCTCCTAAAGCCCGGGCCCTGAGCGGTTCTGGTCTGTGAAGCGAATACCTGCCAATAAACCCAGCCGGCCTCTGGGCACGGGTGAGTATTTCAGTGCCCGAGTCCCCCCAGAGGACTGGTCTCATCTTCTAGCCCCTAGTTAAAGAACTTGTTCTGAGCAAGTTTCCTTTACTTCTAGCAAAAATCTGGGTTACTAGGGGGAGGGCAGTGGAGAATCTAATAAATCTTAGAATATACTTCTTGGCTAAAGGGGAAAAAAAAAAACCCTACTTACTGGTGTCATGAAACACCTTTCCTGCTCTCTGAAGAGAGCCCCGTTCAGAAGTTACTATTGTATTCAAGCTGTATTAAATCAAGCTGTGAGCAGCACCAGGGTTATGCTTTTAAAGAATGCCCTGAGCCAATTCTGCTGTTTAAAGGGAAAAGGAAAAGTTTCCAAGGCTTCCATAAATTCCAGCGAGAGGAAGTTTCAAACTTGGGTGTTCACAGTCCGTGGCCCCCACATGGAAACAGCTTGGTTTCATGTATTTGGTTTTACTGTTCAAACTTGAGGGTCTTTTAACTTTTTATTTTTACAGGGCTCAGAAGAAAAGGGAGAGAGAGAGCCATTTGCTCACCAAGTGCCAAAGAAAACCGCCGAGCCTCCCTCCAGAGGGCCTCTGCCTGAGGCGGCAGCAAGCAGGGGTGTGGGGTGGGGACCCCCTGGCTCCTGGCATACCCCCAGCACAGCTCCTGCCCGCTGGAGGCCAGGCCAGCAGGACCAGCTGCTAATTAACTCCGACAAGATCAATTCAGGCCAGAGCGTGAGTGGAGAGCGGGCAGGGCAGTCATTTGGCTGGGTGGCTGGGCTCCGGCCGCCCGAAGGCAGCAGGAGGAACAAAATGGAGACTTTCCAAAAACAAGAGGAGGCCCAGCCAAGAGCCGAGGAATCCTAAATTTAGTCCCCGGGGGGGGAGACGGCTGTGTCTCCTCAGCCAGGGCACCAGTGAGGCCCAGCATCTCTCAGAAATGTCAACCAAACCAAACAGGCCCTCCCAGGCCACCTCAGCCCCAAGCCCCGACTCCAAGGAGCTCACCCCTCAGTCGGGAGGGGTGACTCACACACGCGGGTTCCCAATCCTCAGTCCCGCTCTCCAAGTGCTGGCTACCCAGGAGGTGGCCAAGGCAAGTGGAGTGTGCCCATTTGACAGGCAGGAACACTGAGTCCTAAGAGAGGCAGTGGTGAGGCAGGATGAGCACAGCGGTCCTGAGTTTGGATCCCATATCGAGGTCCATTGCTCGATACTGACCTGGAAGAAGGGACCCTGTCGCTCAGAACCTCAGTTTTACCATCTGGGATATGGGAGTAAGAATGCCTACTTCAAACAAAAACCTAGAAATGTATATGTATCAAGGTGCATGTATTATACATACACACATACATGTGTGTGTTTTAAAAAGAGACTCCTGGGCTGCCCCCCAGACATATAGTCAACAGCTGTCGCTCATGCGGCCAGGCACCCCTCCCCCATCTGTGTGATACTCCTCGGGGCACCATCCCTCCCCTCTCTCAGTCCCTGTGGCTGATATGGGCCTGACCTGTTTCCACAAGCGTTCTCATACCTACTGAATCAGACTCACAGGGGGTTGAACCCAGAAGTTATTTACTCACTTAATTTCCCCAGGTTATTCTGATGCACACAAGGCCATCTAGAGCTGCCAGAAAAACCCCAGAGGGCTCGGAGAGGGTGTTAATCCCCCCCGGAAGCTGCACATCTGCAAAGGGTCTCAGATTCCAAAGGGCTGTGAAGACGGGACTCTCTCCCAGAACTGAGCCAAGAGGAGCTTCCAAGAGGGGAGGTCCCATGGGGCAGAGAGCAGGCAGCACACTGATCTGACTCCAGAGAGCCCTGATTCTTCCCCCACCGGCACCCGCCTTCACACTGCAGGGCAGGTCAAGGGGAGGATGGAGGCCCAGAGTCTCCAAACCGAACCTCCCTTTGTCCCCTTGACCGTCACCTTCGGGCCCTAGGCGGGCATCACAGGATGTCCACCCAGCCACAGGGCAATTTCAGCATAAGGGGGTGTCCATAGCAACCCTCCAGCTGGAGTAGTTAATGAGTCACCTGGTGACCAGACAGGGTGCAGAGGGACAATGGAGGGACGGGGACGGGGTGAGGCTGAAGGTAGAGGTGGGGGTTTTCCAGCAAGGAAGGACATAACAAAGACCTTTCCATGGGGTAAAGAAATTTCCAGAAAGACTTTTCCTTCTCCTATTTCCTTCTCCCTCACAAGAAGCAATTTTTAAAGGGAATATGTATTAGTCATAATAAAAAGCAGATTTACTGAGCACCTGGCCTACACCAGGCCACAGAGGTTCACATGCAAGATCTTACTGAACTCATACACCAACCCCAAGGGGGAGGTTCAACTGGTAGTCCCGTTTTACAGATGAGGAGACTGAGGCCTCAGAAGGATCAGGAAAGCTGCCTGAGGTCACATAACTGGTAGGAAGCAGGCCCAGGATTCCAATTCCCCTGATCCCAGAGCCCATTCTCCTGCCCTCTTCCAAACAGCCCGTCAGCATCCCTTCTAACCTCCGCATGCTCTGGGCTGGGCAGAGACTGGCTTCGGATCCAGTTCTGCCTGACTCAGAGGTTCACTCGAACCCAATGCCACGCTGCCTCCAGGCTGGTTAAGAAGAACCATGGTGGTGGTGATGAGCACCCATTTTTACCAATGAGCTAGTTGGCACACAGAGGATTTCTCTTTCTCCCGGGGTCCCACAGTAGACCCTGTGAGCCCCAGCCCAGCTAGAGCACAAAGGAAGAAGGTGGGGCATGTGACCCTGCCACACCCAGCCTTCCAGCCAGCCCCAAGCACCATATGGGGTCTCAGAAAAAGCACATTAATTCCAAAGAATATCCAAGATGGAAGCGACTTAGAAGCGACTGAGTCCAGCTATCCCCACTATTTACAGACAGGGTAGTTGAAGCCCAGAGGGGAAGGAATGTGTCCAAAGCACAGAGCAAAGCAATTCCATTCTGCAAGTTGTTGTGTTTGTTTGTTTGCTTGTTTGTTTGTTTAAGTAGACTCCACACCCACCGCAAGCCCAACACGGGGCTTGAACTCACGACCCTGAGATCAAGACCTGAGCTGAGATCAAGAGTCAGATCCTAACTGACTGAGCCACCAGGCGCCCCCCATTCTACACTGTGGTAGGCCTGGAGCTGCAGGGGTTAATAACAGCACCTGCCCCAGATACCACAGAGCTGATGTTCATGTGGGAGGTGAGCAGCAACTCAATCACCACATGAATAATTTGCTAAGTCTGAATGGTGATAAGCACCCCCCAAGTTGAAGGAGCTGGGAGAAGGAACAGCAGGAGGAAGGAAACTCACCGTGAGTGGGGTCTCAGGGAAGGCTGCGCCGAGGCAGTGATGTGGAAGTTGTGTCCTGAAGGGTGGGTGAGGAAGAACCAGGCAGAGAATATCAGGAAGAACATCTCAAGAGAGGGGACAGCATGTGCAAATGCCCTGAGGTCGGAGTGTGATGGGTGTGTTCAAAAAGGACCAGAGTGGCTGGGACCAAGGGAGTGACGGGAAGGCAGTGGGAGAAGAGGTGGGGAAGGGGCCAATCGTACTCAGTCTTATAGACTATAGGAAGGATTTGACATTCTTCTAAAGGCTGCAGAAAAGCACAGTAGGGATTTAAAGAGGGGCATGATTCTGTAAAATTCCAATGTGTCCTGTAAGGTCAGCCTGGCTGAATGACAGAAGGTAACATCAGAGGCTTTGGAACCCTCCAGGAGGGATATGATTGTGGCCTCGACCAGACAGGGACAGTGACGAGGCAGCAGACAAATCGAAGAGGTGTTTGGTCACAGAATTGACAAAAGCTGTCCATCTGCCGGCTATTCAGTTAAGAGGGTTGAGAGGAAGAGCCGGGAATGACCTCCAGCTTCCAAACGGAGCAACAGGGGAGTGGAGGGCCGGTCATGGGTTTCCCAGGAAGATGGAGAGAGCTGTTTGGGACGGGTTATGTTTGGGTGTGTGAGCGGCATCGAGAGCAGGTGTCAAGCAGTGGGCACCCAAGGTCTCCGGATCACCTGAAACCCCCAAGACCCCCACTTGCCCCCCCAAAGCCACCATGTGTGGAGACTCCAGGGTTGGGGGGGTCCAGCGGGCTGAGCGCCCAGCAGGTCTTCCTCACCCTAGCCGTGCGGCCCAGCGGCCTCGCTCACCACCTCCTCATACAGAAGGCACGGCCCGGCATCTGTGCCTCTCAATGGTGATCTCAGAAGAGGGAATCTGGTTTTGTTATTAAAAGGCAGCAGTCCCCAGGCCAGGGTCCATGTCACTAACAATTTCCAAGGCCTTGAAAGGGACCTTTAATCCAATTGTCTGTGTCGGGCAGTCAATGGGGCAGCCCCTCCTCCCCCCTCCACCTTCCCGCAGGCTCTCCCTTTGAAGGCGGCCCCAGGGAGGAGATGCCCAGCACAGCCCTGGCCCGGCCCCGCCCTGACAGCTGGACACCCCGAGCCCCTCTGCCACGAGCCTGGCAAAGGCCACTGATGAACGGCCCTCAGTGTGGACCCCCCCGCACCCAGTGCCTGGCGCACCGCTAGCATGATTGGGGATGGGGGCACCCAGCGCTCAAATACCCTCCAGCCACATGTCCGTGCCCTGTACAAAGTGCTCTGCAGACGTTAAGGTCTTCCCAGGGATTCCAGATGGAAAATCGGGAAAACAGGCGTTACCGTCACTCTGTGAGTTGGCCTTGCTTATCACATACGAATAAGAATTAACAATAATAACTGCCCTGTTTATCAGGTACTGAGCAAAGTGTTTCACCTTTAATCTACACAACAGCTCTGCAGGATAAGGACCATTTCTCCTCCCATTTTACAGATGAGGAAATAGAGGCACAGAGAGGTTAAGGAACTTGCCCAAGGTCACACAGCTAATAGGAGGCAGAGCCAGCACGTGACTCAGGTCTGACTGTCCCTGGAGCAGAGTTTCTCAGGCCTTGTTATCTGCCCCCTGCCCCACACAGAGCCTACTTAAACTTTTTTTTCCCAATCACTTGAAATTTTAATACCACAAATATTCTGTGTAACTATTTATGTAGACCAATATGTATATTTGTGCTTCATTCCTAAAATGAATAAGAACTTTTTGCCCCTGCCCCCCCACGGCCCCAAGAACCAACTGTTGCCTACTTGGGGACAATACCATCATCGAGAATGGTCTAGCATCTAGACCAAAGCTGCTCAATAGGAAATGCAAGCCATATGCGTAGTTTAAAATTTTCTAGCAGCCGCATTAAAGAAAATTAATTTTAATAACGTAATTTAGCCAATGCATCTAAAAATTGCCCTTTCTAAGTATTATCATTATACGTCATCAATGTAAAAATTGTTCATGAGAAATTCTACATCCTTTGTTATCATACTAAGCCTTTGAAATCTGCGCAGTAGTCACAATCCAGCCCAGCCGTATTTCAAATGCTCAACAGCCGTGTAAAGCTCACGGCTACCATAGTGGGCAGCGTTCTAACCACCCTGCTGAAGCAATATTGTTTCTCTTCCCCAGAACCTTAAAAATTAGGTTTGAGAGATTTTCTCCATCCAAGGAACCCTAGGGAGAGTCACTCCCCCTCCTAGCCAGTGGGTTCCACTTACTATGTTCTCAGGGCGTACTGTGGATGAGACATGCTGAGATGCTTTCAAGGAGCCACAAAGAGGAGTAAGAACTGGCTTCTACCTGGGCAGCTTATAATCTAAAGTGGGGAGCGGAGGGGAGTGAAAAACGTGCCAGACCCTTCTGTACACGTGGCCTTGAGGCTTCCCACCCATTTCCTGATGGTCCTCATGCTCACCCTAGAAGAGGGGGGAGGGAGTCCTGTTATTTCCAGCCTCTTTTATGGATGAAGAAACTGAGGCTGGAGAGCATATGGGTCTTGCCCAGGGCCCATCTATGGGACTTGGCCAACCCAGGTCGGGACACAGGAGGTGTCAGCAAAGCGACAGGAAGGCTTTTAGGAAAGAAGGGGGCAGACTCGGAGAATGGCTTTGGGAAGGGTGGGGTTAGTGAATGAATGATGGAGGTCTCATGGGAAGAAGAAGGACACGAGGGTGTCAAGGATAAAGAAGGACCAGGTGTATCTGCAGGGAGTGAATGAGCAATGTGAGGATTCCTAGCGGAAGGCACAGCACCTCGAGCCTTTAAGAGGCAGAGATTCTGGGCGCTGAGATGTCTCAGCACGTACCCGTGCGTGAGGCACTGCATGAGAAGGGTGCACGTCCAAGCATCTAGCCATGGAAAAGCACCCAATGCCCAAACCCACGGGCCATAATGCCAGTGGAATCCAACTTCCCAAAATATTTACCAGAAGGCTCTGGGCACCAGACTCCATTCTGTAAACTTGGATGCCATTCCAAAGCCAAACCAATAGATCTCCTGGAGAACAAGATAAACTCTCCCTCACATTCTAAATAACGAAAGGGAGGTGAGGAAGAGAACGACATCAATCAACCCTCTCCAACCGCCCAACTTAAAAGGGATGGTGGTCAGCAGCAAGAAAGGGGCAAGGATGCTGTCTCCTTATCAGGCGCATGGCTGCCCCAGACACAAACAAAACTTTTGGCAGGCATTCTTCTTCCACATCGAGGGGGGAAGGGGAGAACAAAGTCTCCATCCACAAAGGTCAAACCCATCCTCCTTGAGTACGATCAAGCCAACATCGTCTCCCCTGATTTCCAGGTGAGAACAGTCCCTTCCATGAACTGAAATACTAACCAGCTCAAGGAATGAGGCCCATAAATCTCCAACGGGCTGGGGTGGCCCAGATCTCAAATCCCTCACGACTGCACTATCAGACCAGGAGTCTCTGTTCGGGGCCCGCTGCACTTGAGAGACTATAGCAAAGGAAGCGGCATGATGAGCGGCTTCTGGAATGTGGACTGGAGGAAGGCCGGTCTCCCTGCCTCAAGTCATCACCGTGGACACCACGGATCGAGTAAACGAGGAAATGCTGAGCCTGGGTAGTCCCACTTCATCCTCACAAGCCCAGGTTACACGCGGACCCAGAGTCACACGCCTGGTTGATGGCACAGACTGCTCTGACCTAGGCCTGCTTCTCTCCAGCCCGGGGCCTCACACACTGGCATGCCACCCCACGGTCTCCCCCTCTCTGCCACGCACCCCCAGGCCCAAAATCCAGCTCTGACCACCGCCCTTCCCTGCTCTATGACTTTAGGCTTCCTTCCGCCTGTGTAACAAGCCCAAAATCCCCAGGGGAGGGTTAAGAGAAGGTGGGTGCATGCCCGGGAGCCCCCCAGACCCCTGCACCATCTCTGTCACTCACTCCCAATTCCAGAAATGCAGCCCAGCCCCTCACACGGCCTGTCGGAGAAGCGGGCTTCCTAGCATAATATTTTCCTCCCACAGAACAGGAGAATAAAGGGCTCTTTGCTTGTCTCCTGAAATAACTGGCTCTCACCATAAAGCAATCTTCTGCCCAGTAAAAATATTTCTGTAAAACTGGGAAACTCTATCTGTGGTTCCTTCTCTGAAAGTCAAAAATCTTGGAGAGCAAAACATGGCAGGGGCAGACTATATGACAAGCTCATGAAGTCATGTCTACCCAGACGTTCCCTCCTTAATACTGTGATTAATTTGCTGTTAACCACAGGGACTTTGTGTCTTAATACTCTCAAAGCAGAGCACCAGTTCGCGTTTCTACAGAACAATACCCACCACCCCAGACCTGGTGTCCAGCCCGGCTGGCGGCAGAGCCCCCAGCTGGGGCTTTGCTGAGATTGGGGAACTCCTTCAAGCCCCGGAACGCACAGGTGAGCCGTCACCTATGACCCGTCCTTGGCCAGACAGGAGACACGGTTGTGAAAATAAGTGAGGGGTGTCCGAAGATCAGAACGTAAAGGTACCCACGATCACCCCAAACTAACCCCAAGACACCTGCATGAGTCACGGGAGCCTCCTGGGCCTTAGTTTTCCCAAATGGAAATAGAGACGAATCGCCCCAGCAACTCCTCAGCAAACAAAGATGTTCTCTCTGAACTTCTTCGTCCACCAGACAGAAACCAAGCCCCTTCCAGGTGCTGTGTTGGGCCCCCAAGAGATGTGAGTGGGTTTCCCGGGAATCTTCCAGAACCTACCAGCAGCTCTGGAGGCCTTACTGAGCTACCGAGCATGTTTACTGAGTGCTTACTGCATGCTAAGCCTTAAGTTGCTCCATGCACTATTTCCTTTAATCCTCGAAACAACTCCAAGAGGTGGGTACTTCTTTTTTCTCATTTTACAAGTGACGAAATTAAGACCCAATGTCAATACAGTCAACATGGTTCCCTATAAACCCACATCCAAAGGCCAGGTCCAAAGCACTGTGGCCCCTGGAATTAGAAGAAGATCCACGTGAGAAATAATAATAATGATAATGAAGTTAAAAACAAAAAAGCCGGGTGGCTCAGTCGTTAAGCGTCTGCCTTCGGCTCAGGTCATGATCCCGGGGTCCTGGGATCGAGCCTCTCATCGGGCTCCCTGCTCGGCAGGGAGCCTGCTTCTCCCTTTCCTGCTCCCCCGGCTTGTGTTCCCTCTCTCGCTGTCTCTCTCTCTCTGTGTCAAATAAATAAATAAAATCTTCAAAAAAACAAAACAAAACAAAAAAGCCATACAAAATAAGGCAGAGGTTCTTAACTGGGAAGCTAATGGGTGCCCTGAAATTGGAGTTAAAGGTATGAGAGCCTTTAGTTGAAGAGAAGGACACCATCAGATTTAGCAGATTCCCAAAAGGGTCTTGTTATCTACTCCCTGAAGGTTAAGATCATCATCACTAAGAAGCTAGGAGCTTGAAAGGAAGGCTGTGACCCATGTGGGCTGCGTGGAGGAGGGGACAAACCACCAGGGCTCTTCTGAGATCCAGTGGCAAGGAGTGGCTGTCCCTAGAGAGTCAGCTGTCGGCTGCGCTGTCCCCACCCACATCCACCAGCTGCTGACAGGAGCCAGTCAGTGAGTTGAACCCCAGGGCCCAGGGAGGACACAGATGCTGGCCCCCTCCCTCCAGTGTGCCTTCTGCAGCTTTCTCCTCACAGGTGCTTTTTCTCTGGGGAACTGCCCACCCTCTCCCCCGAAGCCCCTTGAGGTTTGGGACTGATCCCGGTCCCACTCCAGGATGACCATGTTGACCCAGGACCATCAGAAGTGGAGGGATTTGTTCTGTGATGGGCACGTGACCCAAGTCAAAACGATGGCAGCCCAGCTTGGGATCTGGCTAAACCACTCCCTTCCAGCCTGGAACAGCAGTCCGGACCACTGGGTGCCAAGTGGCCACCACCTGGGGAGAGCCTGTGCCTGAAAACAAAGCCAACCCCAAAGAAAGCAGAGCTGAAGGCACAGACCACCGGCCTGGGACGGAGTTGGAGCTCTGGGATCCAGCGTACTTGAATTCAAGTCACCCTCGGAACTTGCCGGTGACACAGGCCAAGAACACGCCTTTGTATGAAACAGTGGGGATGGGTTGAAAACCCAAGGGATCCTGACTAATCCACACCAAGAAAGGTCGCACTTACTTAACCACAACCCCCACCCTGAACCCACAGCCCTCCCACATTCTGAAGACACCAGGCCAGGGGAGAAACTCTGGCTTTGCCAGAAAAGCAGTAGAACCACCCCTGATGACATCAGGGTGTGCTGTGTGTGTTGGAGCTGGGGTGTGCATGCAGAAGAAGAGCTATACAAATGTACACCGTTGATCTAGGGTAGACTAGAGGCACAAGGCCCAGAGTCACCTAGCTGCCCAACAATAGGGAATCAGTGCAGTAAATTATGGTCCATCCTTAGAATGGAAGGCTTGAGAGCCTTGAAAGGCAATAAGGTTCAATGTACTGATAAGGACTGATTTCCAAGATGCACTGTTAACAAAGCAAGGTGCAAAACCAGGTTATGACTGAAGGGAACACAAAGTCTCTATCACTTTTTCATGATTCCCCACCTCAAATCCATTTTCAATTAACCTACAGATACCAGTCCAATTGGCCTAGAGGGCTCCTGCTGTCTGAGCGGGGATAAGGGTGCACAAACTCACAGAGCAAGGCGGGATGCACCGGAAGAACGAGAAACAGCAGGTGCCCGGGGAGAGGGGCGCTGGGAGGCCAGCGGCAGTGCGGCAAGGAGGCTTCCTTTTCTTTACATAACCTTTAGTACTATTTTGAATGTCTTTATTTTTATTTTTTACCACGTGCATTACTTCATTTACGAAAAGGAGAAAGGTGAGGACCCTTTTGAAAAGGCAGGGGAGACGCGAGAAGAGGCTCTCTTTGAGGGCTTAGGGAGTGGAGGGACAGGACCTGACTTCCTGCTCCTCTGGGGTCACGCACCCACGGACCAAGCTGCTAGCCCCTCTCAGCCCCGGCTATGCGGCAAGTGTTCCTTGAGCACCTGCCACATGCCAAGCTGTGTAAAAGTCCGCGAGGATGCCGTGGTGAGCCACACAGAACTGGCTCCGTGGACTCTGCCGTCCGGCCTCCGTTCCCCCCTCGTATTAGTGCTGGCCCTGGCCAGCTTTCTCTAAGCATTAAATGCCTGACCAAAGGAGGGCTTTGCAGACCATAAAGCCCTGGCTCTTCCTCCTGGAGAAAAGCTGGCCCCTCTCAGCACTGCCCCAGGAGCGGGTTGTGCCTCCAAGCTCAGGGCCAAAGGGACAGGTCCTCACCCAAGAACCCCAGAAGCAAGATGGCAAGCAGGCCCCTCCCAAGGTTAAGAAGGCTGGGAAGGCCTGATTTGTGACACCAGGAGAAGGTGCTCCAAGCCACCCCCCTGGAAGGACCCCACGATCCTTCTCATCACTGACATAGTGGTGGCCGGTGGGGCTGCCTGCCTCCGAGCTGGAGGGAAGTCATGCCTCCAAGGAGCGGGGTCTGGAAAGACCCCAAGAAGGGTTTCACCAGGGCTTCCCACCAGCGCCTGCTGCAGATTACTCCTTTGAGTTATGTCCCGCTCAGGATGGGGGGTCGCCTGATGCGTCGCAGCACTGGATCTCTCCCGTTGGTCCAGAGCTGTGCAACCCATGAGGGAGCCACTAGCCCAATATATTGAAAATTCAGTTCCTCAGTCCCAGAGGCCACATCCCAAGTGCTCAAGAGCCACAGGCGACTAATGATGCCCCTATTGGACAGCGCGGACACAGAGCATTGTCATCATCACAGAAAGTTCTCTCGGACAGCGCTCGTCTCGAGGTCCTTTTAGCGTCTCCTTCCTTCCGGTTACAAAACGAGAGTCCTGGCAGGTCTTGAAAGAAAGGTCAGGTATCCACAACTGTCAGTAAAGATCGAAATCCACTTGTAGGTTTCAGACGCCACAGCCACGGGGAAATGCACAGAAGCAGACAGAACCATTGGCTGAGCTGATCGTGAGTCAGGGACTGCGCCGGCTTCTCCACGGGGCCACTCCCGTGGGCAGCGCCGTCCCTGCCTCAGCCCTCACCTTCCGGCCCCTCCCCGACAGCCTTTCCAAAGTGTCCAGGCAGGACAGGCATCACCCAATACAGAGAGCTCCAATTAGAGAGCATCCCGGCGGGAGAGGGCCCCCAAGGGCTCTGCATCCGAGACAGCACGCGGGAGGTTCCGATGCAGGTGGTCCTCGCTGTACCCTGCGCCCTTCCCCACCCCCACACCCCCCTCCGGCCACTGTCTTCTCTCTCCACCCCCTCCAGCAAAGCCTCTCCATAGATCTCCTGCACACGCGATCCACTTCTCATCTCTCATTCTCTTCTAAAACCTATGGGCTTTTTGAAAAATACAAAAGTATCCATGCTCATTGGACGGGGGAAAAAAAAAAAGTCAAACAATGTAGAAACATCTAATGTGAAAAGTGAAACTCCTTCTTGCCTCACCACCTCCCACCACTCCAATCCTCAGGGAAGCAGCCTTTGACAGTGTATCCTTCCAGATCTTTCTCTGTGCACCTGCAAATATATAGACATGGGTCTGAATAGACTTTTGTATCCTGCAAAAAACCGGGACCACGTTATACTTCTGTTTTGCTCTCGCTTTGCTCATTCAATAGCATTTCAGGGCCTCCTTCCCGTCAGCCCGCTGCCCACCCTCACTCGCCCTGGCTTCACAAGTCGCAGAGAGATTCGTGACACGGCCACCCCGTGTTTGTTAGCTGTCTCCTAGTGATGGATATTTGAGTTGTTACACATTTTTCATTCTTCCAAATAACGCAGCCGTGGATGTTCCTGCACGTGAGCAGAGCACATACTTGCAAGGCTCCCTCAGTCCCTTCATGACACAGGCCCGTCCCGCCTTTGCTGTCATCCCACCAAGACAACTCCTGCCACATCCCGCTGTAAGCACCAGGATCCCATATGCATCGGACACCTTGCAGCCCCTTTTCCGACTCAGCCTCTGGGCAGGTTCTCTCCAGGAGGCCATCCTCTCTGCTAGACTACCTTGATGGTGCCCAATAAATGCCACCTCCCAGTATTTCTGCCCCCGTGTAGTCCCTTCCCCTGAACCTGGCCTCGACTTGTGACCTGCTTTAACATTGAGAATGTGGCATTGCCAATTCCAGGCCTAAGCCTTCAGGAGGCCTGGCAGTTTCCACTTCTGCACTCCCAGGAAGGCAGCCACCAAGTAGGGAGTCAGCTTACCCTGAGACCACCATACTCTGAGGCGGCCCAAGCTAACCATGTGGTGAGGCCGTGTGGAAGAGGACCGAGGCCCCAGGCTGGGGGTTCCCCAGTTTCCCAGTTCCCCAAGTGGAACTCTTGGCCCCTGGCTGTTCAAGCCACGCCAGCTATGCCACGTGAAGCCACAGACAAGTTGCCTCTGCCAAGCCCAACCCAAATTACATAATGTTAAGCAAATCATAAAAGAATTAAGTCACTAAATTTTGGAGTAATTTGTTACACAGCAAAAGAGAACCCAAGCACCCTCCTTTTCTTCAGTGTATTTGGAGATGCAGAGGCGAAGGCCATGAGAGGTCACGTTAGCTACCTAATAGCCAAGCCAGGGCCACCCCCAGCTCAGGATACCCAACACAGTACTCTGTCCAGTCCCCAAAGATTCAGCCACGTGTTCTTCCAGGAGGCAGTTGCTGCTCAGAGGTTGGTTCTCAAGTGAGAGGGCTTGGGGACACACAAAGGACTCCTCATTCTCTTCATGCCCAAAGCAAAGGGAGTAGGTGGGCAAGAAAGCACCCCCAGCCATCCTGGGAGAATCTGTCGTGACCAAATAGTCAACAAACCAAAAGGCCCTGAGGTTAAGAAAGAAAACTTCGGCACAGAGAGGTTAGGGAACTTGCCCAAGGTCACACAGCTAGTGAGCAGCAGAGCTGGGGTTTGAAAGCAAGCATTCAGGCTCAGAGCCTGCACTGATAACCAAACATCAGTGTTTTCCAACACCTCAACCCGCAGTAAGAATTACATTTTAGAATGGGCCTCTATGTATATGGATTTGGGTACAGATGTGTAGGTAGATATCCACAGATCTAGACTGATCAATCTATTATCTATAGACATGAATATCCATGCCTATAAACTAAACAAAAAGTCATGCAAAGCAATATTTCCTCTTACTTTAGGCAATGTCCTCTCTCGTTTTTATTCTATTTCTTTTTTTTTTTAATGACGGTCACTAAATTGATTTCATGAGCGACGAATGGGATTAAAACATATGGTTGAAGGTGAAAAAAAAAAATCTCACCTATAATGATGGAAGACAACTCTAAAATCAGATTAACCTGAATTTGAATCTTGCTGGAGCAAGATTCTACTTCCAAGTCAAGTGACTTTGGGCAAGGAGGTAGACTCCTTTAGTGCCTCAGTTTCTCCAGCGGTAAAAGGAGGATAGTAAGAGCACCTGCCTTCTAACAGTGCTGCGAGCGCTGAGCAGTATGGGCCACACGTGGCTCAGGGCCTGGCGTGCTGCGGATGGCTTGGCGTGGGGCGCAGAACAGAGTGGACACTTTGTAGCCACACTGAGGCTGCAGCCATAGAACACTGAAAAACGAGGCACGAACAAGACCGAACGAGGCATGAACAAGACCGATCGAGGTACCAGGCTCCTTTGAATTTCCAGGGCAGGGGAATAAAGGCGTCTCCCCAGTGCCCATTGAAAAAACAACTTCATTCTTGGTCTGTAGCATTTTCTTCATCACCTTTTTGCTTTTGAAGTCTCTCTAGATCACTGGGGGAAAGACAGGTAAAGTAACAGGGTCAAGGTCAAAAACTGCCCTGCAACAAGGCTCCCTCGGGAAGCCAGGTGGGGCATGGCCATGGCACCCCGAAGCAGCAGTCCCAAACCCACTCAGTGGGGCCACCGCAAGCCCACACCTCTGTGTGAGGGGCCTGCCAGCCTGCGTGGCCTTCTGGAATTAGAAAAACACCCTTGGGCCTGAGCCCATTTGGGAGGCTCTGGTCTTCCCCAGCCCTCACCTGTGGCCTGAGGGTTGCCAGGCCAGCCCTGCTAACAGGGCCCCTTTATGCTCTGCCCTGGCCTCTTCGGGGCCCCAGATCAGTACTCAAGGCCAGGGGGTTTGGGCAGCACACAGCGGGCCAGCCAATCAGCTCCATGCCTTCTCCCCTTACCTCCCATCCAGCCAGAAAGGAGAGCAGGCAGAGTGGGCAGACGTCAGTAAAAAAATCAAATCACCTGCAGTGGGTGGACCAGGACTCGTGGTGGGTTGTGACATATAACAGACCCCCCTCTCTCCGCCCAACCCCAGGCAATGCCTACCCCCCTCTGCTGGGATATGCTTTTCTGTCCTAACATCTCAGAGCCTGGAGTCTGGTCTTGGGTCAGACACTCAGGAGGGAGTTGAAGATCTTCTGCACTGATCACAGACTTTGCACTTCCCTCTGTCTGAGATGCCCCTTTCCTTAGCCGGCTACTTATTCTTTGGGTCGCAGCAACTTAAATGTCACCCCCCAGTCCACAGTCGAACCTCCCTTACTCTCCCACCACAGCCTGCTCTTTTCCTCATCACGTTTAGCATGCATCTGGCTGATCATTAGCAAGCTGTAAGAGGAGAGACATCTGCTTTACTCTCCCTGAGTGGCTGAGAGGAACTCATTTCCCACTTAGAACACTCCATGAGCTAGGAACCAAGATTCTACCCATTCCACAGATGTGGAAACTGAGGATCAGAGAGGAGCCCCCCAGCTGGGGAGACATGCAGCTGGGAGTCAGGAGTCAGACCCAGGAAGTCTGATTCCTTAAGCCACGCCTCTGACACCTGCTCTGTGTGCACACGGGGGCCTCAGCACAACGGGGCCCGAACCCAAAGGCGGGTCTAATGGAGGTTAAGAGAACCAATGCAAGATGCTAGATACAAGCTCGAAGTATGGACAAATGCTGTCCACAAAGTGGCCCAACCCACATCTCTCCGTGTTTACCCCACCTGCCCCTCCCACAATGTCCTGCCCAACCGAAAAATGCTGTCCCTGACTTCCCAGCCCCCAGGCTTCGCTGGGGCTGCTCCCTCTGCTCAGAGGCAGCCTGAGTCTGGCTCTCCCTAGCCGGGCCTGACACTTCCATTTGCTGAGCCCGTCTCTCATCCGCACAGCATGGGGGAACAACACACGGAAAAACCGCACGTAAAGCATGAGGCCGCTTTCGTACTCACGTGTATGTACTATTACCACTAACACACTCGTCCCCCACCAAAATCTCATCTCACAAGCCAGGGCACAACAGGCCAAACCGAGCTGCCTGGGTCCACCCAAAGAAAGTATTTTCTAAAAGTGTTATTTGGTTGATGACAATTTTTCTTTTAATTAGAATGATTTCACATAAAAATCCAGATGGCTGGATTCTCTTAATCAGATGTGGCAACACCAGGGCCACATTCCCACACAGCAACCACTGGCTGGGACTGAGCGGGGCTGCCCCCTTGAGACAGGACGTGTGCCCCCAGGGGCCCCCAGTCCCCATCCCTCCTGCGTGTCTCCCACCCAGCCCACTACGTTCCTTAATATGACTTCTCTGGCCCTTTAAACTCTGACCATCCTTCAGAGCCTCCTCACACACCACCTCCTTCAAGAAGTCCTCCCCAAATCTCCATAGCCTGGTGTCTCTTGTGGCTTTAGAACCTTAATAGTTCACTTGTACTGAGCACACACTTCTGTGCCAGGCAGTTATAACCATTTTACAGTTTGAGTCCCCACAACCACCTTGTGAAGCAGGTCCCATTACCATCCCCGCTTTACAGATGAGGGAACCGAGGCCCAGAGTTGATTCTTCTATTGGCCTCCCCACCCCCATCCATTCCCCGCCCTCCTCTATGCTGCTCTGTGCCCCGGGAAGCTGACCCCCTTAGACCAATTTGCTGAAGCTTCCTGGTCTCTGGCTTCCAGCTTCAGCCAATGGGAGGCCCTGGCAGGAAACCCGAGGATACAAGCAGAGAGAGGTTGGGGTATTTCTCCCCACCCCCGACTCCCTCTGCACCGTGTCTCTGACTATGGTTCATCTTCCATATCTAGAGCTCCTGCCTGGCTTTTTCCCTTCCTCAGCTGTGGTTTCTACAGGGATCCGAATCTAAAATACCCAACATTTCCTCCCCTGCCCTTTCTGCCCTGGGATGGTAACACCCCCCTGCCTTTGCCAGGGGCCAAGCACTCCCTGGGTGCCTCAAGACCCCGTGAAGGTGCTGTAACCCTTCCCACAGCTTCACAAGTTAGCTTCCATTAGTTTAAACTGTCTAGAGTACAGGCCCCTGGCTGACACAGAGATTAGATACTATGCCCAAGGTCCCACAGTCAGAAAATGGTGCCGCCAGAATCGAACCCAGGATATCGGGCTCCAGAGTCCTTACTCTTTAACCATCACACTATGCTGCCTTCCGTCCTGTTCTCCTTCTCTGGGTCCTTCATCTGCTGGTAGCCTCCTCAAGGGCCCCCCGGGTGACCCCCAAGAGTCAAGTGCTGTGCCTGGATTTATGCAGACATTCCAGAATCTCTCACTGAGCCCAGAAGACAGAGTTACTTGATTCCTCTTTATCCTCCAGAGTATTTTTACAACTGAGAGCCCGTCCCCACATTCCTTCTTCCGGGGCATGAGAGCTCCCCCACTTCTGCCCTGCTGGCCCCTCACATAGGGCTTGCCACTCGTCTTCCCTCTAGACAAAGACCAAGGTCCATAACATGGCTGAGAAGGCCCCCAGGCCCAGACTGTGACCCCTCCTCGGCCAAATGAACTTCAATCAGCATCTCAAACAAACTGCCCCCTTCACTACAGGGCTCTCTCACACACTGCTAGTCCATCTAGCAGACACTCATGGTGCCATTACACACCCCCTCCCCCTGCCTTGCTCCCCACCACCCCTTCCCCAACTCACCTTTGGGCTGAAATCACAGCTCCTCCAAGACCACCTCTGACCCAAGGCCAGTTGGCACCCCCTGCTCTAGACTGTCAGAGCCCCCAGAGTGTCCTCCAGCATTCCCCTAACATTGTCTTCATTGCTCAGTGTCCACCTTCCTAAACTATGAGCCAATCTAACATGAATATCGATGCAAAAATCCAAAGTGAAAGATTAGCAAATCAAATACAGCAACATTTTAAAATAGCAATGTCTCGTGATGAAGAAGGATGGTGTTTAGGAATACAAAGAAAGTTGAACACTAGGAAATCTAGTGATGTCGATCATGCACATAATCATTTGTTACATTAGCAAAGGATGACAACAGCCCAACAGCATTTGACAAAATTCAGTAATTATTCCCGGTTTCAAAAATAGTAGCAAGCCAGGGGTTGAAGAAAGCTTTCTTAACTAGATAAGCAACCAACTATTATTAAATAGTATGGGAGAGTCTAACCAATGCAATAAGATAAGAAAAACAGATGAGAGGCAAAGATGAACGTTTAGTCCAACTAAACTCTAAGTTTGGTGAGGCCGTATGCTTCATAGTTTCCACGCCATCCTAAGCACACGCAAATATCTGTGGAAAGCACAGCCACCCAGATGAGGTCTGAACCCCATTCAGTGTTCTCAAAGCACCCCAGTACTCCTCCTTTGAGCTACATATCACAACTTAAATTGTGTCCTTTGTTTTTAAAAATACTTCTCTTTTCCTACTAGAGCATAAACTCCATGAACATGAGTGGCATGCTCTACTGGCAGAGTAAATGGATACCTGGCCTAAAATAGGTACTCAACATCTCTCGCACCGATGCAGGAAGGACTATCTGTGGACTTGAATAAAATGCATTAGTTGCTAAGTTATAATAAGTGATTTTATCCTACTTCTCAGCTGGAAAAACCCGAGGCCCAGAGAAGGGAGGAGATGCCACACCACTGTGAAGCCCCCCTCCGGGACCCTGGGGTCCTCTGAAAGGCATCAGCCACACACAATGCCACGCACACAGGGTGCTGCCCACGTGGCTCAGCAAGTACAGAAAGTGAAGCCCAGACTGATTCCTCTAAACAAACGCACACGCAGGGCACACCCGGGTGGGCAGAGCCGCCTTTCTGGGGCTAGGGATGACCCATGGAGGGACCTGAGCCTTCCTCACAAAGCCCTGTGACTGCTGCCTACATGGATAAACAGCCCCCTCTGCTTCCCCGTGACGTTATCAAAGAATTACTTATGTCTCTGGAAATGCTTGTTTGGAAAAGGTTCTCCACCCCACCTGGGCTTGGCAGGAGGGGCAGCATCCTCGGGCCTGCCCTTCGGGGAGTGATCAGGCTTTTCCCCCAGCCCCTGAGGGCTCTCGGCCATTCTTCATACGAAGAGTCTGAAGCCAGCCATAAAGAAGCAGGCAGCCTCCCAGGATAAACGGAGCACGGTGACATCAAAGACCGCCTTCCAGATTAAACAACTGAGGCCTTCAGCTCTCTCTGGCGTTTCTTCCAGGATATTCTGGGCTCCTGCCTCAGTTCTCCCTCAGATGGAATGGCAGATATTTTGTTTGTGAGAGTCTGAATTTTTTCCTTCCTCGGGGAGAGGGGGAGAGGGAGGAGGAGAGGGGAAGGGAGGGTGGGGGGAGAGAGTGAGCGAGAGGAAGAGAAAGAATGTCTGTGAGAGACAAGAGCCACAAAAAGAACATGTGTGAGCGAAAAAGAAAGGGAAGTCAGGGAGGCAGCCGGAAGCGCCTGCTTTGGAATCCAACAAGCGACCTAAAAATTCCAAAAGTTTCTAAACCAAAGCACGCTGTGAACCCACAGCCAGGGAGGGAGGCTACAAGAGCCCCCAAGCCGGGATGGGTGGGGTGCCTGGCTCCCAGTGCTAGCAGACCCCTTCGTGGGCACTGGCCCCTTGATCAGAGGGTCCCTTGGCACTCCTTTTTCTCAGACACATCAGGTAAACCAAGGCAAGGGGTCCTCTTCCCTCAGCACAGGCTCACAACGGTTCTCTGGGGTTGGCTTGTCACCACCTCTTATCCCCTCGTCCTTGGGGTGCCTCTCTCTGCCTTGAGCAACCAATCCAATCCCACCCCTCAGGCCCCCCATATCCCACCACAGCTGGGCTTCTGGCCCTCCGGCCGACGCCCCCTCCCCACAGGAAAGCAGGGGCCACTGATCCATCCAAACAGCTGGAGTCGTGCCCCCAAGGCCCCAAGTCCATGACACGCCACATCCATCGGCTCTAAGGCACGTGCTGCTGGCTGGGGCGGCAGCTGACTACCCCCGCCCCCCCCGCTCCTCCACCCCGCACACCTGTCCAGGGGACAGGTAGCTCGAACATGCCACGAGCCACTAATGCGCAGGGCTTTTCAGAAAGCCTGAGCTCCAGGAGAGCTTTGCAGGTCCCACAGGCTACAAGCCACTCGGAGTCCACCCTCCCGGCGCAACCAGCACCCAGTTCCCAGGGACAATGGCAAGCCTGGGGCCTCCCACAGCTATTCTGTGCACGAATACCAACTCTCTCCTCCCATACCCTCTTCCTCACAGCCTCTCAGGTCTCTGCTTCAATGCCACCTTCACGCAGCTTCTCCCAAGTGCTCCTGTCCATTAATGTGCCTGTAAGTACTGATTTCTTTGTCTCCTTTATTAGACTGGAAGCCATGGGAGGGCAGGGACCACATCTCGTTTATGTACCACTGTGTCCTTGATGCCTGGTCCAGCTAGGGAGTTCTTAGGAATAACAATTCATTATTGATCATAATTAATAGCTGAGTACCTGAAAGCAAAGGCCTGATCCCACTCTTCCATCTGCCTGAGGAAGAGGATGTGGGAGAGAATGAGGCAGGGATGGTGGCCTAATCTATCTTCATTCATTCATTCAGCAAACACATCGTGAGTGTCCACCATGTGCCCTGGGGCTACCACAAGGAAGATGTATTCCTCTCAAAAAGTGATTCTTTCATTGCTGACGTTCCGTGTAGCTGTTTTAAGCCCTCATAGGGACAGTTTATTCCCTGCGGGTGGTACCGGAGCTTCCCAGGGCTAGGAGTCCTCTCTGCCCAGCCGTGGCCCACCCTCTCTGCTCACTCCGGCCATCCCCACTGGGTGAGGGGATGCACCATTCCCCCAAGTTCTAGGACCCCAGGAGACATGCCATGCTTGCTTCCTGGTTCAGCCTCTCCCGGGGTTTATTACAGTTTGTATAAAACGCAAATGTGCAGAGGCTGTTCCTGAATTCCAGGGACTAGAACACACATGGCCCTGACTCGGGGGAACTTCTCCCCCAAAGAAGAAAAGTTCCAAAGGTAGGAAGAGATGCTCCTCGAAGTCTCCCAGAGACCACATCACAGAGATTCATTAAAGCCTTCAGAATATGACACCCTTGCCCACCACCTGCCCTCCTGAGGGACCCAGCCCTACTAGAAACCAGAAGCCCCACCTGGCACTTTGCCCAGCTCAGGCCTCCCCATTCTTCCCCTCCCACACCCCACCCCCGGGGTAGAGAAAGCTGCCAGATGGGGCTAAGAAGCTGGTCCTGGGTGCCATGGGCAGAGGAGACCCTCCATGGAGAACCCAAAGATGCCAGCAAGCAGAGGCCCAGATACCTCCCCCAGCCTCAAAGCAAATCATCTTTTAATTCTAAAAACACCAAATATTTAATTTATGCTTTACCTCAAATGTCAAGTCTACCTCCCGGCACATAGCTTTGAAACCACGTAAGGAGGCCTAACGCTTTCCATATGGTGAAGACATGGGGCCTTTTAATTGTGCCAACTGGTATCATTCAAGGGTGATTCCCCTGGAATCCGGCAACTGGGGCAGCAGCTGGGCCAACAGCCAGCCTCCAACCTCATCACCCAGCCCCGCACGGCCCCGCGGGCTCCGACGCGGCCTGCGCCCTCCCAATCTTCCCCAAGTATCAAAATGCACTAGGTGCCCCCTAATCAAATTACCAGCCTGCCTGGCGGCCACCTTCAACCCACAAGCAGGCTTGCCGGCACCACAGCTCTCAGCCCGCCTCTTAAGGCAGATCTGCCATAAAAGAACAAAAGGGCCAAACCCGGGGTTGGGGGGATGGGGGGGCCAGGAATTGCTGGTCCTACACGTTCATGTCCGCGCACGCAGGTACACACCTCGGGAGCACAGTGCACCCAGGTTCTGCTTGTCCAGGGGTTCACCATCAGCCTCCCTGTGTCTGCTACGCGGCTCCATCCCTCTACCAAGTTTTTGATTTCACCCATTATATTATATTACGTTTTCCAGACCCGGTATTCACAATTGGTGTTCTTTTGTAACCGCCCGTTAGTTTTGTGTTTACCTCTCCTTCTTTATCTCTTTGAGATTATTAGGCTTATTTAAACTTCTAAGTGTTTAGCGCACTGTTGTCTGGCTTATAGATCGTTCAAGTCATTGTTCTCTCATAGTACTTGGACCTGTCACCATCTCTCATTAGTTTTCTCCTCTGAGCTCATGATTCCTTGAAGACCCGCCCTTAGCCCATTGTCCATCCAAGTGCGTCTACAACGGATGGTGGGGCAGGGGAGGGAGGAAACTTCTGGATTCCTAATCTGGGTTCCCATCTCTGCCCCACCAGTGCCTCAGCAAACCTCCTGGTACCCTTCTCCCTTTTGAACTCTTTTTCCAAGAGTCACATGCCATAACACGGCCAGGGATGAGAATATTATTATACCCATTTTGCAGATGAGCTTAGGTAAAACGGCTTATACAAGGTGGCAAGCTACAGTGGCAGAGCCTGGCCTCATTTATTTTTGTACTCAGGATGGCAGGCTTAGGTTAGCGCCAGCAAGATCACCCTCTCCCATCCCAGGACCTTCCAAGCAACTGGGACCCACCCTAAACACTTACAAAGCTACTGAGGCCCGGTCAGGAAGGAAGAGGGCAAGCAGGGGCCCCTCCTGTCCCTGCCTGCCCCACCACCCACCTCTTCCCAAAGTACTCAGCAGCTGGTCAGCATGCTGCCTCTCTGGAAATGAGTAAGGGAGGCAGTCCCCAGGCAGATGCTCTAGCATAGGGCTTTGCCACTCATGGCCCCTGTTTTCTAGAAAGTGCTCCAGAAAGAGAGAAAGACAGAGTCCACATCAGCCAGCTGGCAACTTTATAGGGTTATGAGGAGGAGTAAGACAATGTAAGCAAAGTGCTTGACATACACAGGCACTTAATAAATAATAATGTTCACTGCAATAATAATAATGCTAGTTGGGTGAACCACTAATGTGCTTCCAGCCACCTTAGTGAAAGGCCGGGTGGAGTGGAGACAGAGACCATCCCTATGCCAGGCCTGGGGCTGGTGGGGGGACCTCTGCCAGCCCCTGGAATCCAGCAGACCTTGGAGCCCACACCCTACATCCTGATGATCTAACGGAAGAACCTGCCGCCACCCTTTCTGCACCACTGGGAATCAGGGAAACTAAACTAGGAGGGAGGTTGCCCACTGCTGTCTCATTCACTATTTCTCCATGTCTCCCAAACTTTGGACATTCCATTTCCATAGTCACAGTTTTGACCACTTTTACTTAGTATTTTGCTCGGAATCAACTTTCACCACTCTCTTTCAATTTAGCTTCGTCCTAAGTGATACTATCCGTGAAATCATGGGTTTTATGTCCTAGTTACTATCTTTTCTGGTAGCAGAAATGCTTGCCTATTAAGATAACAAACATTCCTCCAGGTACCACCTGAAATCAGTGCACACACCCCCACTGTGCAGCCCCCGACCTTGCGCTTCCCCTGACCTCTCCCAGGTTGGGCTTGCCATCCCCCGCCCCTGCAGATTCGGTGGCTGGGCCAGGGCTGGTAGGAACCCTGGTGTCCGAGTCCCAGTCACCAAAGCAGAACTCCCCAGGAAGCAGAGGTTCCCTCCCCTTAATACCTTGGATGGCAGTGCCGGCCCTCCACTACCCAACATATGTCACGCGGCTGGCTCTGTGTCTCACATCTTCAAAAGTGCTTTGAACAAACATTAATGACCCCTCAGTGTTTCTCTGAGAGAGGGGGCGAGGAAGGGAGGGGGCAAGCACCACCCCATGCTGTCCTCAGCTGGGGGAATAAACCAGGCAACAAAATTCCATGACTTCACCAAAGCCACAGACTTAAGCTGGGCCCCCTCCCCACCCTCCCTCATTTCCCCCAATGGCAGCTTTTACTGCCTCACATTCCTCTTGCTGGGAATACTACTATTTAATTAAAAACGACAGACTTTTGTTTTCCTCTCCTTCCTTCCTCCTCCCTCCCATCCTCCAGGACTGGATGCCAAGGAGACCCACCAAAAACATGCGGGTAACATTTGTTATGGCTTTGAAGATAAAAGTCAATTGAAGTAAGCCCTCGCTGTATTTCAAGTTTCCCCTAAAGCATGGAGCAAGCTGCCTGGCAGTTGAGGAAAGGAAAAAAAAAAAGGGGGGGGACTGCAAATAAATGTCATTCTGCAGGAATACTTTGTAAAAATAAACAGGCTGAAAAAACCCAAAACTTGATTAATGGAAATCCACTCAGTTGGCCTCTGTCTTGAGCTGCAAATGCATTTGTTCATATGGCTAAATCGGATCATTTTCACTGGGCTTTAAATAAGTAAGTAGATCAAAAACTATAAATGGTGGGGGAAGAAAGGGAAGTTTGTAGTTCTGTTTCTAAAGGGCCTCAACCGCAGTGCCCCCCACCCACCCGGTTTTGACCTTTACTGGGGGACAGCAGCTCCAATTCCAGCCCAGCCAAGAGATGAAGAAAAATGGAGAAGAGAAAGCCCCCCAGCTAAGCAAGGCAGTGGGAGGAGGAGATGGGGGCTTTTCCCAGATGCAGAGATTACTGCATACGTGCACAAGAGGGGACTTTATCCACAGGCTCACTTCCCACACCGGCCCCTGCAACTGAGCTGCAACCAGCCCAGGTGCCACGGCCCCAAAACACACACACACACACATACCCCACACATCTGAAAACTCCACAGGCCCCTCCCTAGCCCATGGACAAGACCAAAGAACTAACCAGACCTGAGACTCAGTCTGTTCCCCTCTAAGTTTAAAAAAAAAAAAAAAAAAAAATTAAATGTCACATCAAAAAGTTGATTCATCCTTTGATCCTTGGCTTGCTCGAGTTCCACGCAGACCATCTGAAAGCCCCGTGCAGAGTTCCAGAGCTCCTAGGACATCTGTGAGCACCAGTCCCAGGCCAAGAGCTGGGGCTGGACTCACTCACTTCCCTGTCACATCTACTGCTCCCCCAGGAATAACTCCAACTCAGGGTGGGCCCTGGCTGCAGCAGCAGGAGACCCTCTCTCTCCCTGTGGGCCAAGTGAAGGGGTACCAGGTCTCAGTGCCCCCTAACCTCTGCTACCTTGATCACAGCCTCTTCTACTGGAGTTCCTGGGCAGATGGTACTGATGAATGCCACAGACACTTGGAACACATTTGGAGGCCAGCACAGTCCCGCCCTCCACCCAGACACCCCTAGATGCCTTCCCTGTCTTCCTAGCAACCCCCCTCCAAATCTACCTTTGAATGCTGACCGCAGAAACAAGGTAGAGGTCAGAGCAGGCCCCCAAATCCCTCCAGCACACACAAGCTTCCCCACAGACTGGACCCGCACCACCTCCCCACCTAGGACTTTTCTCTCCCCAGACAGCCCTCCACCCCCAGCCAGACAGGAGACTGACACCTGAGCCACCTCTAAGATTCCCCAAGACATGGGGGTACCAGTGGTTTTGGTGGGGCAGGGGCAGCTGCAAAGGGACTTTCTGGACTTAGGAGCTGTGCCAAGAGGGTGCTAAAAGTTGGGGTGGGTAAGGAGACCCGTCTCTGGGGCTGAAATGTAGGTGGGGATCGTACCCGGGTTCCTCTGCCAACGGTGCCCGCCACCTGCGGCTGTCGGGGTCCAGAGCTGCCGCCTGGACAGCGCTGCCTCCCGATCCACTCCTCGATGCCCTTCCGGGCCCAGGCGGCGCTCACGGCGAAGCTGTCACCTGGGGCGGGGAAGACACGGAGCCCCTGAGTCTGGCCCCTGGGCCGAAAGTTACCCGAGAGAGGAGGGAAAGAGTGGGCTCGGCAGAGGCAGTGGGGCCAGGAGGGGGTTGAGCGTCGGGGCACAATCCGAGAGAGAGGGACGCAGGTAATTGGGAGAAAGGGGTTCAGCGAAGCCCCAGGAGCAGAGACCCAGAGGGGAGCGCATAAGGGGGAGCAGCACCCCGGAAAAGGGGTCTGGGGATCAGAAGAGCGAGCGCCAGAGGCCAGGACGGCAGAGGAGACGGGTGAGGGTCAGAGGACGGGTGCAGTGAGCACGGGATGAGGGGAAGTGGAAAACTGAGGGTCAGGAGAGGGGCGCAGTGGGCGCAAGAGCCCACAGCTCGGGAGAAGGGGCTGAGGGCCGGAAACAGAGGGGCAGGATCTTGAGGGAAGGGGCTTAGGAGTCTGAAGAGGGGGGCGCAGTGAGCGCGGAGGGCGGGGACCGCAAAAGGAGGGGTTGGGGGTCAGAAGAGAGAGCACAGGACGGCGAGGAGGGGGTAGGTGGGACAGAAAAGGGGGCGCGAAGGCTGCTCCCGGAGCGGGTCTGTGGGACTGGTGGCCAGAGTTGGGGGTGGGGGTGGCCCTGGTAATAAGATCCCGCGGGCTAGGCCATTCCGCCGCGGTCCGCGGTGCTTCCCCGTCCATCCCCCCGGTCCGTGCCCCGCGCGCGCCTACCTTCCGGGCTCTCCCTGCGCTTGCACACGGCGGCTGCAGGCACATCGTGCGCGGCGGCGGCGGCGGCGGCGGCGGCGGGAGCCGGAAAGAAAGGAGAGGCAGAGAGTTAGCAATCGCGGGGGCGAGGGCGGCCGGGGCCAGGGGGCCGGCGCGCGGGCGGGGACACTGACCCGGCTTGGAGTGAAGTTTCCCCATGCTGGGGGTGCGGCGGGCGGGGGCGTCCCTAAGCCATGCGCCCGGCCCGCGGGGCCCGCGGCTCGCCGCGCCTCGCCTCGCTCTCCTCCTCCCGGAGCAACCCCGAGCCGAGCGGAGCCCGAGGCGGCGCCGGGACGCGCTCCTGCCGCCGTCGCCGCGGCCCGACTGACGCCCGGGCGCGCCGAGCCCCCAGCCCGCCGCCGCGGCCCGCGCCTCCCCGCGCGCCCATTGGCCGGGCGCGGCGCATCAAAGGCGAGGCGGGCCGCGGAGGGGGCGGGAGGGGGCGGGATGGGGGCGGGGCGGGGGCGGGCGGAGGGCGGGGCGGGACGGCGGGGCGGGGCCAGGCGCCGCGGGGCAGACACAGCGCCCCCCTCCAGGCTGAGGTCTTCAGCCCCGCGCCGGGGGCCGCGGGGCCGACAGGTCGAGGGACCTGGGGTCGGAGACCCGGGGACCCGAGTGGAGAAAGGGCCTCTGGCCAGTGGGCGTATCGGACCAGACACCCTCCCGAGTCCGGTCTGCTCTAGAGCAACCGCTGCCCTCGCTAACAGTACTGTGCCTTCCCTCCGCTCTATTTTTCCTCGAAGAGGGCCGGGCAGGACTCAGTGGCTCCAATTTACAGGTGATGTGACTAAGGTCGGGGGAGGAGACGCGGCTGCGGCGCTGAGGTCGACTGCGCGCCTGCTGCGCTGCCCCTTCCCGATCTTACCACGACCTGCCTTTGGCGGAAAGTGTTCGCTTATTACTCGCCCCATGCTCCCACTCCTCCCCTCTAAGTTTTGATTTAGGATCCAAGAGGAGCCCCCACCGCGCCTCGAGCCGGTTGTTGGCCCAGCTCACTGCTGGCGGCTACAAGTGTCCGACAGCCACGAGTTGCCAGCCAATCGCTCGGATGCCTCATGCCGGGCCCGTGGGTGCCCTCCCCGGGGTCGAGGCGCGCTGCCAGCCGCGCGGCCCGGAAGGGGGTAACCGCTGGGTCTTTGATCTTCCCTGGTTTCCGCTCCCTGCTGCAGCTCGCCAGACCCAAGGGCTTGTTTGTTTTGTCTGGGGAAGTCTCTGCGGAGGGGAGGGCGCCATCAAGGGGTTCCACCCCACCTTTGTGGTTCTCAGGGAGAATGCCTGCTCTGCTGGGGACAGCGTGGGCCTGTTAAGTTCAACCTGGTACCGGGCGGCCTGGGCGTGGGAAAAGAAAACCCTGTGCTAAGGCGTGAGGAGCCGGGCTCTGCCCCTGGGAGTGAGTTCTCTGTGTGAGCCTCAGTTTTGTGGTCTGTAAAATGGAGGCTCAAGTCTCCCCATTTTGCCAGCTCCTTGGAGCGGCATTGCCCAAGAAAGATAACGTAAGCAACATGTGTAAAGCTAAACTTTCTAGTAGCCACATTTTTTTAAGTAAAAAGA
This sequence comes from Phoca vitulina, assembly GCF_004348235.1. NCBI lineage: Eukaryota > Metazoa > Chordata > Mammalia > Carnivora > Phocidae > Phoca > Phoca vitulina. The sequence goes on along the minus strand of NW_022589733.1, from coordinate 4,096,302 downwards.
AACAGGGATTAAGAGTAGCACTTATCACGATGAGCACCGAGTAATGGATAGAATGGTTGAATCACTGCATTGTACACCTGAAGCTAATACAGCACTGTGTGTTAATTACACTTCAATAAAGAAATTAAAATAAAAGGAAAAACTTTTAGAAGCTTGTAAGAACACTAAAAGAAAAAATAGGCCCTCTCACTCATCAACATAGAAAAAAAGCAAAAAGAAAGAGATGAGATTAACTTTAATAATATATTTTATTTAACCTGATACCCCAAAAATATAATTTCAACATATAATGAGATATTTTATATTCTTTGTCTGGCACTGTTTGAAATCTGATGTGTATTTTACACTTAGAGCTCATCCCCACCCAGACTCCGCCACATCGCAAGAGATCAATAGCTACGTGTGGCTGGTGGTTGCTGTGTTGGGCATCCCAGCTCTGGACCCTCTACCTGTCTCAAAAGGACATTGGGAACTGCAGGGGCCTCCAGAGTCATAAATCTCTTACAATGTCTTACTCCACAATGTCTCAAGAATGTCTTAACTTCCACCGTCCAAACTTCATGCTTCCCACACCCTTGTTGGTGAAAATGAAGACTAATCTTATAAGCAGGTATATTAATGTCCTTCGCAGGCTGGTTTCATTTGAGGAGTGCTGGGACTCCCCAAAATATTGTTACTGTCTATTTTATAGTGCACTTGTTTACCCAGCACCTGCTACGAGCCAGCCATCATCCTAAGTCATGGGTAGCCCTCACAACCACTCTCTGACGCAGGCTTGGACTTGTTCTTTACAAAGAAAGGAAACCACCAGGCTCAGAGAGGTGAAGCTGCTTGTCCAAAGTCACACAGCGAGCCAGCGATCTGGTGAGGAACTGAACCCAAGCCTGTTGATCCAATTGGCCAGGCTGTTTTCACTCCATGAGGCTGCCCCAACACAGTCTCAACCTCACATCCCAAAATGTCAATATTGCCAGAATGAACCCCCCCTCCGCCGCCCAAGCTGTAGGAAAACGAAAAGCAGAGCAGGATAACGGGAGTCAGGAGTAGGAGGGAAGTGGGGGGTTTGAGTGTCTGATTCAGAGGGCAGGAGCTCTCCTGCAAGCCCCTCCAAAGGAAATGGCATTCGGTTGGGGTTGCCGTCAGACTCTCTCACCTCCCACCCCCCGCCGGTGCCAGGGTGCATCAAAATCAAAGCAAAAACTCTGCTCGTTCTTTCTCACAGTGCTCAAAAAGTTGGTTACTTCCTTAAACCGGTCATGGCTTTCTTCTTTCATGAGAAAAAAGTATCCCCTCTTCCCCTTGGGAATTTCTTTTTACAGTTCAAAAAGAGATAAAAGCAAGAACTAAGACTCCGCAGTTACCAGTTTGAGTCTTGGGGGAAGTAAATCCCAAATGTCCAGCCCAGACACAAAGGCCCCCCTCCACCTTCAGGCTGGCCCTTCCTAGCCGGGCAGGCGCCGGGGACTTCGCTGCTGCCTCCGCCGTTGGAATCGTGACACCACCACCCCCACCGACCTGGCCCTGGGGCGAGAAACCAGAGAGGTGGGCCTTGTGGTGAAACCTTAGCCTGTCCAGGACTCCGAGGAGGGGCTCTCTGGGCGCCACCAGCCCACCGTCCCCCTGGGGTGGCTATTCGGCCTGCGCCAGCTCCCCGCCCCACGACTCACTGTCTTTTTATGTGTTTTAATAATTTATCTGGCCCACTTCTTGGGCTGAACACTTACAGTGACACATCTTTTTCTTTGAAGATTTCCCATCCTTTGGGGGAGGAGAATGAGAAAGGATGGGAAGGAAGAGATAAGAGAGAGAGATTATAACAGAAACGGTTTTCATGGGGCTTGAGATTTAGCAAGGCTGGTTTAGGTGAAATCTGTTAGACGTGGAGCCAGGGGGGTTTTTTTCTTCCCTGGTTGGCCACCCCCACGCTTGTCCCCAGGTTATAGCTGTCAGCTCTGGCTCCCTTCAAAGGCCACCTCCTAGAGAAAGCCCTCCTGACTTCCCAGCCTGAACAGCTCTGACCACTCGGGTTAGCCCAGCTCCCCTCCCCTGCCTCTGGGCTTGGCAGTCCTTATTTTATAATGAGGGCACTCAATGTTCCTCCTGGAGTCTGGGCTCCTTAAAAGAGGGGGTCTTGCCTGACTGGCATCTCTAGATGCAGTACCCAGCACTGCCCATAGGAGGTGCTCTAGACAGACTGAGAGGAGCACGCTGAGTCCCACAGACACCACCCACCTGGCGTGTGTGGGTGTGTTGTCCATGAGAGGGTTGGCCCCTGCCAAGAATGTGCTCTGGGATACACTGAAGAGAAAATTAATGTCTAACTCTGCTGGTTCCCCCTTGGTCCCTGGGTTGCTTCATTCCGCAACCCCCACTGAGATTTGGCATTTGCTAAGTGGCCTGGAAACCCGGTTTGGGGTGAGGAAGGGAGAGTTGAAGTAGTCTGCATGAGAAAGTCACAGGAATTTTGGAGATGACAACCAGGAAAGGGAAGAGACGTGTGTCAAGGGGACCAGAGAGTATGGGAGAAGGACACTAAATCAGGGCCTTAAGAAGGGGCAATCCAGTGAGGAGGGGAGCGGGGTCAATCACTTTTCAGGACAGTGAGGTCTAACTTGTGATTGGCAGTTGTCACCTGCTCGGCTGTAGGGTGGGATCGCCCTCTGTTACTCCCAACCTCTGCAAAATCCTAACCACGTGTGTGTTAGGGGCACAGGACAGAATGAAGGAATGAGCCCAGCATAGGTCATCATAGGGCAATAGGCCACAGGCAGTGGAAATGTTCATCGCGGGGCGGGGGGGCGGGGGGGGGGCAGACGCGAAAGATGGGAGCCGGATACAGCCAGGAGGAGCACCAGCCCCAGCATCACTCCTTAGAGATGAGGTAGAAGAGGCTGGGCTTCCCCTAGAACAAGGGGTGAGGTCCCCCAAGCCATTCTATTCAAATCTTACGGGAGAGAGGCCCCAAAGACAGCTACACTACTTGAGCCTAAGTATTGGTTGAACTGAATTGAGTTTTTGGGCCTCCAGCTTCTCCCAGGTCCGGGGTGTTTTATTTTATTTTATTTTATTTTATTTTATTTTATTTTATTTTATTTTATTTTATTTTATTTTATTTTATTTAGTTGAGGGAGGGGAGAGACAGCACGAGCCGGGTGAGGGGTGGAGGGAGAAGCAGATTCCCCGCTGAGCAGGGAGCCTGATGCAGGGCTCGATCCCGGGACTTCAGGATCATGATCTGAGTCGAAGACAGAGGACTGAGCCACCCAAGCGCCCTTGGGGTGTTCTAGCAAGATCAGAGCACAGGCTTACTCGGAGGGAAGGAGAGAGGGAGGGAGCCAGCCTGGCCTCATCATGCTGCTCCTCGGTGAGACCCTGCTCTCTCTCCTGCGATCCCTGCCTCTCGGCCCTCGTCCCGTGCATCTGTGAAGCCCTCCCAGCTAGGGTGCCGGTCTGTCTACTTCCAGACTTCTGTCACAAAAGGGAGAAAGAAACTTCCACCTTCCTGAGCCTTTGTTTTTCAGTTACATGCAATTGACCTGGGCCCTAATCACCACACTCAGTCTGCACGTCCATATAATAGAAAGCAGGGTGCGGCCAATCAGCATTTCCCAAAGCAGGTTCTGTGGAGAACACCAGAGCTGTGAGATGCTATCATGACGTGAAAGAAAGGGTTCTGTGGGAAACTTTGGGCAGCCCTGGCTTAGCTGAAGGGTGACAAGTTCCTTTTCTGCAGGACTTGTCAGAACCTTCAGCTTTGTGATTCTTCAAGAGGAAGGCATCCTAAGCAGTGTTGCTCAAACTCACCGACCTGGGGAACCCATTTTAGGAAGTTTGAGTGCAAACAAATGGTCATGGCACACACTTTGGAAAATGCCGGACTAGACGGCTTCTAAGGTTCCTTCCAATCTGAGATTCCAACTCCTAATCCAGGGACCTAGCCTAAGAGGATGGCAGGAAGGAAAGTCAGTGAGGACAGAGCCAGTGTGAAAAGATATATGCACCCACGTGTGTCTATGGTGTGCACTTAGCGTGTCCCAGGACGTATATGTCCACCTCCAGGCCCCTGAGCAATCAGACACCCACTCAGCATGAGGCTCCATGGCCACAGTTTGAGGCAAGAAGGAAGAGCATCACTGTAGGAAAGCTCATGGTCAATTTGCCTGCCTCACTGGCCTTCTCTTCTATCTCAGTCTCCTCCCCCGCCTCCTCCTCCCCCTCCTCCCCCTTCCCCTCCGCCCTCCCATCGCCTTTGCCACCACCGCCACCTTCTCCTTCCACCCCACAGAGCACAGCTTCAGGGGGGCCCTGCTGCCATGGCGGTACCACATGACCCCTCGCTCCTTGGCCACAGCCGGCTGGATGCCTGCCCCGGGAGCCTGCCCAGTCAGGAGCTCTTTGTAGGATTTGAAGAGAGGCCCAGGGTCTGGGGTCCGCTTGCTGGTGGTCTCCAAAACCCAAGGGCTCCATCGTTCCAGGGGCTGGAGCAGCTGCTTGGGGTCCACGTGGGCTAAGGAACAGGCAAAAAGAAGCAGAACTAGGAGCAGAGAGAAGCAGAGATGGTAAAGCAGGTGGAGAGAGACACGCGGACAGACTGTCTCGGTCCCTCATACAGCCTGTTCCCGGCTCCTAACCTTGTTGCTTCTGCCTGTGTGTTCTGACCTTGGGTCCCTGACAGACCGTTGGTCCCCCTTTCCTGGGCCGGGGTCAAATAGCCTAGCTGAGGGTTCCTTGGAAGTTAACGTGCATATGAATTCCCTGAGATGGTGTGAAAACGCAGTCTGGGGTGGGACCCGAGAATCTGCATTTCTAACAAGCTGCCAGAGGAGACTGCTGCCACTGGTCTGTAGACCACATTCAAAGTTCAGGAAAGTTACGCATTCTCAGCAGCTGCTAGGGTTTATGACTTGCTTTGTCACTGAGTAAGTAGCAGTACTCAGAGGAGAAGGAGGGACAGAAGTCAGGGAGAAGGAACCCGAGAAATAAAGGTGTTTCTCTTTTACTAATTAAGTCATTCAACAAAGATCCGTTGAAGGCCTAACTTATACCAGGCTCTTATGTTAACAAACAGACAAAAATAAGTCCGTGAAATAGATGGTGTATCTATGGGGGGCAAATCAAGTGGGAAAGAGGGAGAGGAAGTACCAAAGGAGGGGTTGCAGTTTTAGGTAGAGGGGTGAGAGGGTAGTCTTTGAGTGAAGACTTGGAAACGAAGAAGGGAGCCATAGAGAAGCATAGGGAAGCCAGGGGAAAAGCAGGTCCAGGCAGGGAAGAGCGGGTGCAAAGGTCCTGAGGCAGGGACGTGATATGAATGTTTTGGGAACAAGGTGGTCTGTGGCTCTGAAGCATGGGGGAATGGGAATAGGGTGTGCAAGGGGGGGGAGATGATGTTGGAAGGTGACAAGGTTCATCATGAGAGCCTTGTGGGCCTTGCCAAGGGCTTCAGCTTTATTCTAGGGAAATGGGGGTCATTAGAGACCTGTGACCTGGAGTACCCGCGCTGCTGTGTTGTGAGCAGAATGTGGGTTAGGGGTTGGCAGCAGGAGACCTGGCAGAAACAAGGAGACCAGTAACAAGGTGACTGCAGCAATGTCGTTGTGACATGATCGTGGCTTAGCCCTGAGTGATAGCAGCCAAGGAGGTGAGAAGTCAGCTGTGACCGTATTTGGAAGTCAGAAGCAACGAGGTTAGCTAACACAGTGGACATGGGGTGAGAGAGAACGAGCAGTTACGGAAGATGCCAGAGTTTTTGACCTGATCCGCGGAAAGGAGGGAGACTGCAGGTGGAGTTGGGTGCAGAGCGGGGAAGCTCCCGGGCTCAGTCTGAGCACGTTACTTGGAGAGGCCTGTTGCCTAGCCAAGCAGCAAGGTCAAGTGGACAGGTGGATCCGTGAGACTAGGGTTCAGAAGCAAGCTGCAGTCTGCAGAGATCCACCTGAGCATCATGAGCATGTAGACAGAACTTAAAGCCTGACAGTGGATGCGATCCCCTGGGAAGGGAGTGTAGACCGAGAACAGAATCGAGCCCTGGGGCCCTGCCAAGTTTAGGGGTCGGCAAGCTTCTCCTTAGAATCCAGCACCACCTCGACCTCTTGACCTCCATTCGGTCCTCACAGGCTCCCCTCCCAGAGAACCCCCTTCCCTTCTCAGTAATCCTTCTCATACCTGCTCACCACTGCCTGCATCACCCCCCCCCCCCCCCCAAGCTGGCAGATTCCTGGCTCAGCATCTGAACTCTCAAAGCACTTCTTTGTTCAAACCAGCCCCGGAGATAAATGAGACAATGTGTGTGAACCGCTTAGGGCGTCCCGCACGGACCGACCGACCGGGCAGACGCCAGCTATCCCTGAGGGCGGTCACAGCACGGCACCTCGCCCTCCACGTGTGGGGGCCCGGCCCTGAGTCGGTCAGGTCTGTGCCGGCCTCACCACACCGCGCCTGGCGCACAGTAGGGGCTTTAGAGATGCTTGCCGTAGGCAGGAATGACAGCGCAGGGACCCATCTGACCAGAGGCGACACTGTCCCCCACGGCCTCTCCTGGCCTCCTCCAGGCCCCTCCCACATCATTTTTGTTTCTTCTGACTCTGTGCCCAAGAGGTCACTGCCCACGCCTTCGCTCCAATCAGCTTCCACTCCCAGCCGGGGCAGGGGGACAGATGGAGACTGCTGCTCAGGCACCGGCCACCGTGGTCCCTCCCCTCTGAAACCACAGGGATGAGTGTTTTCTCCCCCATTTGCATCTTCCCACAGTGGCTGGGGGAACATCCTCCACCTGGCGCCTCTTTTAACATCACGATCTGTGGACTTCTCTGGGTGACAAGTATCTTTGTGCTGGGCGCCCCCTCCCCAGCCCCTCCCTCTATCCCTGGGTTCTGACTCAACCGGCCGGCTTCCGTCTGCACAAAGGGACCATTGAGAGGCAGGCGGTGGGACGCCGCCTTTGATCTGGGGTTCTAATAACGTGTGTATGTTTGCGTCCCAAAACAATGCAGCCACCTCGCAGGAAGGACGGAGGCAGGGGGAGGAAGAGAAGGTCCGCAGGACGGTGACACTGGGGGCTTGCTTGTGCACGTTGGCCGGCACATTTGAGAGCGCCTGCGCAGAATCTCCCCAGTGAGGTACACCCATCACACGGAGGAAGGCCCTGGCACCGGCTGGCACAGCAAGCCAAGCTCTGAGAGGTCGCGGGGACAGCACAGGGGCGCCATAGAACCGGGGCTCACAGGTTCACCAGGGGAAGGGCAGCGAGTCTAAGGGAGGGGCTTGGGCCAGCGAGGTCCGGTGCCATCGGCCCAGCCTAAAGGTACAGTACTGCTCAACACCGGCTCCCACCCAACGGCCCAGAGTTGCTAGACCTTTGGATTTTTCGAGAGTAGCTGGAAAGCCAGGTTTCGAAGTGAAATCTCCCCCTTTTTTTCAGTTGGCAACTAATCGTAAAACATGTTAAGTATGAAACAGGCCTGCCTGCGGACACCCAGCCTGGGGAACCCAGCACTGGAGACAGGGAGGGTGACTTGTGGGGAGGCAATCATTCAGACCAGGCCCCAAAAGGGAAAACTTAGGGAGAGGATGCCAGCCTGGTTCCTGCTGCTTCAGGGTCCCCCACAATTGCCAGGCCCTGTGTGAAGGGCTCTATGTGTTTTGTTATCTCACATCATCCTTACAAACCCCCTGGAAATGAAGAGACTGTGATGATCATTTCCACTTTATGGATGAGGAAGTGGGCTCAAGGAGAATAACAGGGCTTCTCAACCAAGTTAAAGAGACTCGATCCCCCACTGCCTGCCAGCCAAGCCCTTACATGTGGCCACTATTGTACACTGTCTCATGGGCTACAGGATGGGTCACCCAGGTTTATGCCACATACCACTTGGAGTTGTGCAGTGTCTCAACTGTGCAACTGTACATGTCAACCAAGTGAGTGTTCATCAGGGTATATGTAAAGCCCTGGGGCTCAGCCAAGGAATGTTGAGTCTGGGGCCTCCCCCTTAGATCCTTCTTTTTTTTTTTTTAAGATTTTTTTTTTAATTTATTTATTTAACAGAGATAGAGAGAGAACAGAAGTAGGCAGAGAGGCAGACAGAGGGAGAGGGAGAAGCAGGCTCTCCGCCGAGCAGGGAGCCCAATGCGGGGTTCAATCCCAGGACCCTGGGATTATGACCTGAGCCGAAGACAGCTGCTTAACTGACTGAGCCACTCAGGCGCCCCACCCCCGAGATCCTTCTTCCCAGCACAAATCTTGCTTCTGGTGAAGAAACAAGTTCCTCCTTTGCCCAGATCTTCCGCCTTCCGTGGGTACCAGAGAGAAACAAAGACCACGCAGAACATTAGCTCTTCCTGTCTCCCATATCTGCCCTCAGTTCTCTCATCTGTAAATGGGGAGTGTAGCTAGGAAATGAGCATGCCAGAAACAATTGGAGAGGGTTCTAAGCTATCCGAGATGGCTCTGCCTTCCTCACCTACCAGCTGGGTGACCTTGGCCAGCTACTTGGCCTCACTTTCTCCATCTGTTAAATGGTACGCAGTGCCTGGCTCAGGGTGGATTCTCCATAGGCATTGGCCATCACTAATGCTTGTCGTCATATGAGCCCTCCACCACGGGAACCATGCTCAGGAGAGGCCGGGTCTCCCTCCTGTGTAGAGACTTCCATGGCTCCCACTTTCATCTGGCATCAGGCTAACTTCCAAGAACTCACGAGGCTGCACATCACAGCTGACCTTTTGTGTTTGCAACAGAAGCGCAAGGTGACAGAGCTCCCACACCATGTGTAGTGAGGTGGAACCCACACTCCCTACTGCCCTCCGTCCTCAGATGCTGTTCCCCGGAGCAGGGGGCCAGGGGCAAGGGCCAAGGCTCCTCCATCCATTGCCATGGGTGTCTCCAGGGAGGGCCCTGGCCATAACACAGGATCCAAGGCTGGCAGGTCAGGCCCTGGGAGAATGGAGCTGACCCCAGCAAGAAAAGTGGAGGGGAAGGAGGGGCTGAGAACAGGTCCTGGGAGCCCCTGCCCCTCCCCTGTACATGAACCTGCCCTTGTAAGAGCCCGCTATCTATCGGGCGCCCAGATGGTCCAGGAGGACATACGGTGGACTAGCAAACTTGCGAAAAGTTCTTTGGCCTCACAAAAAACCCAAGCAATGGGAACAAAACAACAATAAGTCAAGGTTTTACGCAAGGAGAGCTGTGGGCCCTCTCAAAACCAGTGCCCCTTCCATTCAAGTTAGTGTTTTAATGCACATGTAACATCCTGGATATCTCTAACTCCAGGTAAAAATAATTCCAAGTTAGGGATGCCTAGGTGGCTCAGTCAGTTAAGTGTGTGCCTTCAGCTCAGATCATGATCCCAGGGTCCTGGGATCGAGCCCCATGTCGGACTCCTTGTTCAGCAGGAAGCCTGCTTTTCCCTCTGCCTGCAGCTCCCCCTGCTTGTGCGCTCTCTCTCTCTCCCTCTCTCTCGCTCTCTTGCTCTCTCTCTCGCTCTCTCTCTGGCAAATAAAATAAAATCTTTTTAAAAAATAATAATAATTCCAACTTGAAAAAGTTGTTAATGCCAATAAAAATGCCTTTTCTGTTCTTAAAAATTAGCAACCTGGGCTGAAACCCGGAGGGCCAGTGTCGGAGTGCCCACTCTCCCCCTCACCTCCCACCCGGGCCCCCTTGAGTGCTACCATTGGGCCAGTTCCATGGAGGCCCCGGCGGCCCCCTGAGGCCATGACCTCTCTCTGCTGTTCTGCTCCCCACTCTCCCCACTGCGGGCTCCTGCTAGTCCTTCGATGCCGGCCTCAGTGTCACTTCCTCGGCAAGCCAGCTGCCAGCCTCCGTGTTAACCCCAGGCTGGAGCCCTGGGGAGGCCTCACCTCCAGCCCCAGTGAAACAGACAGTTCCGAAGGAATTCTGGAGCCAGCTGTCAACATATTAATAGGGAAGGAGGCACTGAGGCTTGGGTTTGCAAGATGAGCAGGAGCGGGCTCCTTCCCACTTTTAGGCAGCCGCCTCCCGAGGATCAGTCCCCACACAACTTCTGGCCAGAGGACCAAGCCCCTGTGGCCGGTGGAATCTCTGTGGTAACAGACTGTCTACACTGACCACCCCCTTCACCTCACACTGAACGCTAAGTCCAAGGTGACCCACTGTGGGGCTGGCATCAGGCTGCCCTACACCTCGTGCGGGCCAGGCACCGGCTGGGTGCTCTGCACGGTGTTGGGACAGAACCCATCTCAAGGAGATGAGGTACATGGAAAGTGTCACCACGCATACAAATAACCACGGACCAAGGTGAATCGTGAGCCAGTGTGTGGAAACACTCGGCACAGAGCCCAGCAAAGAAACATGTGATAAAAGGGGCTCTCATCATCATCATCATCATCATTATTATTATTATTATTATGAAAGCACTAAAAAATAATGGTTTTTTTAGCACTTTTTGGTTATAAATGGCAGTGACAAGACCCACCGGAAACTAGCCCAAGCAGAAAGGAACTTTATGGGCTCACGTAACCCAGGTACTGGGACGACAGATCATGAGCAGCTTCAGACTCATAACCTAACAACCTTGTGTTGAGACTGAAAACAGAATTATTCTTCCCAGCTCAGGAGAGAAAAATCCTGGGAAAGGGCTCTGATTGGTCCAGCATGGGTCATGTGCACATTTCTGAACCAATCCCTACAGGAGTTTGGTTGGTCCCCCCTGAGTCAGATGCCCAGCCCTGTGGCTTGATGAAGTTGATTGGCAGCTCCAGCCCCACCCCCACCACAATATTGGTTGGGAAGGAACAAGTCCCCCAAAGGAAAGGGGGAGACAGGAGTCATTATCTCACTTGAGGAAGGCAGAATGTCCTTATAACTCCACCCTCCAGTGTGCAAAACTCAGGGCCTGTCAGAGAAGTATTGCCCCCACTTTATGGATGGGAAAAATGAGTCTCAAATCTGTACAGTAACTTGCCCAAGGTCATATCATCTGTAAGTGGTGGCCCTGGGACTCAGTCTAGGAGTGTCTGCCTCCATAGTGTCCCTTCTATCTATTCCCTGTGCACCTGATATGAGGAGGAGAAAGACTGACCATGAGTAGGCACTTCCTCCCATGTCCAGAACGGAGCCTGGTCTTTGGAGATGTCTTCAAATGCGTAGACTTGACCTCTTAAAATTGACCCCTGGGAAAGGGAAATGGGAGACAGTAGGGACACAGGACTGAGAGACTGAACAATCTGAGGAGCAAGTTAGCAACTGTTCTTGGACACACAGGTGACATGGAGACCAGAAGCCACAGATCTGAAGGAAAGCTGGCTTGGTGAGGGAGCCAGAGGTTGAAAAAGAAAAGAAAAATCTGTATCATACTCTGACCCAGGCCGCCCTCCAAAGCTTGGTCTCAATGTTCAGGAAGAGGATTTTGGGATTTTCTCCTAGTGAGGAGAACCATAAGATGTCCTTCTCCAGATGGAGTTGGGCCTCCAAGGACAGAGGGGATCTGTGATGGGGGCGTTGCCATCAGGACTGGCCCCCTGGATCAATGGGCACCGCTGGGAAGAGGCCAGTGCTGCCCTTGAGGGGAAATCATTCCGTCTCCGGCAGGATCTGCAAGGTCTTCATTCTTCAGGATAATGACAAGCCATTCTCCTTCCGTCTCCCAGACCTTCCCATGCTCCATCCTCCTCTGGCTTCCGCAAATCTCCTCTTCCAGAAGCATCCAGCATTTCTTTTCCCCCCTCCCCGCTCTCCAAACTTACCTGTCCCGTGTCCTGTGAGAAGCCCAGCTCATCTGACTAACGGGTACCTGCCAGAGTCATTTGAGGTGTCCCGGGTGAAGACACCAATCACCTTTCCCTCCCGGGGAACACATTTAATACATGACAGTGGGGCCACTCCATGTGAGAACCCCAGAGCTGACTCCACCTTGGCAAGCCCTCAGGGCGAGGCTCTCTGGGCATCTCAGTTCTTCCTTCCATGACCAAAAAGGTGCCAAGTCCTGACAGTTCTTCCTAAATGTCTCTTCCATCTGCATCCCCTCCCTCCACACCGCCACTGCCCAGGTGTGATTGATTGAAGATGGCTTACCTGTCCCTCTCCCTATGAAGCAGACTACTTATTTTCCCGCTGAGTCTGAGCTGGTCTGTGACCATGGAACCAACAGAGTCTGGTGGAAGGATTCTGCACAACTGCTGGGCCTTTAAGAGGATGAGCAGCTTCTGTTTTCTCCCACTTAGAATGTTTGCTTCTGGAACATTCCCTCTCAGAACCCGGCTGCAATGCTGGAAGCCCAAGCCACACAGAGAGGTCATGTATGTGTGCCTGTAGACAGCCCTAGCTGAGCTTCTAGTGGAGAGCCAGCGACGACTGCCATTTTGGACGTCTAACATAAGAGAGTCCCCGGGCGACTGAGGTCCCTGTCGCCATCACACAGAGCAGAACTACCCCACGGAGCCCAGTCACCGCCCAAATCACAAGAGAACATTTAAATGGTGGCTGTGTTGAACCACCGAGTTTTGTGGTGGCTTGTGACACAGCAGAGGGACCTGAACAACAGGCTCAAGCTTTCATGATCTCTTCTGGTTCAGTTTGCAACCAGACGCTCCCTGACTGATCTCCCGGCCTCCACGTCCGTCGGTTGCTCAAAACTGTTTTCCAAGTGCAGGACTGATGATGTCCTGCTTCTGCTCAAAGCCTTCCACGGCCTCTCATTGTCCCGAGCAGGACGACTTATCCCCTGGGAGGGCACATGAGAAGGACTAGCGCAGCTTTTTCCAAATATTCTACTCAAAGGCTTGGAATCAGGGCTTCAGACTGGGGAAAAACTCCTGGTGTGGTAGATGAAATGATTTGTCCCCAATTCTTCCCTGTCCACTTTCACATGATTCATGGTGAGCAGAGGAGGCTCTCCCATACCCAGGAAGTTGGACTTGGCCGTGTGATTTATTTTGCCCAGTTGAATATGGGCAGGGCTGACACAGTGCCAGTTCCACACCAAGGCCTTCAGAGACATTTCATCTTTCCACTCCTCCTCCTCCTCACTCTTCTACGATCCACCATGAAAGAGTTTGCCCCAGATAGCCTTTCAGCCTGGGTCCCCAAATGAGAGACATGCAGAACGGATATGAACCCAATCCCCGGCCCGGCTCAGCCAATTCTAGTCAAACGCATCAGAGTCCCCCAGCTGGTTTTCAGAGCTGTAGTGAGAAAAATAAATCTTTGTTGTCGTATGCCGCAAGGGATCACTCGCTATGCGACATTACCACAGCAACAGCTAACGAATACATCGGGTGATTCGGAAGCTCATCCCCGATTTAGAACCACTGGCCTAAAGGATAAAAGTCACAAATGCTTAGCCTGGCGCTCAAGACCTTCCTCAGTCAGTCTTCCATCTCTCTCTCCGGCCTCATCACCTCACGTCTTCTTCTGAACCAGTCAAGACTCTGAGCGCTAAAACAGAATCTAACCATGACTAATCCTAACAGAAAAGGGACGCACAGGTAGCTGTAAAATCAGACTGAGAAAATGGGCAGAAAGCAAGTAATGTCAGGCAGCTGGGACCAGTGCCAGAAGAGTCATAGCTGAGGAACGGACCACCCCTGGCCCCCTGGACTCTGGGCACTGGATCCTCAGGCCACTGCTTTACAGAGTGGGAATCTTTGGCTCCCCCTGCTTCTTTGAAGAAGGAAGCATCCCATTGGCCCAGCCACACCCTAGCCATTAGAGAAGAAAGAATGGATATATGACTCCTAAAGAGGAGAGGGTCAGATGCAAGGCAGCCCAAGTCCCCAGGATCCCTTGAATCTTCATACTCTTTACAAATATGAAAACTCTTGAACTCGTCCTAGTACATAGTAAGTGCCAGATGAATGTTTCTCAATAAATATTAAAATATTCTAGAATATTCTAGAATATTCCAAAACCTTCTAGGCCATGAACTAATTAGGGCCGTTTTGATTTCCCTTTCCCGATACGGTAAGTTCAGATCCTTTCTAGGTGGGCTCAGAATCTGCCCCTTCCCTGAGGCCTTCTCCGATCTCCAGGTGGGAAGTGGCATCTCTTTTTCTCAGCACTCCAACACGCATGGTCTGCCTGTCTTTTCCGATGCTGAGCAGCAGCTGGAGTCAGTGAATCTGTGAGGCCTGAGGTCTTCCCAGTGCTGAGGTCAGTGCCTGGTGCCTGGTAGGTGCTTAGGAGGCCTGGGAGGACACCAGAGCAAGAGGCCTTTTACCACCTGTGAAACTGCAGCCTGTCTCTACACCCTCAAAATGCAAGCACTGGGAATACGGCGTGAGCTTAGGCTAGTACGTACATGCAGCCTGGCCCAGCTTAGAGCCCGCTGGTGAAATGCCACGGTGCAGAGGGCCTCTGGGTCAAAATCCTCATTCCTCAGGCTGGGATTTCAAATAACCACTCCCAGCTTTTGAGCTGAGCACACTGATTCTCCTATTCAGAAGTGCTTTGCAAATTGGCAGCCCCAAGAGGAGCACCGTGGAGTTCTCTGACCCAGAGAACAGAAGCTGCTGGGCCCACCCCGCGCCTTCTCTAACCCTGGCCCCTCCATTAAAATCATCTCCAGCTTCAAGTCTCCTGTGCGAATATGAAAGAGACTGCTGAGGACAGAGGGTTTGCCCGCACCTCTTCGGACCCCTCTACCCGACCCCTGATGTGCTCTGGTTCCCAATAACCAGCACCTGTATCTCATGGCTGGCAAGCTCCCTTCGAGTGACTGGAGAACTCAGCCAATGCCCAGCAGAGTGAGGAAGTCACTCTCCCAGTTCTCTTGCTTCTCTGCCACTCTGAGCCGTGACTCATGCATCTCCAGAGCACCCATGTGGCGGGGAGCCCACACGACCCTCTGGGGGTCTTTGCTCAATAGCCCATCCTTGCTAGCTCATCCTAGCACATCCCTGATATCCCACCCTTGCTCGACACTCCATCCTTTCTTGATATCCCATCCTCGCTTTATACCCCGTCCTCGCTGGGTACCACATCCTTGCTTGAGTATCTGTGCCCTAACCGACACTTTCCCTTCCCAGCCCCACTTTCCCACATCCCGCACATTCCCTCCTCTTTGGAGCTGCTTCTGGGAACCCAACCTAAGAGAGTAGAGAGGGAGAGAAGCTACAGTGATAAACGTCGCCACCACTTATCACCATTCGGGGATAAACTGAATGCCACTCTACCTCAAGATCCTTTCATGCCTTATCTCTTTCATCATCTCAACAGCGAGGAATCTGTATTCCCATTTTAAAGATGAAGAAATGGAATCTCCGAGAAGGTAAATAACTTGCCCAAGGTTATAGCATTACTAGATGTTAGGCCAAGATTTTCTCACTACAGTATGTGCCGCCTCCCATTAGAAAGATGCCACCAATAAGGTCTACACACATATCTGTAAGTTAAAACTTGAGAATGAAAGCCGTAACCAGTCCATTAAATAAACACGGGTCCGTCCACGGGGAGGTTGAAGGTGTGATAGTGAGGTTTTTGTCTATCAGGCAAAAGTCCCCCTCTTGGCCCCATCTTTTTTCTGGTATCAGACAGGGTCGGGCACGCAATCCAAATCTCTTTCCCCAGACCTGGCCCTTGAACTTAGGGGGTTGAAGGTGGCTGCAACCAAAGCATCAGGAGACAGATCCCTTGTTCTGACATCCTCTGAGATATAACCTCCAGATCCAGTTCTTCAGCCCTTTCTCCAGTCCTCTGAGCTACCCCGGGTATATTCCAATAAAAGCCCAAATAGCTCAGGTGAATCAGAGCCTGCGGCAGCCACCTGTCCTCAAGCCACCCCACGTGATACAGAAATTGGTACCAGGAGTGGGGTGTTGAAAGTGACCTACCTTAAAAACATGAAATCGTTTAGTGTGGAAGCCAATAAATTCCCCCTTTGTTGTGTAAGCAGGCTTGAGTGGGATTTTTGCCCCTACCGCCACAAGGATCTCGAGTGATGTATAAATGAAAAGGGAGAGAATAACCCCTCTTTGGATGAGCTTCCTTCAGCTATCTCCTTCTGTTCCTTCTGTCTGTTCTCTCCGACTGTGCGTTACAAGTTTGCTTAACTTCTTCCCTATGTAAAGTCTGCCAGTGTTTCCCAGGTAACACGGGAGAAGGAGTCGGGTGGTCAGCTCGGGTAGGGGGTCACCTGGCGTGTCCAGGGGCACGATTCTTCTAGCAGTTTACCCTGTGCCCTAACTGACCTGTGCCCTCCTCCCCCAGCTCACACGACATTCTCAGAGGCCTGCTGTCCAGGTGCCGAGGAGCTAATCTCCAACAAGAAGAGAGGGAAGGAAGGAGGGAGGCAGGGCTGGGAGGGAAAGGGAAGGATGGCATTTATGGGACACTCATTCTGTTCCAGGTAGCTATTGCCAGTATCTTGAAAGCTTGGATTTTATCATTGGCAACACACACTCCCCATTATTTTCCTTGACGTGACAGGCATGTTTCATTCATTCATTCATTGGCAAGGAAATGTCTGCCGGCACTCAAGTCTGATGAACCATAATTTCTCTGTGAGTTGTTTTTTTCTCCCCCCCCCCCAAAGTAAAAGTGGTGTTCGGTGAGGTCAGCTCACAACTCAAACTACTACACAAATACTTCTCCTTAAGACAACTGTTGTGTTTCAGTCTGCAGGAGAAAGGCTGGATGCATTTGGTGGCCGAAGATATTGAATTGGTTATATCAAGTGTGGAGAAATCAACGCATTAATAGATTTTCCTGCTTCGAGAACATTCCTCGGTGATCCGGTCTCTTTCTGTGTTTTGTCTTAACTGTGAGTGCATCGTTGTGCTCCAACATTAGCAGGTCTACCCATCATTACTCTTGCACCTCTGGTGTGGAAAGGGCACATAACATCTCAGTATTATTATGAAAATAGTCCTGACCTCGTAGACCCCCTGAAAGGGTCTTAGGGACCCCCGGGCATTCTCCGGCCATCCTTTGACACACACTGCCTTTTTTTTTTTAATATATATATAAGCATGTAAACTAACATGCCCGTGCACACCCCACACACTCAGCAGCTAGCATTGGATTTTTAAAAAGGCATTTAAATATCAAAAAGAGAAGGACATCATCTCAGAAGAAAGGAAAGCCCATTAAACGGAATGCATTTAGATCTATGAACAACCCACGGCATTGTCCTTACTTTTCGGGTTTTGCCAAGGCCAGGGGGCAGATGTTGGCCGGGAAGACTGATGTGTGGCAGGCCTCCAGCCTGACACACCCTTTCCCGTACAGATGGGAGAAATTCTGCCCCGAAGGGCTGTGCGCCGGTGGGGGGGGGGGGGCACACAGCTAGAAATGGTTCAAGGGAGCTGGGCCCTGGCTTCGCCTTGGGACAGGGCACCAACCGGCAGGAGGACCCCAGGTGAACTTTCACAGCCACTCGCCCCTCCCAGGAGAGCTGGGAGCAGAGAGAGCAGCCCCTGTGCAAGCCTCCCAGGCACGTGTGCGTGGAAGTGGGTTGTGTCCGAAGCAGGTGCAAGGCTGGCTCCCTAATGAGGATCCTGGGGAATCGGTTTTATTCTTCAGCTAGCCGACCCTGCCTGGCCCGTGCCCTTGCCCTGGCCCTTGCCCCCGGCCCACAATCCCATGTCCACTGCCTGGGGTTGCTTTGTAGGAGTCACTCACACTCACATCCCCCTTCGTGTGCACAGCCCACCCCTATCGGTCCCACACCTGCCACGCACTCTCACGCAACGGGTCTTTGGCAAAGGCGAGCATTTTGAAGGCCCCCCCCCCACCCCAGCAGCCTGGGTGAGCGGGGGCCAGCCAGGAAGTACAGGTAGCTGGGACCCAGGATTGGTTGTGACAATAAGGGAGGAAATTTGGAGGTGGTAGGCCTGAGCGGTGTGTGTGGATGTGCGGTTTAGGGGGTACCGAGCACTCATCAGCCAGGATGGGGAGACGGGAGTAGAGTCAGATTTACCCTGGAAAACCCCTACCGTGGCCCAGAGAGTGGCACATGTCTTTCTAAGGAAACCTTCCCCGCCCAGGATGCCAAGCCAGTGCGCAGAGGGGCAGATCTCCACCTCTTCTTCGAGGAGTTGGCTTCTGTGGGATGTGGCGATGGTGAATTTTATGTCAGTTTGACTCAGCCACAGAACGCCTAGACGTTTGGTCAAACATTATCCAGGGTGTGTCTGTGAAGGTGTTTCTGGATGAGATTAACCCTTGAATCAGCAGACTGAATAAAGCAGATCGCCCTCCCCATGGGGGATGGGAATGCCAGTGGACCTTTGCCAACAAAGGAGCCTTAAGCCCCCCAGAATTCTACAAAGGGCAGGGACCCTCTACAATGTGCTTTGGGCCCCACTGGGATTTGTATTTGGCAATGTGGTTGGCCCATTAGTGGGGCAGAGGTATGACTTCGTGACTCGAACTCAAAAGTTTCAAAAGCTTGAAGGATTTTAAGTCTGTGGCCAGTGAGGAGAAAAATACACATGGGGGCTCTAAAGGGGCCTCCAGAGTGGTATTCTGGATTTGCTTGTCCTTGCTCAGAGGGAAACTGGCTCGACCTTGCAGACTTGGTGACCTCCTCCATTTCAGGAACTAACTCCAAATCCCAGCATTAGAGCTAACCACCTTGGGTCCCTCTGGCTTGGAACTTCCAGGAGGCTGGGAGCCTCCCTGTCTTCTTAAAAAGTCACTGAATCCACAGGAACCAGGCTAATGTCTCCCTGACATCTACTCACTGGTCATTCAGAAGCAACCAACGTCAAATCATACCAAATTGGTAGAAACTACTAATTAGCAACAGAAAAAATAAAATAAAAGCTAAAGGAATTCCATGTGAATCTCTTATACCTGGAAGACAAATCCAGACTGTCCTCGGGCAGTTTCCCGAGAAGCAGGGCCCCCTTGCAGGGAGGAAGGAGAGCGGGGGTGATTTCTGCTACCTCAGCATAGAGCGGGGAGAGGTGTGCTGGATGATGAGGGTGCCAAGAAGGAGGAAGACCCCATCACCCCGGGAAATTTCTGCCCAGGGATCCCTGCCACGTGCCGGGGACCAGCGTGGTCAGGGACGGAATTAATATTCTCCCCCCAGGCTTTCTCAGATCAATGGAACCACCAATTTAGAAGGGGAAAGAACCCACAAGTAACCAGAAATGGGGCAATGATGATGGTAAGATAGCATAGCAGACAATGTCACGGGCTTTGAGCACCCAGCTCCTTGCCTTCAAATACCCACAACTCTGCGGCGCCTGTGTGGCTCAGTCAGTTAAGCGTCCCACTCTTAATTTGGCTCAGGTCATGATTTCAGGGTCATGAGATCGAGCCCCATGGCTCAGCACGGAGCCCGCTTGGGATTCTCTCTCTCCCTCTCCCTCTGCCCCTCCCCTGCTCGCTCACTCTCTCTCTTTCTCTCTCTCAAAAAAAAAAAAAAAAAAAAAACAACCACACACACACACACACACACACAAACCAAATACCCACAACTCTGCATACTAAATGTCCTTGGGCAAGCTACTTCCAGTCCACCCTCTGCCTCAGCTTCCTCATTTGTAAAATGGAGATGATAATCACTCTACCACCTCATCAGGATGTGTAAGGATTCAAGGAATTCATAAAGACAAAGCCCTAGGAGAGCGCCTACAGAATACCTCTTCCAGGCTCTCACCTTCAGTGTCATATCCTGTTGTGGTAAAACAGGGGCTTCATGGGCCAGCAGGACCCACATTCCCAGCTTACTCATCTTGCCCAGAGAATATCATGCAACCTTCTGAGCCTCAATTTCCTCATCTGAGAACCAAAATGACTGCCTTGAGCATTATCATGAAGACAAAGGGCATTATGGAAATAGTTAGTCCCTAAACTATAAACGGCATCCCATAGGGTTGTGCAGTGCACAATCCGAACAACCATACCAAGCAGCCCTGATGACGAATGTAAAGGCTGGAGATACCAACCCTGTGCCTCTGTCTGTATGAGCTCACGTATCAAACCATTGACTTTAGCTCACTCTTTTCCATGCACCTTCCTCCCTACTGAGTGTGGTGGACGTCAACCCTAAGGAAGAACTGCCATCCCCAATCTGCAAGCACCTCTGCCCTCAAGGAACAAAAGTTTCCAGCAAGAAATAGTCTAAGCCCGCTATCTCGCAGGACCAAACTCCATAGATCAGGCTCCAGAGAGTGAATCAACCCACAGCAGGGTAAGAGGTACAAAGGTCAGGACAGCAGGGGCTCCTTCCCCATAGGAAGGTCACTGGGGACGGTCTTGACTCACATGTCTTGAATGAAGGAGGGTGGTCACCCCTGGGCGACAGTGGCAATGTCTGCAAAGGTGAAGAAGGGCATGCTTCCGAAAATATGGTCATGCTCTCTCTCCGGGTGGGCCTTCGGTGTGCACCCAGAGTGGGGGTGAGGGCGAAGGCCGGGAGAGGCTTGCGGACTGCCCCCCGCCCCACCAGTCAGTTAATCCCCGTCAAATGGGACAGCTCAGGGGGAATCCTGAGTGACACCATTTTTCTATTATCCTTCATTACCACCACTTAGATCTTTTATTTTATTACAAACATTCTTTAGCCCAGGCACGGGTTGATCTCCTAATTGGAGCTGCTGCCTCCACCCCCACCCAGATCAAAGCCGCCCTGTTTGTTTGTGGAGGACTGAGGATGAACCGTCTTGCCGGCCTTTGAACATGAAGGCCCCTTTGTCTTCCAGCTGAAGTCATCCCTGGCCCCAGGCGGGGAGGAGGCTGGGGGGGAAGCGCTGTCTGTAGCCTGGCCAGAGGCTTGGACCCGAGCTTGAGTAGGGGACAGCTTTCACTGTAAGGGCCCCCAAACCGCCCTGCCTGCCTCCGAGAAGGGGTCTCCAATGGGCAGCCCCCGGGGTGTGCTTTATGTGACCCCTGTGATGATTTTTCATGTGAATACGAATTCAACTCCTAAATGATTTTTTTAAAAATTATCAGATACTTAAGTACTTCTTAAAGAAATTGAGGATTTCCCTTCTAATTTCTCCTTAAAAATCAGATTATCTGGCAATACTGGGCTTCTATAAAGGAAATGAGATATCCAGTTTTCTGAAGGTTTTTCCTGATCCCTGGAGCATAGGAGTTTTCAACTCTATTCAGATATCTTAAAAAAAAAAAAAATCTGTTGAATGATTCCCCCGAAGTTCTTTCTTGTATATCCCTGCGCCCACCAGAACCTCTGTCCCACTGTTGGAGATTATAGGGGGTGGTGGGGAAATTATTGTGCCCATTTTGTAGATGAGAAACCTGAGGCCATGTAGCATTCAAATAACCAGTCTGAGGTCAACCAGAGGTTAACGATAGACTCCAGAAGTAAGAATTACAAGACACAGGGAATCAGCACTTATCTGTCTTCTCCCGTTTTAATATTATGGTCAATGTAGCTATTTTGGAAAAGAAAGAGCAACAAAGGTGCCTTCCTATACAGAGGGATGCTTGATGTTAACACTAAACGTCTATCATGTGCCAGGAGCTAGACATTGTCTACTCTTCGCAACAAGCCTATGAGATGGGTTACGCTTTCTACATTTTACAATTGAGAAAACCAAGGCTTTGGGGCCTCAAGGACGTGCCTGAGTTTACACAGTAGGGCCAAGAGTTCCACCCACATCTGCCTGGCTCAAAACCCAGCTAAGCAGTTTCATTCCAGGTTCATCATGAGCTGGGTGATTGCTTCTCAGAGCCTTGGGTTTTCCTATACAACATAGGGGCCACGTGTTCAGAGAACACCTGTTCTGCCTGGGGCTGGACCTCCCCCTCCCCCTGCTTCCCCGCCCCATGCCTTCCCTAGAAACAACCAGTTGGACTAGTGGCCACACCTGACCCAAGCTGGGCCCATCAGATCCTTCCTCCTGGGGAGTGGGATCCAGTCTGTTAAACCGTGTTGGGGAAGGACCAAAACAGGACCACAGGCACCCCGATGACGAAGTGTTTGAAAGGAAAGAAGGATGAAACTGATGTGCAGAGAGAAATAGACACACAGGCCAGATGGTCCCAGGGAGCCGGGGGAGAAACCTTCTGAGGTCTAGTCCACCCCCGGCCTTTGCCCTTTGCTGTCACCTCCATCCTTCCTGTGGTTTACCATGTTAATTTACGGTGATTTGAGAGATTATCTGTTCTTACAGCCGTATGATCCACAACATAAATAGTAAAACAGATCTGGGTTCGAATCCTACCTTTGCCCCTGGATGTGTGCTTTTAGGCAAGACACCTTGTCCTTTTATGTGCTTTTATGATAAAAGTGCTTTTATGACCTTCAGTTTCTCCTTTAAAAGTGGAAGCAATAAATGCCTGCCTCTCAGGGCTTTGGGGAGATTCAAAATATGTAATGTGCTTGGAGATCCTTGCCCATCGTGCCTGATACCATCGACCCTTGGCACCTGGCTTGTGCTTTTATCATCCTTGTAGCTATTATTATTATTATTATTATTATTATTATTATTATTATTAAACAGCTTTAGTGATAGGGAGAACAAGCAGTCATTTTAACCACCTCTTGACTATTCCACTTTGCAGTTATTTACAAACTGATTTTCATCGTCCGTGGATTTCTTTCCATTGGTTTCTGCATGTGTAAGGAAAATGGAATTATTTTATCTTTGGCTAAAACCCCAGCAACTGTGAAGGCAGAGGTGCTTATGATGAAAATCATGGATAGGGGATATGAATTTTACTCTGTGATCTAGATGTGTAAAATAAAGTCCCTATTTTATTTTTCTAAAATCAAATTAAACAAGACTCCGAGCACTCTCCTGGCAGCCTGACTAGGAATGTGCTCCTGGCCCCTGCTGATGGGTCTCCATCCCAAGGCAGAGCTGGACAACGCTGCAGGACCCCAGTTCCCCCCGAGGCTGCAGCTCTGAGGCCTCCAGCCTCACCTGGGCATGGCACCTTTGCAAAGGCCCGGGGTCTCCTTCCAGCCACCCCAGGTGTAGCCATTCCCCTCAGAGGGGCTGCCACCCCCGACTCTCTGGTTCTGTCCGTTAGGGACCTGAGAATCCTACACCCCCCTTTCCTTTCTCAGGGAATTTCGTTTTCTTCTCATTACCTCCTCTTCCTAAATCAATCGCCCCCACTCAGAATCACTCTTCTCTCTCTCTTTTCCTCTGGAATGATCTAGAACAGTGGTTCCCAGGGCAGGGTCCAGGAGTAGTAGCTTCTGCATCACATGGGAATTTGTTAGAAATGCAAATTCTTGGGTCCCTTGCCCTAAGACCTACTGAATGCTCTGAGGGTGGAGCTTGGCAATCCGTGTTTTAGCAAGCCTTCCAAGTGATCCTAGCACATGCCAAAAATTGAGGACCACTGGTCCCGTATAATCCTCAAGTGAATTTATAAGTTTAAAACCAAAGGCCAAGAAAGTAGGGCGTCTTGAGACAACTTCAGGTTCTGGTCTCTGCTGCATAGCATCTTCCCACCTGGTGAGCAAACAATAAACACCTGAGCCCTGGGCTAGGGAGGGACAAAGGACTCCCCTAAGCGTGTATGGTCATGTGGGTTGTGCACTGCACAACTCCGGGGGGCGCCAACCACCGCATGAGTGGCACCACATGGTGGCCGGTGGGGGAAGATCAAGGAACCAAGGAGCATAAGGAGGGGTCTTGTGGTCTTTTGAAAAAGTGGGTTTTGGGGATTCAGTCCCAGACAAGGGGTCATTGAGAAGGGGAGAAGAAAAACAGTGCAAAACCTGAACTCAGCCCTAGGGGGCGCCATCTATGTGGACAACCCACATCACAGGACAAACATTAAACACTTTATTCAGAGGGTCTCAAACTCTGATGCCTGCAGGAGCGAGGCCGGCCCGTAAACGGGCAAGGGGCTGGAGAATGGGGCCCACAGAAAGAGGCAGGGCCTACCCAGCCTCAGCCGCTACTGCCATGTGGGACACTGGGCTCAACCTTGTCAGATCTTCCCTTTTTTTTTTTTTAAACCAGAAACGCAACACTTACATGAAATCTCTTGGCCTCTCTTTAAATATTATAAACAGATGCTGATTTTTAAAACCACTTTATATTGTATCCAGAACATATAAATGACTCTCAAAACCTAATTAAAAACAAACTAAACAAAAGATTTGGAAACATCACCAAAGAAGATATACAGATGGCAAATAAGCACATGAGAAGATGTTCAACAACATTAGTCATTAGGGAAATGCAAATTAAAACCACACTAAGATAACACTATGAGCCTATCAGAATGACTAAATTCATAAAAAAAAAAAAAACTGATAATACCAAGTGCTGACGAATATCAGAGCAACTAGAACACTCTTGCATTGCCGGTGGGAATGCAAAATGGGACTGCTACACTGGAAACAGTTTGGCAGTTTCTTATAAACATACACTGCTTATCCAACCCAGCAACCCCACTCCCTGGTCTTATCCAGGAGAAGTGAAAATTTATGTTCACACAAAAGTCTCTAAGTGTATGTTCATGATGGCTTTATTTGTAATCACCAAAAGCTAGACATAATCCAAGTGTCCCTCAACTGGGTAATGGATAAACAAATTGTGGTATATCCACGTAACAGAATGCTGTGCTGATCAGCAATAAAAGGCATAAACCACCTACACGTGCAACAAAATTGCCAAATCTCGCGGGCATTTTGCTAAATTACAGAGCTCTGAATCAAAAGACACCTTAGTGTAGGATTCCATTTCTATGACATTCTGGAAAGGGCAAAACCATAGGGACAGAAAACAGATCAGTGGTTGCCAGGGGTTGGGAATGGGGACAGGCATAGACAAAGAAGGGCGTTTGGGGTATTTTGAGGAATGATGGAGATCATCTGTATGTTGCTTGTGGTGACGGCTTGTCAAAATTCGTAGGACTGAGTACCAGAAAAGGGTGAATTTTACTATATGTCAGTTGTACAATAAAATTATACCTTCTAAAAAAGCATACCTTAATAAAACATGAAAAATAAAATAAAAATCGCTTGTGGACCAGACAAAGCAGCAGTATGAGTGGAATCCATGAAATCCAGCCTGTGGCCTGGCCTGCACGGGGCAGAGGCTAAGAGGAGGTTTAGAAGACCCAACCCGGGCCCTCAGGGAGCAGAGCTGCAGAGGTGAGACCTTAGACCATTCCCCTCAGTGACGGGCCTCCTCCCCGTCTTCTATACCTGGGGTTACGTGTGAGATGCTAAAAAAGACTTCCTTACCTAAATTTTTTTGGGAACTATCAGTGTCCTGAAAACAGTATAAAGACCCCAGTGTGAGCTCATCTCTGCCTCTTGTCCCATCGGTGACCCAGGGTCCTCCCTGGGTCTTGATGTCCATGTGTCCAAAATGGGAAATGGGCTCCCCCTTGCTATCTGTCCTCCGAGGCCTCTGGGAGACCCAGTGAGACAGGATTATGAATGGGCTCTGGCTCTGTGAGCGGCGAGATGGGTGAGAGTATGGGGAAGGAAACCATAGGATAATTGTCTTTCTCTGATTGACTTATTTCACTTAGCATAATACCCTCTAGTTCCATCCATGTTGTTGTAAATAGCAAGGTTTCATTTTTGATGGCTGAGTAATATTCCTTGAGATAGATAGATAGATAGATAGATAGATAGATAGATAGATAGATAATCACATCTTCTTTATCCGTTCATCTGTCAATGGACATCTGGGCTCTTTCCATAGTTTGGCTATTGTGGACATTGCTGCTATAAACATGATTTCACTCATACGTGGAATGTAAGAAACGAAACAGAGGAGCATAGAGGAAGAGAGAGAAAAATAAAACAAGATGAAATCAGAGAGGGAGACAAACCACAAGAGACTCTTAATCATAAAAAACAAACTGAGGGTTGCTGGGGGGAGGGAGGTTGGGGGATGGGGTAACTGGGTGATGAACATTGAGGAGGGCACGTGATGGAATGAACACTGGGTGTTATATAAGACTGATGAATCACTGACCTCTACCTCTGAAACCAATCATACACTAAGTGTTAATTAATTGAATTTAAATAAAAATATAAATGAAAAAAAGAGTATGGGGAAGGAATCATGGGGTAGGGAGCACGAGGGGTAATTAGCATTCCAAAAGATGCCCATCCTCAGGGGTGACCAGGGAAATTCCAGTGAAAACAGCAGGGAGGGACTGTTTCTTGTCTCTCAGATGGGCAGAAATGAAGCTAATACTGAGAGCTTGCTGTGGTCGTCGTGGCAGTTTGAACAGGCCCCGGGAACTTTCTGGTGCGTCCTCAGTGGGAGCGAGCTGCGTGTTGGAATCTCCTGGGGCCGCTGCCAGTAATCCTCAAGCCCAGGTGAGACCCGACCAACTAAACGCCATCTCAGCGGCCGCCCCAGCATCAGAATTTTAAAACAATGTTAAAGTAGGTGCTTTAAAAATGGAACAAACGTATAAGTGCGTGTGTATATATATACAAACACGTATTTACGTGGAGAGATTAAGGGATGTGTCTGACTGCCTGTTCCCAGCATCCCCTCTGCCACTTCATTCACATTTTGCTCAGGTCCAAGGTAATAGGTTTTAGAGGAAGTCTGGACTCCATCCCCAGGATGAATCCTGACTGGTCAAAACTCCTCTCACCAATCCCTGGTGTAGAACCAGCTTAGTGTCAGTTCCGGCCAGCGAGAGGCAAGGGATGAGCTGGGGGTGCTTCCAGCAGGGCGTCTATTACCCTCAAAGAGAGACACGTGAGGTCAGCCATCTCCTCCCCACTGGATGGTGCCACATGAGCAGGCGATCCTGCAGCCATCTTGAGGCCATGAGGATGGCCAAACCAAGAGGTCATGCTGACACTAAGAACAGGGGAGGGAACAAAGGGACAGAAGTGAATGCCCAAGAGATTGCATAACCAACAGGGAGCTACCCTGTCCCTGGGCTTCTCTTATAGGAGATAATAAATGACCTAGTGGTCAAAATTGCTACTTTTTGGGATCTCTGTGCCTTAAAACTGACAGAATCTCCATGAGCTCCCAGAGAGAGGTCCAAGAAAGCCGAGTAGCCAGACTGCAGCAGACGACAGGCTGCCGTGGGCGCCCAACTGAGCAGGACCTCCAAGCCCCTTGTGGACTTGGCTTGACCTGACAATGCCCCGGGACCCCAGGCCTCTGGCTGAGCGCACCTCCATATGTCTAGCGCAGTTGGAACCTATCCCTTTAGGGGGACGGGTGAGGGTATGGAGTCGGGGTCTTCTGGGAGCTCGAAGGTCAGAGAAACCCCAGAGCTCTCTGAGGCCTCAACTTCTTGAGGGCGAGGCAAGAACGGTTTGTGTTTCCTCTGACCTCACAGACCTGGCAGGGAGGTAGGAAAGCCTGGAAGGGTGATTTCAAGGCCCTGGGCTCCATAAGGAAACTGGGGGCCACCCAGTTTGGGGGCAGAGCTGCCGTGGGAACAGCAGTGAAAAGCCCCAGCGATGGTGTGACTTCACTTTCCCCTGCCGTGGCCTCCACGTGCCCAGAAGCCTAGACTGTGTGCTGAGGAAATGCCCTGGCCTCCTGGCCCCCTTCCACCCGCTGCTCAGCCCCCATGCCAGAGGGCACCCAACCCTGCCCCCAAAGTGCCCAGTCATGGTGAGAAACAGGACAGAGCCCTCGTTCCTGGGCTGGAGGACTGATGGCTCCTCAGCAGCCGCTAAACCGGGTGACACGTCACCCGGATTCCTGGGAAACTGTGCTCCGTCTCTCCCCAGCTGATCAGCCATGCCCAGAACTGGAAGAAAGACCTTTGTCCCAGGCCTCTGTTCTGAAAGGAAAACCACAAGGAATGCAGGAGAGGCTGAGGACTTGGGCTCATCCTCCCTTGGGAGCCAGGGGACCAACAGAGAAAGAGCAAGTGTCCCCAAGGAGCTGAACGGAGGAGCCAGGAGGAGGGGTGGCCGTGAGGGGCCTTGAGGGTCCAGCAGGAGCGTGGAGACTCGATTTAAGAGTTGTAAATAGCAGCTACAAAGTGTCCTTGCATGCGTTAGCCTGGGGCCTGCACCAGCTCTGTGGGGGCCTGTATTTATCGCCATCGTTCAGATGGAGAAACTGAGGCCCCAGGACTCACACACTCACCTACAAAGCCACCAACCCGGGGCTCAAACTCCGGTCCCCAGAGTCATCGGGATTAGGGTCCCAGCTCTGCCACTAACTCATTCAGGGAGCTCAGGAGAGTCCTTGTTCCTCTCTGGGCCTTGGTTTCCCCCACACTGTTGATGACTGGAAGGCCTTCCCCGTCCTAAAGTCCCAGATCCCAGAACAGCACGGTGGGCCAGCACCAGCTCTCCCTCCACTTTGGGACTGGCCACTCCTACGGGGACACCTCCCCCGCCCCGCCCCGGCCAGGCATACTTTGGCACTGATCCCCAGACGGCCCTGCCCTGGGCAAACAGTGGCCGGGACCCCCTGCCCCGGGGAGTTACCCCAGCTCTGAGCGCTCAGCTTTCTGGAAGAATGACCCCATTCTTCTCACTCATGGCTGTCCCCGGCTACCCCAGGCCACTTCCTCCTCCCTGCCCCTGCACACAATGCCCCAGGCCCAAGCTAGACCCCTGCTCCCCGCCCAGCCCCCCACTCCACACCCGGGAGCACACACACACACTCACTCTCCCCAGCCCTTCGGCATCAGGCATCCGCTGCCCTTCTGGAATCCGTGTCAGGCAGAGAAGGGACGGGCAGGCCTCCAGCCCCAGAGGCCCAGGGCCCCTGCATGCCCTCCGGACCCCCCAGGGTCTGCCCAGGTTGCTTGGGAAACCATTTCAGGTCATTTGAGATGATTAGGAGTCTTAACTCTGTTTTGAGCTAAACAACGAGAAGAAACAAAGACAGAGCTCTCCCGGGGGCCAGCCGGGGAGTGGCGGCCCACCTCTCAGGGGTTTGCTCTGCTCTGCTGCCTTTTCCTTCAGCTCCGCAAACATCTATCAGGGGAGCTCCTACTGGGCTGACATCGGTGTCTGGGGAAGCTACAGGGGATGGGTGGGCTGTGTGGAAGGACGAACCCCAAGAGGGAGCAGACTTAGTTTCTACCCTCCCAAAGGGTGTCCTCCCAAAGCAAAGGCGTTCGACATCTGTGTTCTACAGCCTTCCACGGACTAGCCGACTGTGTCCTCCATTTCTATGTGGTCCTAAGGATGGAAAGGAAAGACCCCAAATGCTGGCCATCACTTTCTCATGGGAAGGAGACACTCTCATTGTCCTTCCTGCGTGTTCCAACATAGCGCCATGAGCAATTACAACTTTTAACATTGGAGGACAAAGGTTTGCGGGCTTATACCTTTTCGACGCAGAGATGATTTATTAGAGGTGGCTGCAGAAGTTACTCTGCTCACTGTAAAAAGTCAGACAATAGCAAAAACAGTAAAGAAAGTGAAACATGACCCATAATCACAGATTGGCCAGGAGAAATCTCGTCCTGCTTTTTCTGACGCACAGCAACGGAAGGCCTTAGGAACCAAGGCGGGGGGGGGGCCCCTGACTGTGAACTCCCTCCCACAATGGGGCTCAGGCCTGGGCCCATGGGGGCTGTGAGCTTTGGCTTCCATGAGCCTGTGCTCCTCAGAACCACATGCCGGGGGAGGTAGAGAGCTCCCCACCAGGAGAGGAGTTCAGCAAATGCCAGTCTATGCCTTCTCAGTGTGCTGGAAGGCTCACGTTCCCAGACATTGACTATCATACAACAGTCAAATCTCACCGAAACTTGGCTTATCAATTTGATATTGCCAATTTTTAAAATCTGTGTCTTACGCCAAGCAAAGATATTTAAAAAGGAAATCAGAAAAAAAGTCAATAAAAATAAATGAATAAAATTAAAAACTCAAAAGGAGGTCAGCAATTATTCATTATCACCAACATTTCATAAAAGAACGGACATTTAGGGGCGCCTGGGTGGCTCAGTCAGCTAAGCATCCGACTCTTGATCTCAGCTCACGTCTTGATCTCAGGGTCATGAGTTCAAGCCCCACAATGGGCTCCATGCTGGGCATGGAGCCTACTTGAAAGAAAAGAAAAAAAAAAAAAAAGGATGGACATTTAAACACCAAAAATAGGAAGGACTAACTCTCAGGAGAAATAGCTTTATGAAACACTCAGTAAACTGCCTTTGCTTGCTTGATCTTGCTGTGGGGGATGTAAGCCCTAGATGAAGGGCTACAGCCGGGCTGGGAGACATGGGTTCCATCTTCGCTCTGGGTCTCAGTTTCCCCATTTGTCTAGCATTCTTTTTGCTTAAAGTTCCTGAGTCCCCTTCACCCCCCTATTATTTCTCTCCTGTTTTTTTTATTTTTCAGTAACAAACCGCTTTGTCCCGATGATCACCTTCCAACATAGCATACCTAGCAGGTTGTTTGAGACCAGAAGTGACAACCTGACAGAAGCAGAGGGTAATGGGTTCATGCACAGGAAGGGGCAGGGAGGCAATGCCGCAGGGTCAGGCAGGGCTAGAAGGGAGGGAGAGGGGAGGTGATAGGTAGAGGGGAAGGCAGAACCCACTGGGGGTGAGGGTCTCGGTGCTGTTCCTGAAAGGGGTGTAAGGTGTAGAAGAGGCCATGAGAACATTTCCAGAGGTAGAGCCATTTTCCAGATGGTCTTTCTGAGCATAGAAGCCATATCCTGTCAGCCAGTGGGGTGGGTTCACAGGAGGGGCCCCACTAGGAACCCCACATGGAGGATGGAAGGAGGGAGCAGACTCTCCAACCTGCCCTGCCCTACTTGGCTCTTTTGCCCCTCCAGGGACCCCATGGGACATGCTATCCTCCTGGGGCTGAGGTCTCATTAAGAATGCATGATGGCAGCAAAGAAGGTTCTGGTACCTACCTGTGCCTTCAGCACCCTCCTCCCCTTCAGCACCCATGCACCCTCTTCCTGGGGACTCCCCATCTGAAAAATCTGGCCACACAGATCAAGGGGGAGCTATGGGCGGTGGAGGTCAGGGCCAAGGCGGGTTTGGATGGTTTCATTCATTCCTCACTGCCCAGAGGGGAAACTGAGGCCAGAGAAGTAAAGCCAGCCCCGCATCAACAAGTTATTGGCTGAACCAAAACAACAACAATTCTATCCATCATAATAACAATTATGAATGTTCGTTGAATTCCGGTGTCCCGTGTCTCACTCCAGGACTGACGCCGCAGGAACGGACATGGGAGCTGACGGACTTGCGGATCCTGTGGTCCGAGGGGAGCCAGGACCCGCTGGGAGAGGAGCTTCCAGTGCCCCTCGGATCATCCCACGTGGGCGCCGCCTGCGTGCGAAGCCTGCCGGGTGCCGACAGCCGAGGGTCTCCCGATGTGGGCATTTTGAAGCAGTTAGATTTTCTCTTCATCCCGACCCTCGGCCCCACCCCCACCCCTCCCAGCAAATGGATAACAGGAAACAGCCAAAGCTTCTTAACTTTTCTTTAATCTTCCCCTCTCTGGCAAACTGAAAAATCAAACGATAATTGTCTGGGTGATCTCATTATTGTCAACAACATCCAAGCCTTGAAGTCAGAATCCACTGAAACGCTGACACATTAAACACAAAAGGAAACTGTGCTTGCATGTTGTTCAATAAATAAATAAGGCTGGCGGGAGCTCGGCGCAGGCCTGGCACGCGGAGGGGCCGGGCTGTCGGAAAGGCCAGGACGCCAGGACGCCAGCGGGACCTGGGAACGGCCGCCTCTGGGAAGGACCAGGTCCAAGGGGTCGATGTCCCACCCTTTTGTTTGTATCAGTCCAGGTCCCGGCAGGAAATAGATGGCATCTTCCAAAGTCGGGGTGGGGGGGTTCCGATGGGACCATCTACACGGGAAAGGGAACAGAGAGGGGTGGGGAGGCAGCCTGAGATGAGGGAGCACCAGTGGTGAGCGCTTCCCCCCACTAGAGCCTAAAAGGACTAGGACATGGAGCAGGTACCAGAACCCAGCACGGGTGACTTCGGGAGAGGCCACCAGGTAGGAGCTGTGTGGCCTTGGCAGGGAGAGAAGCAGGGAATGAATGAACAGCTTGACTGATGCTGCCTCCCATTAGCCAAACACAAGCCAAAGCCCAGGGGAGACACAGATGGAAGGACGAAGCACAGGGCTGCATCTGGAGGGGCGCCCCATCAACTGTGGGACACCCCCTGCCGCGTGTCACACCCGTGCCAACCTCAACTTGTGCGCGCCCAGAGCTGGGGAGCTCGCCCCCGCCCCCACCTCCAGGCAGCCTGCCCACGTTTGAACATTCCAAACCTCAGTTCCTGGCAAAACCGAGTTCCGGGTTTGGGGAGCAGGTCACACACATACTAGGGAGTAGGCTGTGGTTTAACGTCAGGAGGGGGAGCCTGGGGAGAGCCAGGGCAGAACTAGCTAGAAGGCCTGCCTCGTTGGTAAGCACAGAAAAAAAGGGTTTCCCCCATTTGATTGCCTTCTCCTTGTGCTTTCTGGTCTTGATTTTTCTGCCATCTTATCAGAATCCTAAAAATTGTCACGACGACGTGTTGCGGATCACGCTTACGGGAAATGGGATCCTTGAGGGGACTGAAGTGTGGAGGGGATGTCACTCCTCCGCTCCCTTCCTGTCTGTGATGTCGCAGGCTTGCGGGGACGGACGAGGCCGGGAGGGGAGGGCCCCCCAAGCCCTGCCTGCACACAAGGCTTGGTGTTGGCTTTGTGGCCTCTGGCCTCCACGTCCCTCTGCCCTGAGGCAGCTGTGGAGGGGGTGATGGGAAAGACAGGCATCCGGAGACCCCAGTCGTCACCTGCCTCTGCCACTTCCTGATTGTGTGACCCTGAACGAACCCTTCCCCTCTCTGGGCCTCAGTTTCCCCATCTTACAAGGGAAGGACACCTTGATTCTGATCTTAGCCAGCCTGAGACCCCAGCGTGGAAAAGAACGTCCTCCCTCACACTCTGCAGAATCCTCCTCCCTCCCCAACGCCCTTCTAGCCAAAAGGAGCAACTCGCTGCTCCTATACCAAAAAGTTCTATCTTATTTTTTACTTGTGAAAAAGTCCCGTGAGCACCTTGGATTTTTGCCAAGAGCCTCTTGTCTGTTTTCGCATTTTGCGAACATCCCTCTGTCTTGCCTGTTCAGTCATAGCATGAGCTGAAGGAATGAGGCACCCCTGACCCCCTCCTCAAGCCAGAGGTGGTCCTGACCACCCCCCTCCTCCCTCCTTCCTCGTGCCATTGCTGCTTGTCTTTGGCAGGAGAGTTCACCTCCCTGAGCCTCAGTTTCCTTATCTGTAAAATCAGGGTGCTAATAACGACATGACTGACAGCACAGAGAGCATTGGCTTGATGCCTGGCACATGGTCTGTCCTTCTTTCTGTCCACAAAGAACTACTGAGTTACAAGCCTCCTCTCCTGCCCTCCTGGGAGGCGTGGTGCAGTTGAATTTCCTCTACAAAGCCAGATGGTTCTGACACTCGCCCGTCCAGTCCCCACATAGGTCCCCCGCACTCCATTCCCCGTCTTCCTTCCCGTACGCCAGCAGGAAAAATCCTCCCCAGGAGACTATGGAAATGAGGCTGAACAGCCTTCTACAAAATGCAAAGGATTGCATGCTTCTAAAGAACTAAGGAAATATGTTTATCTTTTCATCTATCTATGCCTTGTCACCTTGAACAGGTTCTAAACTCTTTGAGGGTAGATAATAAAGGCAGGAAACTAATGTTTATTGAAAACTGTAGGAGACATTAAGTTCTCCCCAATATCTGGCTCACGTTTCCTCCCTGGACCTATAGAAAATCGCATATCCCAACGCCCTTGCTGCTAGACGAAGCCATGTGACTAGTTCTGTCCAGTTAATTGGGAATGAAAGGGCTCTTCCCAATTCTTTAGCTAATCTCTTCCTCTGCCACAGGGAACACGGTGGCTTCTTGCTGAAATGCTGGATCTAGAATTTGATCTGGATCGTGTATCACACACGGGTGGGGAGGAAAGCTGCCCTGGGGAGTGGCCTAGACCTACAGCAAACTTTATAAGAGTGAAAAATAGGGGCGCCTGGGTGGCTCAGTCAGTTAAGCATCTGCCTTTGGCTCAGGTCATGATCCCGGGATCCTGTGAAGGAGCCCCGTCGGGCTCCCTGCTCAGTGGGGAGTCTGCTTCTCCCTCTGCCCCTCCCCCGCAATCGTGCACGAGCACGCTCTCTCTCTCAAATAAATAAATAAAATCTTTTTAAAAAAAAGAATGAAAAATTAACTTCTGTTGTATTAAGCCACTGAGCTTTGGGGGATGTTTGTTACTGCAGCATAACCTCACCTGGACTGACTGGTACAAACACTATCCTGTGTGCATACGTTCATACACATTGTTACCTCTCTTAATCCTCACCACACTTAAGGCAGGGAATATATTATCTCTATAATCCAGATGAGGAGACAAAGTCAGACATATTAGGTCTTGGCCCCAAGTCAGGAAGAGGTAGACCCAGGGGTAGAATCCAGGTTGATTTGCCTCCTGAGCTCTGGGTCTTAACAAGCAGGCTCCACCACCCAGAAAGGGGAAATTGGGGAGGCGGGCATGTAAGTGGCCAGCTCGATGTAGAAATGCCCCTGGTCAGTTTGGGGTCTTGGTTGAGTAAATCATAACCCTTCAAGTGTGGCCTTCCAAAGTCTGGGAAAAAATGTTCCCAGCTAAAAGTAGCTACAGCAGAGGGTCCCAGCCAAAGTCCAACGAGAGGCTGGCAGACTTCTCGGATGGCTTGGAATTCCTGCCGGCCAGGGTTCCACTGGTATGGAAGTGTTTACGCTTGCCTCAAATTAGTTCTCCCACGCCTTCCAGGGCCCTAGCCCATATTTGGGATGGAAAAGGGAAAATGATTCCCAGTGGGGATTCAAAGGCATCAGAAAAATTCCAGGGGGGCCGCAGCCTCTCTCCACGGGGACCAGGGCTCGGAGCTGTCACATCTCTTGGTGCCTCACACCTGGACCCTGTGCCCAGCAGGACGGCCAGACTGGCAGGACAGGAACCCCCTCACACACTAGTTCAGAAGAAAGGCATCTCTGGAAGGACCCCTATGAGGGCTAGGACACCTCCACAGCCAAATTAAGTGCAAGAATCGAGAAAGAAGAAAAGATCTAACTTTTGTTTCTTGTCCGTCAAAAGTGGGCTTTTCTTTCTCCCTTTAGGAAGGTGCTTGGGGATTGGATTCCTTTGACTGCGAGGAGCAGAAACCCCAAATAAAAGTGTCTTTGTGGAAAGAAAAACTCCCAGAAGACCACGCAGCGTGTACCCATTTTATAATGCTCAAAAGCAGGCAAAACAAAATAACATGCTATTTGGGCGTACATCTATCTGACAAAACTACACACACACACACACACACACACACACACACAGAGGAATAATAAACATAAAATTCAGGGCAGTATTCAACTGGGGGGCTCAGGAGTGGGGTGATCAGGGGGCCAGTTCAAGAGAAACACGTACAAGGGAGTAACTACAATGGGTGATATTCTAGTTCTTGAGTTTTGAGTTGAGTGATGGGTTCACAGGTGTCCGTTACATTAACAAGAATAGCAGTGGCATGTCACGAACCAAGGCTTGTGATTGATCCAATTCTGTCTACCTGTTAACTTAGATCTATCTTTAAAGGGGGCCTCAGGAACAGTCAACACTGATACACCATTTCCTGAGTACCAGACCCTGTTCTAATCTCTTCACACATACAGACACGTGTACACCTCACAGCAGACTCACAAGGTGGATCTTCTTTTATGTCCATTTTACTGATAAAGATACTGAGGCAAGAGAGGTTAAGCACCCCGCCCAGGGTCACACCGCTAATGAGTAGTAGGCAGTCAGGCTTCAGAGACCTTGCTCTTGGTTGCTGCACTAATAAGGATTTTTTGTTTTTGTTTTTGTTTTTTTTTTAAGATTTTATTTATTTATTAGAGAGAGAGAGAGCATGAACAGGGGGAGGCACAGATGGAGAGGGAGAAGCAGGCTCCCCGCTGAGCAGGGAGCCCGACACGGGGCTCGATCCCAGGACCCTGAGATCATGACCTGAGTTGAAGGCAGACGCTTAACCGACTGAGCCACCCAGGCGCCCCTGCACTAATAAGGATGTTAACACATCAGCCCAGAGTGGAGCCAGGTCAGTTCCGTGGCTCAGTGACATCGTCAGAGATGCCGCCCCCCTCACCACACCCACCATGTCTCCCCACCCCTACGGCCACATCATACGTGCAGTTTTGGGCAATTATGTGCAGTCTGGCAAAAAGAGGAATTTCCATTGTTGAGGAAATTCTTTTCCAAATCTTACTTCTGAGACTTCCCTTCAGAGCCACTGACCAAGCTGAGTCCCATGCCCAGACTCAAACCAATCATCATGGCCAACCATAATGGGGCTAGAACAGTCACAGTTCACCCCCTGAAACCGCAAGCGTAGGTGGGAATGGCCGATGCAGGCAGCCAAGAGTGTCTGCCTCTGCCTCTGTGTGGGGTTCCCCCTACAAAGGCTCTGAGAAGACCAGATTGGTGATCCCACTTGGGACCTTGAGCTCCCTGGACAGAAATCATGTCTGTCACCCTGCCCTGCCTGTGTCCTGTCTAGTCAAGGCCCATTAAATAGCAGGTGCCTGGTTGTACTGGAAGCATCAGTCCTAGAGACTGCTGAGCTCACAATCCCCTGCTGAGGGAAGAGGGGACAGACTGTCCCTGGGGCCCAGGTAGCTGACGTCTGTGTCATCCTGCCTCTGACCAGAGAGGATTGGTAGAGAGTCGATCCCCTGACCTAGGAAAGCTAAATCATAGGCTAGCCAATCATCTATGGTACATCTCAACACAAAGATCTCCCCAGAAGGAATGGTGGTGGTTTAGTGGGCGTCTTAACCCAGACTCCCCAGAAAGCAGAACCTGGGTCAAAGCTTACCAGCTAATACAGGTAATACAATCCCAGGGAAGCAAGAATAAGGGGAAAAGGGAAGTGAGGCTGGGAAGAGGGGTGAGTGGATCCCCCTTCAGAAGTGGGGAACTTATCCACCCAGCTCCCGGGAGTGCTGTTGTCAGGTGACCCCCCACTGCCAGCCTTCTTTGGAATTGCTCTCCTAAAGTCACCTGGCCCCCAGGTGACTGCCCCTTGCCGGAGCAGCCCATCGATGGCTGAGAGCACCTGTGCAGAAAGGCCCCATCCCTCACTCACCCCAACTCAGGACCACTCCGAAGAGCCCCACCAGCCTCAGGACTCTCACTGAGACTCCATCACAACTCACTTCTCCCGCTGCCCAGCGCTGATTCCATCCTGCCCGTCCACACACGGTGACCCCAAGAGCACGCCAGGAAACCTCGGGTGCACTAAGCTCCATCTTGGGCGTTGCTTCCCAGGGAGCTCAGAGACAAAGAAGGAAAGCAAAATTCAAATATGAGCATGATCTAGCTAGTCCCAGCTTCTGGAGAAATCCAGTGGGTTGGCCTGCTCTGTGGAGATGTGACCACAGATGTGGAGAGGACCCTTGGAAGCACTGCATCTAGAAGAGTCTATCTAAGGGAGGACAGTGAGAAACCTCCACCTCCTGACTCACTTGTCCAGCTTTGCCTCACAGGGTGGTTACTCTTCCATGCGTTATCTGGGCACCCCAGGCAGCGGCCAGAGCCTCCATGGGCCCCGTCGGATCCATCCCAAAGGCTGGAGCTGCTCCTTCCCCACCTGAGGAAGCTGAGAGAGCCAGCAGCGCTAAGAGACGCCATGACAGAGATGGCGGCCAGGGCTTCCCACAGGTAGGTGCATGCAGCACAAGCCACTGCTGGGGCCACTCCGCTGGGCACGGAGCAGGGGACGGAGGGCCAAGAGCAGACAGGGTCGTATGGATCCAGTGGACATCTAGTACACCAGGCCAATCTGGGTCCTTCCTCTGGACTGGGAGACATGAGGGAAAGTCTGTGAGGAGCGGGAACAGACGCTGCGAGGCTGTGAAGGAGGAGGGGTCACGGGGCCCTTGAGAGCAGAGGCCTTGAGTCAACAGGAGTCGGGTGGAGAGAAACCCAGCAGAGCACAGTAGGGCGACAAATGGTAGCAGGAGAGTCACCTGCACAGTGTTTCCTCTGAGCTGAGGAGCCTGTGCTCCACGCGGAGGGGACAGAGAGACAGCCCCATGGGACAGCCGCCTGGCACTCTGAACGCCCTCCAGTCTCAGCGCTCGGTGTACCAGCGACCGTCCCCGTTCTTCGAGGCTCACGTGATTTTACTGAAGTAATGCGAGGGGCTCCATCCCTTGTGGCCAGAGCAGCCTCATGCGAGGAGCAGGGGCTCTTGAGTCTCCACCCTCTGCTTCTAGATGAGTCCAGTGAGACCCAGACCCCAAATTTAAGGTGGACGGTCAGGGAAAGAGACTCACCCTGCAGGGTGTGGTGTGAAGCTCTTCGCCCAAGTGTTGCTCCATCTGTCCTGGCGACATGTGAGGAGAGCCTGAAGGAATTGGAGTTGGGTAGGAGAGGGGGAGACCACTGGAAGCCCAGGGAGGAGGTCAACACCATGGCAGACAGAATGAAGAGACCACTGGAGAAACACACCAGAAAGAGAGAAGCCAGACTTAGTACAAGAGTCCTCCCTGGGGCGCCTGGGTGGCTCAGTCGTTGAGCGTCTGCCTTCGGCTTGGGTCATGATCCCAGGGTCCTGGGATCGAGCCCCGCATCGGGCTCCCTGTTCCGCGGGAAGCCTGCTTCTCCCTCTCCCATTCCCCCTGCTTGTGTTCCTGCTCTCGCTCTCTCTCTCTGTCAAATAAATAAATAAAATATTTTTAAAAAAAAAAGAGTCCTCCCTTATCTGCGGGGGATACATCCCACGACCCCCAGTGGATGCCTGAAACCGTGAAGAGTACTGAGCCTTATATATTCTGTTTTTTCTTACACATACATGTCTGTGATAAAATTTCATTTATAAATTAAGCACAGTAAGAGATTAACAACAATAATGATAAAATAGAACAATTGTAACAGTATGCTGGAATAAAAGTTATGTGATTGTGGACTCTCTCTCTCTCAAAATATCTGTTGTGCTGTGCTATTCTCACCCTTCTTGTGATGATGTGACCTGATAAAATGCCTGCTGATGAGATGAAGTGAGGGAATGACGTAGGCATGGTGACCTAGCGTTGGGCTACCATTGACCTTCCGAAGACATGTCAGAAGGAGGATCATCTACTTCCAGATCGTGGTTGCCTGGGAATAACAAACCTCAGGAAGCAAAACTGCGGATAAGGTTGGGGGCGGGGCGGGGGGGGGACTACGGGACATGTTTCAGCCTTGGGCCTTTTCATCCACATTCCTTCTTCCATCAGAAATTACCCTTCCTCATCCTTGTGCACTGTTGGTGGGAATGTGAATTGGTGCAGCCACCATGGACAACAGTATGAAAGTTCCTCAAGCAATTACAAATAGAACTACCCTAGGATCCCGCAGTCCCACTTCTGGGTACCTACCCAGAGGAAGTTAAATCACTGTCTTGAAGAGATTCCCACGTTCATTGAAGCATTATTCACAGTAGCCAAGACAGGGAAACAATCTGTCAGTCGATGGATGAGTGGATAAAGAAAACATGAATGTTGGTAAAAGGGTATAAAATGTTGGTTGTAAGATGAATAAGTTCTGAGGAGCTAATGGATAGCATGGTGACTCTAGTTGATCAAACTGTTAATATACTTGAAATTTGCTAGGGAAGGAGATCTTAAGCATTCTCATACACACACACACACACATACACACACACAAAGGTAACCTTATGTGAGGGGATGGATGTATTAATTAACTTGGTGGTGGGGATCCTTTCACAATGTATACATATATCAAATCACCTGTTGTAGACTTTAAATACTTACATTTTTTGTCAATTATACCTCAGTAAACCTGGACAAAATTACCCTTCCTTAGTACCTGTCATTCAGGGTCATTCAGATCAAAACCAAGCTAGAAATAAACAATCCAATTTATTTTTTTAAACAATCCAATTTAAAAACGAGTAAAGGGCTTGCATAGACCTTTCTCAGACAAAGATATACAAATAGCCAGTAAGCACGCAAAAAGATGTTCAACATCATTACTCATTAGGGAAATGCAAATCAAAACCACAACGACATACCTCTCAATATCATTAGGATGACTTACCGAAAACATAAACAAAAACAAAAAAATAAAACAAGTGTGGTGAGGATGTGGTGAAATCGGAGCCCTCGCGCATTGCTGTTGGCAACGTAACATGACGCAGCTGCTTTGAAAGATGGTACGAAAATTCCTCAAAATTTAAACATAGAGTTACCCTGCAATCCAGCACTCCTACCCTGGGTATATCCCCAAGAGAGGTGAATGCAGAGACTCCAACAGACGTTTGGACACCCCGTGTTTGTAGCAGTAGCATTCACAATAGCAAACTGTAAAAGGGACCCGAGTGTCCTTCAGCAGATGGATAGATAAACAAAATGGGGAACATACATACCATGGAACACTGGTCAGCCTTAAAAAAGAAATTCTTTTTTTTTTTTTTAAGATTTTATTTATTTGACAGAGAGAGACACAGTGAGAGAGGGAACACAAGCAGGGGGGAGTGGTAGAGGGAGAAGCAGGCTTCCCGCAGAGCAGGGAGCCCGATGTGGGGCTCGATCCCAGGACCCTGGGATCATGACCTGAGCTGAAGGCAGACGCTTAACAACTGAGCCGCCCAGGTGCCCCTAAAAAAGAAATTCTGACACCTGCTATGACATGGATGAAACTTGAAGACACAGACACTATGCTAAGTGAAATTAGTGAGTCCCAAAAGGACAAATACTGGATGTTTCTACTTATATGAGGCACTGAGAATAGTCAGATTCATGGAGACAGAAAGAATGGTGGTTTCGGGAAGATGGGGAGCGGCAGGGGAGAATGGGGAGCTAGTGTGTAATGAGGACAGAGTTTCAGTTGGGTAAGATGAAAAAGTTCTGGAGATGGATGGTGGGGATGGTAGCACAACCACGTGAATGTATTGAATACCCCAGAACTGTACACTGAAAAATGGTCATAATGGTACATTTTATGTCATGTGTCTTTTACCAAACACACCAAAAGAGTCGACCATTTGGTCAGGTGTGAGAGCTTGAAGGAATCCCTGAGCCCACTGTGCCCTCATTCATTGTGTAGGTGAGGCTCAGCAGAGAAAGAGGCTTGTTCTGGGAACAGCTGTGACAACAGAGACAGGGGGAGAACCTAGGTGTCCTGACCCTCAGACCTTCAGCACCAGCCCTTCAACTCAAGCTTCTGAACTCCGTGACCAGTATCCTAGACGCGTCTTCTACACAAGACCCCGCCCTTCCGAGGGTCTTGAGATCCACCACCTGGATCACTGACCCAGATCCCCTTAAGGAAAGGGACAGGTGTAGGAGACTCACAGCTCTGGGGGGCAGGTAGGGCTGTAGAGACATAATCCAAGCTTTATCAGAATATTCCTTAAAGTGAAAAACCTTGGAAATTCCCATTTTGCTATTCTGATCACAAATCCCTCACAGCAACTTGATGGCAATTCATTGAGGAGCTTCATAGATTTCACGTCTCTCTCAGCAAACTTGTTCTGATTTTCAGTTCTCTATCCAGCCAGAACCCTGCAAGATAGCCTACTTTCAGGGCCTAGCTCAGAGCATCCCTCTGACATCTAGATTGGGGTGGCAAAAACTTGGCACATGGACCACTATTCCCCTTCCGGTGCCCATGGTAGGCATCACTAATCGATCAAGAGTCTGTTCCCCACTGAACAAGATAAAGCCCTCAGAATCATGTCATCATAGCCTCCAGCTGTCCAATCATTCAGCCCTGGCACTTGAGGTAAGATCTAGTTGCCAGCTCTCCTCCATCCCCATCTAGCACACGCTGGGCTCTTGGGAAGATCACTTCTACCTGGGCCTCAATTTCTTCCCCTATAATGTGAAATGATTTTTATGTCCCTGCTAGCCCTGCAATCCAATGAGTTCTCTAATTATGGACTGGACAGTTCTGTATTGTGGATGGTAGAGAGAAATTCTATAGGTTTCAAAAAAAATTCTATGGTGTTTTAGATTTTGTGGGGGGCAGTAGATCTGCCCTCCCCAAGTTATTTGCAGCAGGGGAGGTCATGAAGCCAGACATCAGGGCCTGATTGAGCTCCTAGCCAGCAAGGTCTCCAGTGCTTTCTGGGAGCCGTTTCCCACTTCTTGGAAAGGCCCCAAGCCAAGATAGTCCTAACACTTCTCTTTGAACTGGGATACTCCCACCCACCCACCACCACCTCCCAGGAGTTAGGATTAACACCTCTGCCCCTCACACTGCCCCTCCCCCTTACTCGCCCTGTCCTCTGTCCTGGGAAGGCAGCTATGTCCCTGAAATGGAGCATGGATAGCATTTCTCATTTGCCTGCCTACCAGCCAGCCAGCCCGGCGGCCCTCTCCACCCAGCCCCTGGCCAGCCAGACAGGACGCATCAGAGGGAGGGGAGAGGACGGGGCGGCCCACTTGCCACCACGCACTATAAAAGAGAGAGCATTAAATCTTGGCCCCCATCAGAGAACTGCCTTAATTAGGGTGGCGCCGAGCGGGACGCTGTAATTAACTGTGTGTCTGCGTTTCCATCTGAAACACCCATTTCCAGAGCTTTGTGATCCCGTCTTCCAAGAGAAGCTCAGCCAGAAGCTCGGCACCGGCAGCCCCAGAGGGGAGGGATGGCCGGTTTCCCCTGCTCCTTCCCTCACTGCCCCACTCAGGGTGAGTCTCTGGAGGTGGGAGCCGAGGGTCCTTCTGATAAGGGTGTTTGTTAATTATGGGCTCAGAGCTACTGGCTCCCAAAGCCAGGGAAACCCAAAGGTGTGGTGTCAGTTAGGTGGCTACTTGTTAGGTTTACTTGAACAACAACCATTATCCCCATAACTTTGACTTTCTTTGAGGGACCATCCCCAGCCACCTGTAGCTCTAGATGATCTAGGCTGGCCAATCAGAGTGTACATCCCTGGGCCACGGTGATTGGCTCAGAGTTGGTCATGTGACTGATGCTGGGCCAATAAGCTTCTGTTGCAGGACTCCGGATGGAATTACTGGGAAATGGGTATTTTTGTTAAGCCAGTGGGATGTCAGCCCGGATGGAGCTGCCGGGGACCAGGGTTACCGCTGCCCTGGGAGAGTCTGAGTGAGAATAAGGCCAAATTGAAAAAGGTATTTTTCAAAGGTGGAGGGTGACAGCAAGAGACAGAAGAGACCTGATGACATCCTTTTAAACGATGGAATTCGGCCGTACCGAAGCAAAAGGCTCCCGCGGACTTTTAATCATGTGAGAGGCCACAAATTCCCCACTTTTGTTTTTGTCGATTTGAACAGAGTGTCACTTGCAACGTAAAGAGATTTGGTGAGAACAGAGGTCACTACATGGACGCCATGAAATGCAATCAAAGCACGCGTACTATATATACATCCCGTGGTGTGCGGGGCAAGCGTGGAGAATACACGGGGGGACAAGAGTGGGCGCCCAACCTTAGCGAGCTTCTGGCCCTCGCGGGGAAGAGGACACGCAAGGGGAAACTGGACTCGGGGTTCTAGTGCCCCGCACACATTGAAGGCTGCCTTCCTTCTGGGCGGCTTGCAGCATAGCCTCGGGAGGAGAGCGTCATGCCTTTGTTGGACACCTGCTGTTGTGCCCACCCAGAAAGCAGGCCCTCTTCATCCGATTACAGTTCCTTGTGACTGGTGTGAAGTCATTTGCGTGAACCAGCCCCTGGTTCCAAGAGTGGCCACCTAACCAGGCCTGAATCCTTAAGACACTATGCCCCCCAGCCACAGTGACTGGTGTAGGAATGAGCACAGGAATCAAGGTAAACTAACAATCAGCCATCCTGGAGCTTTTAAGGGAATTAGTGGGAAAAAGATTCTATTTTCCCTGGAGTTGCTAAGTAGGATCTGGGCCTGATGCTGCTGGGAGGGAGACAACAGGGAGGAAACTAGAGACAAGATAAAGAGAATCAGGGAGTCTCTGTCCTGATAACAAATATAGTTTGAGCACCTGAACCAGCTGTGCCTGAAAACCAAACTTCTGGTTGGCTCCATTTGAATAGGGTTTCTGCAACTATAAACCTAAAGAATGTTGACTAATGCCCTAGGACTGAGGCTCTTTTCTATCAAACCCCCGCCAACCTTTTCACTCTGGTCTCTAATAATAAGCTTCATACCCCAA
Organism: Phoca vitulina; assembly: GCF_004348235.1. NCBI lineage: Eukaryota > Metazoa > Chordata > Mammalia > Carnivora > Phocidae > Phoca > Phoca vitulina. The sequence goes on along the minus strand of NW_022589733.1, from coordinate 4,052,309 downwards.
CCGACTGAGCTACTCCTCAAGCTGCAATACACCCGACACTTTGTAGAGCTTTTTGGCAGAGAAACTCTTTTCTCCCCTAATTGCCCATGAAAATCCTGGCCGTCATTCAAGGCTCACCTCATGGCTTCCTCCTCTGAGAAGCCCTCTGGGCCTCTCCCTCTTCTGCCCCATACAGTAGCTTTGGTTACTTGGACCTACGGATACATACCCCTGGCTCTCACTTTTCCTGTTGACCAATGAACTCCAAGAGGGCTGAGAAACAGGGTGGGACAATTTCCCCATGACCTCCCTTGAGCCTGGTTCCAGGCCTGAAACCAAATCTTTTGTCAAATTTTTCAGTCACACCCCAATTAATTATATTTTTTTCTTCATATAAGATTGAGTTGGGTTTCTGACTCTTACAACAAAGAGTCCTAACACAGGACATGTTTTTCCCTAATTACAAAACAATACCTACTCGTTGAAGACAAGCAGAAAATATTGATACACACACAAAGGGAAATAAAAATGACCCATAGTTCCCCCATCCAGAAACAACTGTGAATATAATGGAGTAAATGTCCCTTTAGACTTGTTTCCATACATGTATGTGTCCGGGTTTATTTAGATGAGATCATACTCTAGCACTGGCGGGTGCCTGAAATAGAACATATCTACAGAAAAGGGCCCACATCACAAGGATACAGGCTTCATAAATTTCACAAAGCGAACACATCTGTGACCAGTGTCCAGATCAAAAGAACAGTGTTGGCCAAGGACCTTCAGCTGTTTTCCGGTTCATCCTACAATTGCAGGGGGCATTGCCCTCCTGGAATTAGCCTCCTTCCTTCTCTTGATACACCATCCATTTCTTTCCAGTGTTGGGCTATTGAAAACGATGCTACAGGGAACATCTCCCGCACACACATCATTTTGCACATGGGAGCTTATACCCTAGGATAAATTGCTAATAATAGCTAACATTTCTCAAACCCTTTCTGCCAGGTACTGTGTTAAATGCATTTTATGGCTTAGCTCACTTGAGCCTTTTCACAATTAACTGAAATGGGGAGCCTTATTGTCCCCATTTTACAGAAGTGGGACCTCAGGGCCAAAGGGCAAGCACATTTTGCATTTTGATTCGCATTTTCTAGCTGCCCTCCATACGACTGTACCAATTAATTCTCCCTCCAGCAGCGCAAAGGGTCAATTTTCCCTCCGCACTTGCCAAAGCTGGATACTATCAATTATTTTAATTGCCAGTTGTGGCCAAACAGATAGGTGAAAAATTATAGCTCATTATAGACATTTGTTCATTTCTTTCATTTTTTTTTTTTTTTTTTTTAGTGAGACTGAGCATCTTGCCTCATATTAACCATCTATACTTCTTTTCAAAATTGCTTGTTTGTGTCCTTTTGCTTATTTTTCTGCTGAGGATATTGGCTTTATTTTTGCATGGTAGAGATATTCACCTTTCACCTTTCATAGGTGTTGTAGATATTTCCCAGTTTGGGTTTTTTTTTTTTTTTCCATTCTTAAGGTGATTTTTGTGATATAAAAAGTGTTTGTGGGGTTTTTGTGGAGTGTTTTTAGTTTTTGTTTTTGTTTTTTTGCATTTGCATGACGTGATGATCATCAACCATTTTTTTTTATGATTTCCCATTTGTAAAATGAGCAGGGAGAGATTAATCTGTTTTATTTTATTTTTTAAAAAGATTTTATTTATTTATTTGACAGAGAGAGAGAGAGTTCAAGTAGGGGGAGCAGCAACAGAGGGAGAGGGAGAAGCAGACTTCCCACTGAGCAGGGAGCCTGATGAGGGGCTCGACCCCAGGACCCTGGGATCATGACCTGAGCCACAGACAGCCTCTAAACAAACTGAGCCACCCAGGTGCCCCAAAATTAATCTGTTTTAAATGTGATCCACTTGCCTAAGGGGTTCTGGGGCTCCTCAGGGGCCCCTTGGGGAGGTGGCACCTACGAAGGGATCTGACCTGTCTCTTTCCTGGATCCCTGGTCCCACTCAGCCAGATAACTGTCCTTTGAGTTGCAAAGCTCATCTGCTTTTTACCTCCCAATGAGTGAGGCTGCTCCCTTGCACGGCCTCGAGGATGGGAACCCCTCTCTCTCTCACAATCTCTGAGAGGTCTCTTAGGTTTTCTCCATCACCTGCGCCCTCCATCTTCTCATCTGACCTCATCATTGACAGGTCATGTCGCCATCCCTGCCTACCACGTCCTGTCTTGTCCCTGCCTCAGACAGGAGCCCCAGCGCTGCTTCCCTTGACCATCCCTCTCTCCGCCAGCATCATTCACACAGAGCTCTTGATGAATATCAGCCTGGATCAGTTTTCGGGTGACAGAGGGAGTCATAGGGTGGTGCCACACAGCAAATAACCCCAAACTAGGCAGTCCTGTACTTAGAAGCCCTTCACCTGCCATCTTCCTCTCCAACCTCCGGGCTTCCACTGGCCCTGGTCCTCTCTCACACACCGGACACCTCTCATTCTCCTTTTCTGGAATCCTTCCTCTAGGACTCTCTCTGGAAAATTTATTTTTGCTGGATTACTAGGCTAAGTGTATCTGGTCCTCCTTCCATCGTTTGCCTACTTATGTGTGTGTGGAAGCCATGGGACTAGACCCCTGGTTTTCAAAGTGCGATCCCAGGCGTCCCCCAAGACTCTTTCCGGGGTTTCACAGGCTGAATTATTTTTTATAATAATACTGTAGTGGGTTGGGTGGTGGTCCCCCAAAAGATAGGCCCATGTCCTTATCCCCAGAAACTGTGAATGGAAACTTACTTGCAAAAAAAAAAAAAGAGGCTTTTGCAGATGTAACTAAGTTAAGCATTTTGAGATGAGGAGATAAGCCCAGATGATCTGGGTGGGCCCTAAATCCAATGACAATTGTCGTCATAAGACAAACACAGCCCAGCAGGTGCAAGGACAATGGAGGAAGAGATTGAAGAAGTGATCCAGCCAGAAGCCTCGGAACACAGCCAGCCACCAGAAGCTGGAAGAGGCAAGGGACAGATTCTCCCCTAGAGTCTCTGGGGGGAGCATGACCCTGCTAACTCCTAAATGTCAGGCTCGTGGCCTCCAGAATTCTGAGAATAAATTTCTGCTGTAAGTCTCCAAGTTTATGGTCATTTGTTAGAGCAGCCACAGAAAACTGATACAAACCTGAGATGGGGTTTGCTCACTCACTCTTGTTCCCCCAGGATTTGTACAGTGGAGTTTTCCAGAGGCTTCATGACATGTGATATTGGAGCAAATTGAATGCAGAAGCAGATACGAGAATCCAGCTGCCTTCTATTAAGCCAGACATTAGGAGATCTGCAAAAACAAAAACAATGCCACTCTCCCTACCAAATCTTTTTTGTTTTGGAAAATCTAGTTCTTTTTCATTAAAAAAAAAAAAAAAAAGTTACTTATGTTAACATAAGATAGAACTTTCTAAAGATTAATAAATCTTTTTAAAGTTTCTCGGTTTTAATTTCTAATATAGTAAATACTGATAGCTATACGCCACACAAACAAAAGTTCTTTGGAGTCCTGGATAATTTAAGAGAGCAAAGTGGGGGGCACCCGGGTGGCTCAGTCCGTTAAGCGTCTGACTCTTGATTTTGGCTCAGGTCATGATCTCAGGGTCGTGAGATTGAGCCCTATGTTGAGCCCCACATCAGGCTCCTTGCTCAGTCGGGAGTCTGCTTGAGATTCTCTCCTTCTGCCCCTTCCCCCTGCTGGCGCGTGAAGGCTCTCTCTCTAAAATAAATAAATAAAATCTTTAAAAAACAAAAAAGAATGCAAAGTGGCCCTGAGATTAGAGCACTTGATCACTTAACTAGATCATATCTCCCTCACCTTTCCACTCTGACTCTACAGTCCTACTCCTGCAAAATGTGGGAAGACAGCCTGTATTCGACTGCAGTCGACAGAACACCCAATTCAAAATGACTTAAACAACAAGAAAAATGTGTCATCTCACAAAACAATGAGTCCAGAGGTTGGGCCTTCTGGGTCTGGTCAGTTCACTGATTCAACTGCATCACCACTCCCAGCCACCATGTTTCTGCTTATTCTGCTCTACCACCCTCAGCGAGCTGGTCCTTCTCCTCATGGTTACAGGATGGCTGCAGCTGTGCCAAGCATCATGACCTCACACAATAATAGCCAAAGCTGGAAAAAGGAGATATCCTGTTAACCTTCAAAATAAAACTGCCGGTTATTTTACCAGCAAAAAAAAATGGGCTTATTTAGGAGTAGCAGAGAATTGCAATTGGGGACAAGGAAGCTAGAGCAAAAACTTCCACCAGTCCAGAGAACAAAGCGAAGGTACAGCTCAGAGGAGAACAAAGTGGGGAGTAAGGAGGGCTATTCCAAACAAAAAGTCTATTGGAGGAAACTGGGAGTTCAGAGGCTAGTGGCTTTTCATTGGATGAGTTGTGCCAGTCTCTCATTGGCTGGGCTGTTGTCAGGGCAAGAGGAAACCTTTCTTCCTCCTGCTGGGAGAGTAAAGGAGTAGCTGGAACAGTACTGACCTGCAAGGTCCTTCTCTGCTTGTTGGGTCTGCAATGGGCCTGAATGGCAGGGCATGAGAGCTCCCCCTACTGGCCTCCCTGTTCCATTTTAAATGAGGTTTCCTTTCTCCTTTTTCACAATCCTTACCTTGAGCCACATTTTAGAAGCCAAGGAGGGCCCCTCCCCTGACTTCTCCTCCTGTTTCGATGACCAGAATTGCAACTCAGGCCCATCTCTGCCAGGAGAGAGGCATTACTGTGATGAGCTTGGTCTGGTCAAGACTGATCTCTTTGGGAAGATAGCCAGTCTCCCCTGAAGACGTGGCCGTTTCTGTGGGAAAAGGGCAGCCGCATTCATACCGACCTGGCTCTCCCCTCACCAGGTATTTAGGCCACAGCCCAATGTGAGACCCACTAAGCCCCGACCCCCACTCCCACCCCTCAGAGCAACCTCAGCCCGCGAGCCCCAGACCCGTGGTGACTTCGTGCCTCTCACAGCATGTTAGTTCTCCACACCCTCACCACGCGAGCAGCCCTCTGGTCCTGCCCCCTTCCTCCTGGGGCAGTTTTATATCAGAGGCCTCGTGCCTGGCCCCGGTCCTCCTTGGAGGCCACCCTTGTCCATTTTGACAGGTTTCAGTAACTTTGAGTTTCAGGAAGGTGGTCCTCCCAGGAAACACCCAGAATGTTTTACAAAATTTCCCATGCTTTTCACATTAACCTTTAAGCTGTGCAAGTTCTCCTTGGCAGCCTATCACACATACACGCACACACACGTGAACAAGCACATGCACACACACACACATACACGTACACATACATACACACAAACATATATATACACACACACACACTCAAATTCTGGCGTATTGCTTTTGCAACTTACCTGCTCTGCATCTTGGGCATGTAACTTATCCACTCTGAGTCTATGTTTCTTTATTTCCAAAAAGAGGGTTATGATACCTGTTTTAGGATTTGTAAGGATTAAATGAGACAATGTATGTAAAGTCCCTCTCTGTCAAGAGTCAGAAATGGTCAGTTTTCACAATGATGTGGGATGTTGGGGTTTGGGAGCAAATGGTCAAGAAAGAATTCTTGAGATGTCTTCGGTGCAAAAAGGTGGTTTTATTGGGGCGCCTGGGTGGCTCAGTTGGTTAAGCGTACGACTCTTGATTTCAGCTCTGGTCATGGTCTCAGGATTGTGAGATCGAGCCCCGAGTCAAGCTCCATGCTGGGTGGGGAGGCTGCTTAAGATTCTCTCTCTCCTTCTCCCTCTGCCCCTCCCTTCCCCAAAAAAGTGATTTTATTAAAGCATAGGGACAGGACGCATGGGCAGAAAGAGGGGCACTGGGGTCATGAGGAGTGCTTGATTATATACTTTCAAGTTGGGAGGGGGTTAGGGACAGCGTAAATCCCTAAAGAATTTGGAAGCAAGGTTTCCAGTACCTTGAGGGTCTAGCTATGATTAGGAAAAGGTCATTTACTACTGTCTTGCAAAACCTTAGTCGTGAGACCCTTTAGATGTGTATCAGTGGGCCATATGCTTGGAGGATGATTGCTAACATATATCTTGGGGGGTAGAGATAAAGAAGTTTCCAAAGGAATTTTTATATGTTAAAGGAGACTTATAGGATCCTGGAGGCCAGGTTAATGTTAAGCTAAGGTTGCCTTTTGCCCTTAGCAAAGTATTAACATCGAGGCAGTTGAGTTCCTAGAGGAAGATCTCTCTGCCTGTCTCAAGGACTTGTCAATGAGCTGTAACTTGTAAGGAAATTTAATTTTTTCTTTTGCCTTTATTCCCCACGTCAACATTATTGTTGCAACTCAACATCTGTGTTTCAAAGCCTATGGAGTCCTCAGCTCCATTTTATCATCTGAGATTCACAGCACCCTAGGAAGTCAGCAGGGCAAGGGGTATGCCCCATGTTACAGATGGTGCGACTGAGGGCCACGGAGGCCTAGTGGTGCAGCGAGAGCCACACAGGTAACTCGAAACCAGTTCTAGTAGCCAGGCTTTCAGATTCCAAGCCCAGGACCCCTCCCCGACCTCCAGCTGCGTGACCCGGATTGCTCAACTACCAAAGGCCTTGATTGCTGTAGGAATCAAGTCTGGGCGCTCATATGGCCAAAAGTAGTAAGGGTGGCTGCAAATCCCCAGGAAAGGGGAGGAGGGAAGCTTCTTCCAGTTCACAGCCCATGAAGGGCGGGCAGCCTCTTAAAGGAGCCAAGTAAGGAGAGACCTTCCAAGAACGCAGACCTTCCAAGAATGGAAACCCAGAATATAGAAATTAAAAAGACAGACACATGTGACTGTCCATAAAAGTATTAATCTCTCAGTCTCATAAAAATATTAATCTCTTGGAAGGCAAAAGATACCATAAGCAAAGTTAATAGACAAACAATAAATATGGAAAAATATTTGAGATGCCGAGGACAAAGGGTCACCAGCTATAATATACAAAGAGCTCTTACAAATTGAAGAGAAAAGGGCAAACAACCCAAAAGAAATTATGGCAAAGGAAATGAATAGGCAATTCACAAAAGAATGAAGCCAAATGGCCACAAACAAATGAAAAGATGCTCGCACTCATTAGTGGTTCGGGGGAAATACAAATTACGCTGACAATGAGATATCACAGAGGCAAATTTAAAAGAACAATTACGCAATTGCTGGTGGGGATTCGGAGAAAAGCGATGTTCATATGTTGTTACCGAAAATGTAAATTATTACAATCTTTTTAGGAAGAGAGCTGGCTACAAGAATTAAAACTTCCGGGGTTACATTAAAATGTTGCATTAAAAAAGAGATATCTGTGTCCTTTGACCCAGCGATCCTTACCCTAGAAATCTATCTGATAGAAATGAAGACATGTCCTAAGGACAAATGACAAAAGAAGTTCATTGAATTATTATTCATAATGGCAAAAAAAAAACCCTCAAAACAAAGCATGGCAGACACCGGCACATAGGGAAGACCTTGTTTGCCAGCCTCACCGGCATTTTGGTTGGGACCACGTGACTGGGTCCTGGCTGATGGACTGAGGGGGAAAGTGATGTGTGGCCATAAAGCCCGCTGCGTGATCCCCTCCTCTGTCTCCCTGCTTCTGCCACTGACTGCAGAGACCCCACGATTGGCCATGGAAGGAGCCCGATCCCTGAGTCCCTGTTTGGGGAACACCCCCGCCACCCACCCACCCCGGGGCTGCCCAGCCACACTGCCCTGGGAAAGAACAAGAAAGAAACTCTGGTAGTGAGCAGGTGCCACAGTTTCTAGACTTCCATGTGGCAGAGCCTAGTGCCCTTTAACACGCGGGCTGAGTGTCCATCCGTAGTAATTGACGGACGGACTGATGGCACAGCACACCCTAGGCTCAGCCTGAACGAGGATAAATTCCAGCTAGACCCAGGGAATTCCACAGCGTAGGAGGAGAAAAGCAACATGCAGAGAGGCATACGTAATACCTCGTTTGGGTAATCTAAACAATGATTGAGAAAACCCTCCACCAGAACATAGTGTACTGTGCACGTGCGTGCGTGCGTGTTATGTGTACGGATGGTTCCCTGAGAACGGAGAGAAGCATGGAAGGATACTTCTAGCTCGCAAGCATGACTTGGAAGGGAGAGGGAGAAAGGAAAATGGGGGAGGCCAGACAATAAAATGGGAAATAAAATGGGAAAAGCGCATCACCAGTTTACATGAGAACATTTTTGCAGTTATGAATGGCAAACGTAAACATAAAAACTGTTTCCGTATTAGAGAATAAAACCTATCCTCTTTAGTGCAAGAGGAAAAAAAAAAAAAGGTGCTCACGTAGCTGGTGGATGCAGGGGAGAAAGGGCTACAAGCACCAGGAGTGGATGCAGGAAATCTTGTCCTTGCCTCAAATCCACTCACACCCTTCCACTTGGCTGAGTCTGGTGGGGACATCTTCCCGGTTGCGATGTGGCTAAAAACAAGGAGAGAGGAAGGAAACCAGGCTCGAGGAACCATCCTGGAGTGGGAGCTGGAACTGGAGTCAGAGGGGGCAGCCTGCCTCCCAGTCTTCTGAGAAAATGAGAAGCCTTGGAGTCAGCAGCTCAAGAGCTCAGCCGGCATGTTGGGGAGAATCTTCTGGAATCCAAAGGACCTTAGAAGTTCCTAAGGTCAAAGGTCACAAACTGGGAGCCCAGAGCCAACAAAAAATTCAAATTGGTTGCCAGCGCTTTTGAATTGGCAGCTTTCTCTCTCTCTCTCTCTCTCACATACACACATACTCCAAATTGAGTATCTCCAGCTTAAAGTGGAAAAAAATCAGGTTATCTGGCCATACCATGTCCACATTCCTAAATGGCATCGGTGAGCTGAAGCAGGGCACCGTGTCAACTCGGCTAAGCTGGACGCGGGTGGTCCCAGAATTTCCAAATGGTTCTGAGTTAGCATTGGCCAAAACGGGCCTTCTGTGTGAGGCGTGGAAGGTGGAAGTCCAGCAGCAGCCGTGTTCTTGCTGCTCCGGAGGCTAGTCTAGCAGGGCCGCGGTAGCTTACCCACCCTACGCCTGATCCACTGCCTCACCTCATTGGCAGGGGCTGCACCTGGCTTCTCCAGCAGCTTCCAGACCTCCTTCAGCGTCTCCCAGCGTGGGGCCGGCTGCGTGCAACTCTGTGGTGTGGCTCACCAGCTTTGCCTAGAGGTCATCCACGGCACCCAGGTTGAAGGTGAGAGACAGACGCTGCCTCGGCTCCGTCCTTGCTGGCCTCCACATTCAGCGTTCCTTCCTGGGAGGCTCACGGAGACACTGGGTTCAGCCCCAGACGCAGAGGCAACAGCCTGCATGATGCTTACGGTCCAGTGGCCACAATAAATCCATTTTCTGTATCACTTGTAGAGGTTCTGCTTCCCTGATCAACCCCGACACATCTGTGTGATCTTCCACAAGTTACTTAACCTCTCTGATGCTCCCTTCCCTTGTCTTAAAATGTCAACGATAACACTATAACCTCCGACAATTATAGTGAGGCCAAGATGGGCAAATGCTGGCAAAGTGCTTAGCAGAGCGCCTGGCATGTAGCAAAGCCTCAGTAAATGCCATGGGCTCTAAAACTGCAGTGTTTTTCTTTATTTTTTTTATAGACTTTATTTATTTATTTGAGAGAGAAACAGAGAATGTGAGAAAGAGAGCAAGCACAAGCAGGGGGGAAGGGCAGAGGGAGAGGGAGAAGCAGACTCCCCGCTGAGCAGGGAGCCCGACGTGGGGCTCGATCCCAGGGCCCTGAGATCATGACCTGAGCCAAAGGCAGATGCTTAACGACTGAGCCACCCAGGCGCCCCTGCAGTGCTTTTAAATGGGAGCTGTGCATTTATCTGCCTAATGTTGAGAAAGAAATAAACTGAAGACACCTAGTTTGGTCTGTCATCATCTAAATTAACAATACCTCCTCCTCACTCTGCAATATTTTAAACCTTCCCCAAATGTGTGTGTGTGTTCATACATGTGTATGCATGTACATGCATACAAAATGTGACATTTGAAAATCTTAAAATAGTTCTTTCATTTAAACTTAGTACAGTCTCTCTTAGATTGGACCCCAGGAAGCACACTATGAAGTGGAGATTTGTGCATGGGGTGCTGTCAGGAATCATCCCAGAACCCCACCCCGAGGCTGACGGGGTCGGGGCTGGGTGGAGGGAGAAGCGGGGCTGCCATGCACCTGAACAGGGGCTTCTGCCAACCCCAAGGGGAGCTTTGCAATCCTGAAGGCTCTTCGGAGTTGTCCCAGACATAGGCAGGATCTTTGTGCTTCACCTGAACCACTCACTGTATGTCTGGACCAGCCCCAGCAAGGGAGCATAAACAGGGGCAAGGGTGCTCCCCCGTCGAGGGGAGGGTCTCACCGGAGCCCCCAGCGCCAGCACTCTGAGGCTGAGGGAATGAGCCACCATCCTGCAGATGCTCTGGGTAGCACAGCAAGGCATCCACTACACCCTGTGTTTTTTAATCTACTTGCCATCAAAACAAGACTAAGGGATGACTGTTTGTAAAATCAATTTGCTATCTTGTTTACTCTGTATCTTGCTGCCTGGCAAGGAGACACCGTGAAATCTCTGTGCCCCAAGTGGGAGATTCTGGGCTGTGATGGGGAACAGCGGATGGACAGATCCACTTTGAAATGACATGACTTTGGTGCTGATCGCTGGGGTCCAGAGTCACCCAGCTGAGGTCCTGTGCCGTCAAGGACCATCAGCAGTGTGGGAGACAGACATGGCCTGGCCATCGGAGCTGGGCAGACCAGACACATGCCACAGAAGATGGTCAAGCCAGTGACCTTGTCCTCTTTAGTGGAGTGCCCTGAGGGCACGGGCTTGGCTTTGCTTCTTGCTGGGTCACCTGTGCTTGGCACAAGACTGGTATAGTGTAGGTCCTCAAAATGCATCTGTTGAATGAATGAAAGAATCATTGGATTCAGCTCTGAGTTGCATTTGAAAGCCCATTCCTCTAATTCAAGAAATGTACAGACGAAGGACACATCAGGCGTAACCAGCATTTTCTCTGCCGGACATGGAGATACCTCTGCCCATTCTGATTGCCCCTTTGCCCACATTTCCCCTCAGTCTAGGAACGTGCTCCTTCTCTCCCTCTCCTAATGCTGAGTTCCCCTTCCTACAGGAAGTCTTCCCTGACTATACACTCTCCCTCTCTCTCTCTCTCTCTCTCTCTTCACCAAAGAACAACTGTGGTTCTTAGAGGTCAGGACAGAACAATGGGAAGGAAAGGCTCAGTGTCTCAGTTCCTTTCTTCCCACCTCTGTCTCAACAGGTGTCCACCCTCCATGTGGCCACAGCCCCCCAGAAGGTGTTCTCTCCAGATCTGTTAGATTAGTCGAACCAGCCATGGTGAGCTCATTTCCCTGATTTCAGGCCGGGCATACGATACAATTATGGCCAATGAGGCCTGAGGCAAGAGGGCTGGGGCTTTTGTGAAAAGTCCCCTCAACGATGAAATGAGATGTTCAGGAAGAGACAGCCCCTTTCCTGGGCCAGATGATATCACCTTTGGAAGGGACCCAGGACCTGCGACTGCCATCTTGTGCAGGTAAAAGCAGCCGGCCTGAGCACACAGAGAAGAGGACTCTGGGTTTATCAACATGACTACAGGGACAGCGCGGGTACCCTCCTAGACTCCCTGGGTGCTTTCCGCCTTCTTGTGCATCTATGCGTCACTCCTGGCTTCTGGGCTTTTTTCCTACTGGCTCACATCTGCAACTTCCTCCAGAGGCCTGCCTTGGGGCTCCTGGAATCACGTGCTTGCAAAGGAAGCAAGCCATAGTCTGTGCTTAGCGGGGAGCCTGCGCTGTCCTGCTGGACATGGCCAAAGACGCCTGTGGCCCCCCTGTCACTGGCAGTCATCTGGCTTTGAGGGTAGTAGGGTAGAAAGACAGACGAATGATAGCATTGAGCTGCTGATTATCGTGGGCAGAGCCCACCCTAGTTCTAGACTTCTAGGAGGGTGAAATAATAAAGTTCCTGGCTCTTGAAGCCAGCTTGAGGGGAGGTTCTGGGTTATGCAGCCAGAGCATTCCAAGTTATCTAAAGGCCATGCTCTTGTTAGTGTGACTGCTACACACACAAACACACATACACATTCTAGGTATGCACACACTCAAGGAGGTGCACAAAACTCCAAGATCAATTTTCAAAAACCCAACCACTCTCCTACACACCAACAAAACTAACCTAGAATGGACAAAACCAGCTTATAAGTAGAATAGCACAACCATTGTGGAAAACAGTAGGCTCAAGAAATTAAACATAGAGGGGCGCCTGGGTGACTCAGTTGCTTAAGCGTCCAACTCTTGATTTCGGCTCAGGTCATGATCTCGGGGTCCTGGGATCGAGCCCCATGGCAGGCTCCCCACTCAGTGGGAAGTCTGCTTCTCCCTCTCCTTCTGCCCCTCCCCCTACTCATTCTCTCTCTCAAATAAATAAATAAAATCTTTAAAAAAAAAAAAAGGAATTAAACATAGAATTACCGTATGATCCAGTAATTCCACATCTGGGTATATACCCAAAAGAGTTGAAAGCAGGGACTCCAATGGATATTTGCACAACAACATTTACAGCAACATTACTCGCAACAACCAAAAGGTGGAAATTACCCAAATGCCCATCGATGGATGAATAGATAAACAAACTGTGGTACATCCATACAATAAAATTATTCAGCCTTAAAAAGGAATAAGATTCTAATACCTGCTATAACATGAATCAATCTTTTTTTTTAAGATTTTTATTTCTTTATTTGAGAGAAAGAGAGAGAGTACAAGCAGGGTTAGGGGCAGAAGGAGAGGGAGAAGCAGGCTCCCCACTGAGCAGGGAGCCCCACATGGGGCTTGATCCCAGAACTCCAGGATCATGACCTGAGCCAAAGGCAGATGGTTAACTGACTGAGCCACCCAGGCGCCCCAACATGAATCAATCTTGAAGACATTATGCTAAGTGAAATAAGTCAGTCACAAAAGGACAAACATTGTCTGATTTCACTTATAGGAGGTACATATAATAGGCAAATTTATAGAGACAGAAAATAGAGTAGTGGTTTCCAGGGGCTGGGGGGAGAGGAGAATGGGGATCATGTTTAGAGGGCACAGAGTTTCAATTTGGGAAGATAAAAATGTTCTGGAGATGGATGCGGGGATGGTTGCACAGCAGTGTGAATGCACTTAATGCCACTGAGCTGTATACTTTAAAATGGTTAAAATGGTAAATTTTATGTTATGTATATTTTACCACAATTTTTTAAAAAAGATTTGAAAACATAAGAGAAAAAAAAATCCTCTTCACAAAAACAACACGCAAGGCACCTTGGAATAAACCCCACCAGAAATTCACAGGACTCTGGAGAAAGTCAGATGGAGATGTAAAAATTGATCTGAATATGTGGAGATATACCATGTTCATGGAGGAGAAGATGTCATAAAGAGGACAAATCTTCCCACATTAATCTATAATATAATGCAGTTCCAACCAAAATCCCAACAGCATTTTTCTTTTTTTTTTTTAAGATTTTATTCATTTATTTGAGAGAGTGAGTACAAGCAGGGGAAGCAGCAGAGGGAAAGGGAGAAGCAGGCTCCCCACCAAGCAGGGAGCCGGATGCAGGACTCGATCCCAGGACCCTGGGATCATGACCTGAGCTGAAGGCAGCCACTCAACTGACTGAGCCACCCAGGCACCCCCAACAGCATTTTTCACTGAACTCACTAAACTGATTCTAAAATTGCTATGGAGGACTATAATATAAGAATAGCATACACTGAAACAAGTCCACAAATTAGAAGTGTACAGCTCAATGAAGTTTTACAAAGTGAACATACCCGGGTCACCGAGACCCAGATCAAGACACAGAACATTGCCCCAGAAACTGCCCTTTTACCTCCCTGCAGTCACTACCACCTTTAAGGGTACCCCACTCACCTGGCCTCTATCTTAATCAACAAGCTTTGCCTGGTTTTCAACTTTCTATACATAGTATCAGATTGCATGTACTTTTCTGTATCTGGTTTCTTCCACTCAGCATCATGATTGTGCAGTTCATCCCTATTGTTACCTGAGCTGTCGATGGTTTATTCTCATTGCTGGGTAATGTCCCAATGTATGACTATCTCACCATATATTTATCCATCGTACTCTTCATAGGCATCTGGGTAAGTTTCCAGCTTGGAGATATCACAAGAAGCATTCTGGTCCTTGTCTTTTGATCCACATTTATGCACATATTTGTTGGGCATATTTCTAAGGTTGGAACTACTGGGTCATCAAGAAAAATTTGTAAATGAGCAGAGGATGTTGGTGTGGGGGTGGGGATGGGGTGGTCTTGACCTACAGTAGATCAAAGGACATTATAAAGCGATAGTAATTAAAAGGCACCCATACTAGCACATCCTCAAATCTACACACACACACACACACACACACACAAACACACACAAGCATACAGAGGCATGCGTGCGGTACTCATGTGCATGCATACATCCATACACAGGCATGCACTCCCACCCCACATACTCCACGAGTCAGCAAAGACAACTCACGGCCGGACTTCCCAGACCAGATAACTGACTGTTGCGGTCCCTTTCAAGTGGTATCAGAGCACAGGCCTGCAAGTATCCAGGAGACGGCTGATGGAGAAGGGGAAGAAGAGAGAGAGCCCCCCGCCTCCTCCGCCTGCCACCCGCCCACTGGCTTTAAAGGGAGAACAAAGTGAGCGGGATCAGAGGGGGCAAGGTGATGGCAGCGATGCTGAAGCCATTTATCACTGCCAGATGTGTGAAGGGTCAGGCTGCGGGGCCCGCTGGGAGTGCCAGCAGGGGAGCATGGACCCCAGACACAGCGAGGAATAACCTGTCCAGTTGGCGAGGGACCACAGAAGGGCTGCCAGGACCCTCCTCTTAACAAAATGACAATTGCTTTCTTTTCTGTCCAGGCCAAAAGGGGCTGGGGGCCAGGGCAGAGGCAGCGACAGCTTAAGAAAGGGCCGTCAGTCAAAACTCTAAAAATACCCTCCCGCCGCCAGCAGGCTTACTCCTGCACCCGCCCGAGGGCTTCCTGCCGCCTGAATGGTCCCTTGGTGACACACAAGGACAAATGTTTGCCCAGAGAGGCCTGGTGTCCCACGGCACACATGGCCCCCCCGTGGCATCTGCCCTCTCCCCCGCCCCCACTCCTCCAGAACCCTCTAGCAGGCACACCCTGGGTCAGAAAGGGGGTCATGAGGATCCTGGAGGGAAGGCACGCCTCCACCCTGGGCTTCTCCATCCTCTTGGAAAACATGGACACCAGGTACCTCTCCTTGCAGGTGGCTCCCAACCCCAAAGAGAGCCAAGTTTCATAGGGGATCTGGCGACTCCCAGTCAGATGGGTGCGGCACCACAAGCTTCAGGCCAGCGCCTGGCCTGGGACCAAGAACCATCTCTGCTTCTGCGAAATCCCCTGTTTGGTAGGGGAGGGCCAATGCCTGTCCTCAGGGAGATCCCAGTCTGTTGGGGGAGGCACAGCCGCTGCTCTGGAAGCATATCTGGTCTGATGGAGAAGGCTCAGCTCTTGCCTTGAGTTGCTCCCAGTCCAATAAGGGAGGTATAGCTTCCCAGAGACAGGCTGCCACACAGTGACAACAGCAGCCTTTCAGCCAAAATGTTCTCACAGTTCAGTGCTCCTCCAACTTTACTGCAGATCCAGTTCACCAGGGATCTTTTAAAATACAGATTGCATTCTGCAGGCCCGGGGAGGGGCCTGGGATCCTGAATTTCTAACGAGATTCTGATGATGCCTTTCCTTGCTGCTGCGGCTGGTGTCTGAGCAGCGCCAGGAAAGGTGAGCTGTACGGAGGGTGTAGACAGCTAACTTCTACTGGCTGTTCCGCTGACGGAAAGAGCCCTGAGCTGGGGCGAGCGGGGAGGGCTCCTGGGAGGCAGTAGGGTAGAATCTGATGGAAAGAGGGAGAACTCTGGAGCCAACAAGCCCTAGGTTTCAAATCTTGCTTCTGGCACTCATTAGCTGTGTGGCTCTGGGCAAGTTTCTTGACCTCTCTGAAGTGAGGGGAAACGGCCACGCCCACCTCCCCGGGTGGCGTAGGCCGAGGAAGCACGTGCACACCCATGGCACAAGGTAGGGGCTCAAGACCCGCCAGTTCATAATAAACTATAACCATTGTGCCCACAACTGGGAGGGCCGAGCCTCAGAAAGCGCTGGAAGAAGGCTGCTCCCAAAGGCAGGGATGCAGAGAGGCCCCGGGAGTCAGGTGGCCCTAGAGGTGGTGGGCCGGTCCTGGACCTTTCGGAGCCTGCTCCCTCGCCTGTAAAACGGGGACCCTAGCATCGCCGGTCCCTAGATGCGACCAGAGGTCAGGAAACCGCACGCTCACAGCGGAGCATGCGCCGGGCACACAGTCGGGGCTCCAGAGAGCGCTCTCCGGGCTGGGGGGGCGTGGGGGCCCGCGGTGCGAGCCGCCCCCTCTCCCCCCAGCCCGCACCGCCGCTGGCCGGGGGCCGGCTGAGCGCAGGAAGCCCGCGCGCCCGCCCCGCCCCTACCCCCACCCCCACCCCGAGGCCGCCTTTGAGCCCCAGCGCCGCGCTTTGAAGTCCCAGATGGGCCGGGGGGAAAAGAGGATCCCCGCGCCCAGCCCCCAGCCCGCACCTGGATAAACACGCGCCGCCTGCCCCGCCGCTGGCCCCGGACCGACGGCCTGGCGGCAGGGACGGCCGGGCGGCCGGAGCGGCCCGGCCGCGGCTCACTTCAAAGCGCCCGCGGCCGCCAGCGGGAGGGGCCCTAATCAGGCCCGGCTGCCGCCGCACGGGCGCCCCGCCCCGCCCCGCCGCCCGCCATCTGCTCCGCGTTAGAGCGCGCACCGGGGGGGTGGGCGGGGACCCCAGGCCCAGCGGCCGGCCGGCCGAGCGGGGCCCCGGCACTCAGCGCCCCCTGCGAGGTCCGTGACATCACCGCCTCGTTCACTCAGTCGTGAACTCAGCAAATATCTATGGCGGGCCTGGTCCGTTCGTTCATCCATCCATCCATTCATTCATTCATTCGTTTAACAAATTACTGAAGTCCTACTATGCGGATACAATTCGTTCATGAATGCACTCATTCGTCCGATAAACAATTCTCCAGTGTCTGCTCTGTGCTAAATGCTGTCCCGGGCCACTCACAAGCTCCTCCTTATTGGCTCTCTCTCACCTTCAGGATTTAACACTCGTTCTCTCTGCCCAGAATGCCCTCCTCTGCCTGGAACAAACTCCTACTCATCCTGCAAGAGCCCCATTTTTTAAAGTTTCCTCCCCACCTCTCCTAGTCCTCATCCTAAACCCACAGGGTGCCTCCCTCCTACTAGAGGACATATGGCCTTGAATGACAGTGATTTATTCCTTTGCAGGATTTGTGTGCCCCCAAGACTGACAGCTCCACCCTGGGCCCTATCAGTCACCAGCTGTGTGGCTCTGTAACCTCTCTGTGCCTCAGTTTTGTCATCTAGAATCAAGAAAGGACAAGATCCCCTCCTCAGGGTTATGGGAAATAAGACAGGTCAAACACAAGGCCAGGCCTGAGCAACAGCCTGCAAAAAGGTAGGAATAGTGGCCTGATTCTCTCTACAGCCCTATGGCTCCAAGAATCAAAGCTCAGTTCACGCTCCCTCCTCCAGGAATCCCTCCTGACCTCCTGAGAACAGGCTTCCTCTCGTTCTGCTGAGATCCTGCCCCTCTGACTCAGCCCACTGGCTCCTGGCATCCAGTTTAGGGCCTGCCAGGCCAGTACTCTGACCCCGGTGCTCCCTCCAGAGAGAAGGGAGCTGACACTGTCCATCTCTTCTCCCCCTTCAGTGCCTGGCACATTACGTAGCTTGTTGCACACACTGGATCCAGTATATGAGGGTCCCTCTCAGACTCTTGCTCTGCCCAGGAGGGAGCTCAGGCTAGTAGGTAGGCCACTCAGGTACTGGGCTAGAGCCCCTGGGAGTGCCGGGAGCTGCCTGAAGCAGGAGCTTCAAGCCTGGGGGTGGGGGTGTGATGAGGAATCACTGGCCACCCACCCATGCTCACCTGTGGGCTGCTAAGTGCCCAGGAGATGAGGATAACCAGACCTTTGGCTTTGAGAACCACTGAGGACTTCTTGGAACCCTGGGGAAGTCCAAAGAGGCAGCCCCAGCGATGGAGGCTGGGACACCTGTCTAGAAGGCCAGCAAGCCAGGGCGGCCAGGGTTTCCAGAGAGTCTGAAAGGGACTGGTTGCCCAGAGACACTGGCTGGCTGGCAGGCAGACAGACAGACAGACAGAAAAAGCACTGACCCCTGCGGCTCTCGTGACTCTTCTTGGGCTCTCAGGCCCTCTGCTCCCTGTCAGCTCACAGTCTCTGTCCCTGATGTGGCCTCTGTGTCTCCCTTGGCCTACTGCTCATCTGCGGGGCAGTGGGAAGGAACTTGGAAGAGGAGGTCGTCAGAAAGGTCCCCGGCATGGGGCCTGCAGACAGTAAATGTGCTGTGGGCGATTGCGGGGTGGGGGGAGGAGTGATGTTTGTTTTTAAGCCATAGACTTGTGACAAAACACCCGGGTTCGAGTCCTAATTGAGCCACTCACTAGCTGGGTGCCCGCAAATGATAGAAGGGGACCCAGGTGATTGTCCACCAGTCCACGATCTTCTTCAGTTCTGCCCCTTTGAGTACTTTCTGGAAAAAGCACCTCGGGGGCAACCCCAGGGCACAGCAGGCATGAAGAGTTCCCTGGATGTTCAGGGCAGGTCCAGAAGGTCTGATGGACCCGGGGCTCAAGGTCAAGGCACCTGATACTGTTGAGCAGGGGGCCTTGGCACATGGCTTGACCCCGTTCCTGTCCAATTGAAAGAGGGCACCCTCTCAGAGTCAGGCAAGGCCACGGCCAGAGGGCCCAGACGGCCACAGCCTCTGGCACCACCACGGCCGGCTGTGTGTGCTTGGGCAAATTGTTTCACTCTCTGAGCCTCGGCCCCCTCAGCAGTAGAAGGGGGGAAATTATAACAATTACTGAGCACTTCCAATGAGCTAGACACTGCGCTGAGCCAGTGTTGGACCGCTGGCCTTCCCGGGGCTTACATCTCCTTTTTCACAGGCAGTAGGGCCTCTCCAACCTTACCAACCAACCACCTATGTTGAATTCCATTCTTGTCACCAAGAAAAAAAACCGCTTCTAATAATCCTCATGCTAATACACAAATTCTTGAGGTTGATATTGTTAACAACATTTGCAGGTGTGGATTCCTGATGAGGACCCTTCACGTCTCACTTCACCATCCCTGGCAGGGGCGCCATGTGCAGATGTCCAAGTTGTACACTGCACAACTCCAGGAGGTACCATGACAATGGTACGAATGGCACCCCCTGGAACTTTGTAGTGCTCAACCCGCTCTACCTACTCCCCTCAGCCCTGAAGCCAACAACGTAGTCTCCTGATTCACGCAGTTCTGATGCTGACCCCCACCTCTACGATGTAGAGTTATCTTGCGTGCACACATTCATCACATCATCAATAGTGAAGCATTTTTGAGGTAGTCACACAGGCAATAAAGCAAGCACTTAGCCCCATGCCTGGCACACACCAAATTTAGTAAACAGTACGGTTCTTGTGCTTTTGCCTCCCACATTTTTTTGCCCAAGCACCAGCACTGGAGTGGGCTTTCAGAGCCCCAGCTCCAGCTCTGGAGAACTTCTAGGAGGCCCCAGCCAGCTAGGACTCCCCACCCTGGCCCCCAGTTCCCATTGAGAGTGACCCTTAGAAGTCAGTCACTTCCCCGGAGGGGAGATAGGATTGGATCACGATGTCCCTACTCTTCTCAGGGTTCAAAGCTGCCGCCAGCCCCCACGTGGCCAGCTTGATTTGTTTCTTATCTTTAATTTTTTTTTTAATCGAGCAGATCCCCTCCGGTTACTTTTGCTCAGCATCTTACAGCATCTTTGGAGCGGGCAACAAAAGCATTCTTTTTGGAGCCTGCAGGGGCCCAGGGCAGAGCCACTTCAAAGGGAATGCAAAGCAGCAGGCAGCAATGTCCCTGTCATTGTCCTCCCCTGCGTGTCTGCCCCCCATTGTCCTGAGGCCGCCCTGAATAGGCAGGCACAAAGGCCACCGTTCAAAGTGGGCACCACATGCTCCATCAGAAGGCCAGTCTTTGCTTCTGCTCTGTTCCCTTCATCCGTGCACACACACAGGTTTCCAGCCAGGGGAGGGGAACTGGCCTTGAAGTGGGCTTTCTTCTCCCCTGTCTCTCCCTCTCTCTCTCCCTCTCTCTCTCTCTCTCTCTCTCTCACTCTCTCTCTCCCTTCCTCTCCACCACCCCCACCCCAATCTCTCCTCCTAAGCCAAAATTTATGATTACATTCTCAAGCAGCCTGTGATCAGCAACCTTTGCCTTATTCTACAGAATAAGGAGGATTCACCCCAGGCTGCTGATCTGCTCTAGGACTGCTGGGGTGGGGGGCCTTGGCGGGACTGTTTTCCCTTCTTAGGGGACATGAAGAGCAGGCCAAATCCCACTCCTGGCACCAGGGGGTCTGAGACCCACTCAGCTAAACAGGACTTTAGAAATAGATCATCCAACCTCAGTTTTCTAGAAGAGGAAACGGAGACCCAGAGATGAGGAGCAACTTGTTTATTATGATCCCCATTTGAAGAAGGAAACGGAGGCTCAGAGAGGTTAAGCAACTTGCCCAGAGTCACACAGCCGGTTAGTGACAGAGCTGGTTGTCCCAGCTCGGCCAGACTCAGTGGGACTTTGTGTGGCATTTGTCCTGGGGTCCTGGGTTCTCCTCATAGGCACATTGTGTGTAGTGTCTCAGGGCTGGGATCAGGTCCTTCGGGAGAGGAGGGGAGGGGGAAATAATCTCTCAACTCAAGCCAGTGAGTCCGGATGGAGGGACTTAGTGACATCCTCAACCTTGAGCTCAGAACGCCCTGGGGAAGGAGTGCAAGCAGGGCAGAGCCCACCCTCAGAAGGCTCGGGGATCAGGGGAAACGTAGGACATACTTGTGTGGAAGCAGGCTGGCCCCCTGACAACAGGGAGTCCCTAGAGTCAGCCAGATTCCGGAACCTGGGTTCAAATCCTGCTTCCATTGCTGAGCTGTGTGACCCTACGCATTCTTCTGCAACATGGGGGGTGGGGGGCAATACTGTCCGCCTTGCAGGAATGGGGCCTCGGCCAGCACCCAGCACATAGCAGATGCTCAAGAAGCAATGTAGCTAACACTGTTTTATAAAAATCAAGAAAACAGGGACAGAGGGGGGGTGGCGCCTGAGTGGCTCAGTCAGTTAAGCATCTGACTCTTGTTTTGGTTTCGGCTCCGGTCATGATCTCAGGGTCGTGGGATTGAGCCCCGGGTGAGGCTCTGTGCTCAGTGCAGAGCCTGCTTCAGATTCTCTCTCCCTCCTGCTCATTCTTCTCTCTTTCTCAAATAAATAAAATCTGAAAAAATAAATAAATAAAATCTTTTTTAAAAAAATCAAGAAAACAGGGACAGGGGAGTGAGAGATCTATTTAAGGCCTGAGCATCAGCCCTGTGGGGCCGGGAGAGCATTTCGGGGGGCTGCCAAATGGAGGGCAGGGCTCAGAGAGGGGGCACAGGGTAGTGGGAGGCGCAGAGGGAATGCAGGATGAGAGCAAGAGTAGGGCTGACCCACCTGGCCTCTGGCTGGCTTTAGAGACTATTCCAGAAAGAATCCAGCCCCACGGGGGAGATGGGAGGCCTGGCAGGCTGCCAGGGGTGCTGGGCCAGCCTCACCAGACCTGGATGCTGGGCCGAGCTCCGCCAGCCGGCTCGCATGACCAAGAGGCAAATGAAGCCCCCTCTCTGAAGCCCAGCTTCCCCCACCTGTGAAATGAAGGGGATGAGCTCCTTTGGGGCAGGCTGTGAGGAGCGGGCTTGCTCCTGTGCCCCAAAGAGGCTGGGGCCAGGGGTAAGCTTCCCCAGGAGACAGGGCTCTGGTCCCCCAGCCCCAGCTGCTGCCAGAACTGCCCTCTGAGCCGGCACGGATTAGACCCCCACTTAAGGCTGCCTTGGAACACGGGTGAGGCAGCTTTGAGGAACCAAGCTTGAAAAAGACAATAGACTTGATGAAGTCTTGAGTCATTGCGCATTAAGTGAAGGCCGGATTTTGATGAAAATGAGTAAGAGCCATTTCCTGCCCTCGAGGAGCTTACAGTCTGGTGGGGGGACAAATGCAGAGAGAAGCTTGAGGGGAAGTCGAGTGACAGAGGCTGACCCAGGGCTGGGAAGAGCTGGGGCCGGGGGCTCAAGCTTGGGGGAGGATCAAGGTGTACTGAGCTGACCTCTCTCCTGCGCTCATTCTCTCTCTCTCCCAATCTCTCTCTCTCTATCTCTCTCTCGCTCTCTCTCACACACACACACACACATGCACACACAAAAGGCCTGAAGGCAATCTTTGAAACACCCATCAGCCCCAGAACCCACTCACGTCCCCCGACCTGCTTATGGTTGGAACACACAGAATGAGCTTCTTCCAGATGCAAAGGTGGAAAAATCCATACTTGGCACAATCCAGGGTCACTTGTCTGGAACTCTGACCAAGTTCTACAGACCAAAAAAACCAATACAGATGTAAAAACCAGCCAATATTGCGGGAGCTCGTCCTGAGTGCCCAGTGCCGCGCGAAACACTTTCCATTCATCCTCCCGCTCTCCTATCAGCCCTGTGAGGTGCAGATAGATGTTATGGCCATGGTTCAGATGAGGAAACAGATTAAGATCGTCGCCCTGGGTCCCAGGGAGTGGCAGAGCCTGCAGTCACACCCGCGTGGCCTTGTTCACAGACGGGGCTCTCACCCCGTTGCCCTACGCCCTTCGGGCCAGGCCGGCTTCCCAAAGGAAGGACAGGACACTGCTAATTAATTTACTAAGAGGTGTGCAGAAAGCCATTAGCACTGAGGATGGGCTTCCCTTACCCTTGCCCCGTGGCCTCTTGATGACAGGGTCAACTCCTGCGGGGAGTCCCACCTCCATGTGAGGCGCACACGCTCTGCTTAATCTCATTCCCCGAGACAAATCGGCCTAATGAAATCTTCTCTTTCTGTAAATTAATGCTCAGAGGAAACAGCTGAGTGTAAACAGAGTTGTAGCGTCGTCTGTTTAGACACCATTGACTTTCAAATCAGCCTGCTTCTCCTGCCCACACGGCAGGAACAGAGTCAAAATGTAAATGTAGCAAAAGTGACTCTATAATAAATGCTCATTCAACATTTATTCTTTTTCAAATCATCTCTTAAAGCCCTTTCATGCTAATGTCGAGGAGATGTGACATTAGAAAAATTGCTTTGACATGCTAAGGGGCTCCAAGATTAACAAAAAAAGAAAGGACAAGATAAAGCTTGTGGAAGACCTATTTCAGAGGAATTATTCCTGCCTTTGAAAGTGTTCCAAGGTTGCTGCACATTTCAGCTTGTTGGCATCCATGTAAATGAAGTGCTACAGAAGTCCCCGGCTCAATTCCACTTGAATGAAAGCTCCCAGCCGCGGGCACGGAGACAGGGAGGGCGGCCAGCCTGCAGGATGACGCTGAAGGAGGCTGGAGGGGGCTTTCTTGTCCTGAAGGCTCTCTTGTCCCCACAGGGTGGGGGCGGGGGGAATGTCAGGGGCCAGCGTGGTTGGTGAGGCCGGCACCTGATTAAAGAAGCAACATCTGCATCTTTCATCAAACGCGGTATCCAGCGAACCCACAGCCGCTGCCCCCCCCCCCCCCCCGCCCCCTCGCCACCATTCTTGCCTCTCCCTGGTTGTGTGAACTTGAGCAAGCTCCCTCGGCTCTGGGCCTCTCTCTGAATGGAGATAACCAGAGAACCCACTTAGAGAGAACCCAGTGACATGACTCGCAGGGAGTGCTTAGCGAAGTGGCTGACACTTCGTAAGTGCTCAAGAAATTGTTTGCGGTTGATGTCATTACTGTGACTTGGTCTCTTAACGCCCTGCTGAAGTCCAGATGAAGTCAAGTGCAGAGGGTCAAGGCCAAGTCTGCTGCTGCATGGTCCATCTAGCTGCCCTCCTCCCCGCCCTAACCCGGCTTGGGCACCTGCTTCCCGAGTGGCCTCACACTTGTCGTATTTCATCTCACAGAGTTACAGGGTCTCCGATGCAGTTCCATCAGACAGTTAGACTCTGGATGAAGGGCCAGTACAATATTCCTGGACACCAACATTTCAGAGGGTTTTCTCTGATGGCCAGAGTGCCACGTGTCCATTCCAGCCACAGGCCAGCCGTGCTAGGAAAATCACTAGTGCCCCAGAGCAGCTCTCGACCTGTGTCAGAGGTGGGGTGGTGTAAATTCCCCGGCTCCCTCTTTGCTCGGGAGCTGGGATAACCCAAAGTGTGTGTTCTGCACTGGCCCGCAGGGTCCCCCGGCAGGGTAAGTCCCAGTCGTACCTCGCTTGAGAGCATGCCCTTCCCTTTGTCACATTGCTACCCTCCCTTCCCCCATCTCACTCTCCTGCCCCTTTGCTGGTGTTTCCTGGGATCGTCTTCCAGATAAGCTACTAGCAACCAACTTATGCGGTATCACATGATTCTGTCATTATCGCAAGAGAGATTGCCAGCCGGTATCCCGCAGGTGACACTCTACTAAACTCATTCCTCATCACAGGAGCCCGGTGTGGCCACAGATGCGCGCTCGGGGGAGGTGAGCTCAATCCCTATCAGAGGGGACCAGGGGACCTTCCCAGCCCCCTGCCTGCTCATCTTCTCAGAGCCACCCCCAGCTCTCCTAGAGAAAGTCACATGACTTAACCCTCTGCGTGGTGACCACTTGCTCTCCAGCCCAGCACCCTGCACAACCATCCCATAACTTCTAGAGGCCCAGGGGTCAAATATGGCCGTAGCCCCCTCCTCTCCTCCCACTCTGGACCCCCATGGAGCATCTCAAGGCTTGTCCCACCTCTCTCCCATGAGATTCTCCTCTCCATTGTGTGCCAGCATACAATTTACATGTAAAGTCGTAGACTTGCCAACGGTCCATCTGGGAAAGATCTCCAGACCAACCCCTTCGTCACCCCAGACTCTTAGTCCCCTCGTGCTGGCCCAAACCTGAGATAGTCACTCTCCGCAGATGAGGCCAGCCCTCCTTTGGGCTTGGGGTGGGACGAGGTGACAGGGGCTCCCTCTGGGGACAGCTTGATATGGCCTGGAGGGAGAGCATGAACAAATATAGCTTCAGGGAAATGCCCCCCCTTCCCGATATAGATATTACAGAGTCAAAAACGCACTAGAACTGTCAAAGGCATGGGGAACCAGCTAGTAAACTGAAATCCAAGCCATAATTCTGTTTTATGGTATGAAAATTTAAGTGGTCTATCGACAGGGGAAACCACATTTTTTTATTAAAAAAAAAAAAAAAAGCTACATGCCCAGGAGAGGTTGGCTGGATTCGCTAGTGTCCCAGGGTGAGGTGATACAATGAGGCTCTTTTGCTCTGGGAACATCTGTGAATTGCTTCTGTGGATTACACCCCCAACCCATAATTTTGTTTTTCGTTCTGCTACAACTATTGTCTTAAGTGGGGCTTCCCAGAAGCAGACCCTGAAACCAGGATTTGAAACAGGGAGTTCATTTAGGGGTTGGTCCTAGGAAGCACCTGCAGGGGAGTGGGGATGGGAGGCGCAGAAGCTGGTCGGGGGGCGTTAATGAGCAGGTCACCTGTGGGCAGCCCAGGCTCACTTCTACCTGGGACTGCATAGAGCACGCCTCAGGGGTCCCGCCAGCAGGGTGAGAAAGCTGTCAGTTTTGGGTTGTAGTGTGATCCCAGGGATATCGACTCCCCTGCACTTCTACTGCATGGGTCCCAGCAGCCGGAGAAAGCATCGAGAGAGAGCCACAGATGGTGCAGCAGGAAGCCATAGGGTCAGCCTGAACAGGTGCGGCATGGGGCGATTTGGAAGGAGCACGGGCTGCACCTGTTACACCTGTGGGGAGAAGGACAGGGCTTTGTACCTCTACAAGTTCACCCAGCTCTATGACCGTTGCCAGCACCCCCTAAAGCAAAGTCCAAGGGAAATTTTCTGGGCAGGTGGCAGCTTCATCATGCTCCCGAGGTCCTCCCAAAGTGGAGGGCGGGGCCCTCTCCCGTCGGCTCGACAGGACTGATGTCCATCCTCATCCACCCCTGAGTGCTAAAACGAACCCCTCTCTCAGGCTGCCTCCCGGACGCTTGAAAAGGCAGAAGCCCATGGCACACTCTAAGCACTTTGGGCTTCCTCTAACAGCAGAAGACAGGGAGACCCATCCCCCTTCCGAGGTCACTGCGGGGGAGAAGGAGGTCGGGGAGGAAGCTCCAGCCTATCCTGCCAAACACCCTGGACGATGTCCGATGACATGTCTCATCCATCCCCGCTCTGAAGACTGTACCGAGTCAGATTAGAGCCGCAGGGGACTGGACCTCCTGCTTGCTGGGACTTCCCACAGCCAGCTCCCAGAACAGGGGAAAATGGGGAGAGGACACCTCCTCTTCTGATCTCGAGTAAGAAGGAAGTAATCTGCAGGAGACATATTCGCAGAACCTGAAGACCAACTCACACCTTTCAGCCTTGGCTCCTGAGAAAAACATAACCTGGTGAGCTGAAGATTCCCTGGGGAATCTGGGGTGGGAGGGACCCTGGGATGGAGGCCAGGTCGGAGTGGAGGGCCAGGGAGGGCCTGGCGGAGTTCTCCCACAATATGCCTGTGCCGTGCATCCCCCGGATCACAAGCGGGGGGAGCGTCTTCTGATACCTCGACTGCACCTGTTCAGATACCCACACATAAGTTTTTTGCATCTTGCCCTGCTGCATCAGCCCTGTAAGTCCCCTCTCCTGGGAACTGCCTGTCCCTAGCCTTTGCCCACTTTCTGTTGGGTTGTTTGCCTTCTTTCTTATATTCGGTAGGTTGTTTGGATGGTGCAGGTAGGACCGTTTTTCAATTACATGCATACAAATATTTACTCCCAGTTTTATCTATGATGTCTTTTGTCCCATAGGTGGCCACTTTTTGTGACTCAGTAAAAGTCTGAGCCGTTCCTCGGCTGTCCCATGGGGGCTGCATGAACTCTTGGGTTCTGAGCTAGGAGCCCCATCGCTGATCCAGAGGCTCACAAGCTGGTCTCCAGGTTCGTCCATGTGCTGCTGGAAACCACCAATGAAGCTGCATGGGGTGCTCAGACGAGAGCCACTCATAAGTGAGTCCTTGCTGGACAAACACACCGGGGTGTCCTCGAAATCTGAGACATCAGAGCCTCCGTGCCCCTAAGCAGGCATCCCATGAGATTTGCCCAGACCTGTGACTTAATGAGAACTCTACCAAAGAGAGGCTGGGAAGGCCTGGGGGGGGGGGGGGGGGTCAATCAATTACTGGGATCTGCCAAGCTCCCTCACGGGGGCCAGTGGGACCAGAACTCTCCCCTGAGAAGCTTCAGCATAACTGGGGGAGAGGAGATAGACTCATAGGGCAATATAGCACGGTGGTTGAAGCCTTGGCCTGTGGATCAGACTTACTGCTGTGTTACCTTGGACTAGTTCCTTGACTTCTCTGAGCCTCAGGCTCCTCATTTGTAAAATGGGACAATAATAGTATTGTTCTAGGATGAAATGAGATCATACTTGTAGCACCAGGCCTAGCACGTGGGATAGGTTGTACAGACTTTTTACTATTGCTCTGTGAAGTCCCAGAGAGTGACAAGAGGCCACCTGTTGTAATAAAAGCTAAATCCAGGAGAGTTCAGCTTGGGGAAGGACTTGAACTGCGGGTGGGTAGAAACGGGACAAAGGAACCTGCAGTGTCTGAGGTAGAAGCAACCCAAGGGATCAGTCCTGGTCCAAGACACACAGGCCCCTCAGGCAGGCCAATGGAGTGTAAATATTTATCCACTCTTGACTTAGAGGACGGGCCAAACAGAGTAGCTACCCTCAGCCTCTCCCTCTTCGGCCATCCCTCCAAGCAATTCAACTCTGGCCCCAAACTTGCACTGCTGTTCGGCCAGACAAAACCCTAACGTTAAATGCACTGTCCACTTTATGTTTTTTTAAAGATTTTATTTATTTATTTATTTGAGAGAGAGTGCACGTGCAAGAGAGAGAGCATGTGTGAGAGAGAACATGGGGGAGGGGCAGAAGGAGAGGGAGAAGCAGAACCCTCCCACCCCCCCACTGAGCACGGGGCCTCACTCAGGGCTTAATCCCAGGACCCTGGGATTATGACCTGAGCCGAAGGCAGCCACTCAACTGAGTGAGCCACCCAGGTGCCCCAGCACTGTCCACTTTAGAAGGCAGTTTGGGGGCCATCCCTTGTTACTCAAGCAGGGTCCTGAGAGGTCTTACCCCCCACCCCCAACTGGCTTCTCAGAGGATTTCTTCAAGCCACGTACAGTATGCTCCTGATGGTGAGGCCTGGCAAGTATGACTTGTCCATCTTGCTTCCTTTCCAGGATAACCCCCACCCACTCTCCTGCCACATAAGCCTTATTAAGAATCCTCTAGTCTTTATTTGATTGTAGAAGAAACAAAGACTCTGAGACATTAAGGGACTTGCCTGAAGCCACACAGCAGGTTAGCAGCAGGGCCAGGCCTCCCAACTGTTCACCTAGTACTCCTACCACGGGACTCCATCCGGTCCCCTGTGGCCGCCTGGGTATGACCAGCACCCCCCACATTGGAGCTTTCACCCTCCAAGGCCCTGGAGCCCGCTGTTGGGAGCTCTGATGAGGGAGACTAAGGCTGGGCACCAGATTCTGAGGCCGGGGCCTGCACATCCAACCCCAAACACCCCCCCCATCCCACCACCATCCCCGCTAATACATATTTTATGGGGCTGGTCTCCCTTCCTCACAAACGGTGTCATTAATCTGGTCCCAGGCTGTGCAGAATAACATCCCTCAAGAACAGATCGCTTTCTGAATATTTTATCATTCCTCATTCCTTATCCCCAAACTAATATATATTTACACAGTCTACCTCCTGCAGGAGAGCTATATTGTTTTCTCTGAGTGCCTGAGAACTTAGACACAGAATTGCGCATAAGTAAAAAAATATATGCCTTGCTATTGATGTTGAAAGCAAGAACCAATCACTTATCAAGCTGTGAGGGAAGCCAAGAGGAAGATTTGCATATGGTAAAAAAAAAAAAAAAAGAGAGAGAGAGAATAAAACAGACCCTCTCCCCACAGAGGGACCAAATGAGAGAGACGGACATCTTTTCTCTTCTCGAACAGAGAACCTCAGAGTGGCCGCACCATCCTTCCAGCATTTGGCAAATCTCAGCGGTGGGGAAAGCAAAGAGCTATTTTGTCAGCGAGGCCCAAAACTTCCTACTTGGAGATCCAAACCGAAGAGACCAGAGTTCTCCCAAAGTTTTTATAGCACCATTTTTATCATCATGGAATATTTATTCCAAGGGGGATTCGAACATTTGTGTGGCCCTTTTGTTTCCTTGTGCGTTATTCTGTCTTGATCCAAAACAGCAGGGGCGTGGGATGGAAAGGGGGATACGGTGATCCCCGTGGACAAAGGAGGGAAGACAGACCCAGAGAGGGGACGCCCTGGCAGGCAAGTTAATTGAGGGGTGGGGGAAGCTATTTAACAGTTAGTTCCAAAGTCCCCTTTAAAGAGGAAAAATGTGTTTAGCAAAACATCTTGCTGGGGCACTTTGTGTGTGGAGGAAAAGCCTTGATGTGTGTGCCTGATCGGAAGACGACAATAAACTGAGTTCGCTCTGCATACGGGTTTAACAGGGATGAAGGGTGAGCTGGAGAAAAATAGGGCTGCCACGGCAGGAGCGCACATGGAAAGGTACTGAGTGAAAAACTTCTACTGGAGCAAGGGCTAAGGGGCTTTTCCAGGCAAGGATGACTGATAAGGATTTCAACGGGTCAGTGTCTATAATGTCACCTTCTTCCTCCCAAAACTAGCAAAGTCTGCAGTGGCAAGGAATGACTGGTGTGAGTGGCGTTTGCGGGGGACATGGGGAAAGAGTTTGGGTCCACTCTGGGCTGGTCCGGGGACAAGAAAGGACACAGTCATGGAGGAGAGATGAAGTGGGAGGGGAGATGGGAGGCAGGGAGTCAGAGGCGGCAGCGACTGTGAAACGGTCGGCACCTAAAGTTTACAGAAATCTCAGGAGCGCTGGGTTGCCCACCCCCTCCCGCTCCCAGATGTGAGTATAGGATCTGATCTAGTTTATGTGCTGGTTAGAAAGAGAGGGCGCTCCGCTGACAGGTGGGTGACTCGAAGGTGAATAAGGAAGAGCCTCCGCTCAAAGGGAGCTCCCAGTTCGCAGTTTCAAAATGGAGAAGCAGGCAAGAGGCCAGGTGATGCCCTCCCCACGAGGGGACTGGGCTCAGGACTCAGAGTTGGTAGGAAGCAGGGTGAGAATACAGCCTCCAGCCTCCCGGAGCAGTGGCCGTGCCCTCGCCTGCCTCCCTCTCGCTCCCCAGCACAAGAGAAGCAGGCTGGTCTGCCCCAGCCTCCCACTTCCCCTGTCTAGGATCAGTCCTTGCCCTTGAAGCCTTTTTGCATCTCAAGGGCATGAAATAGGTCAGGACGCTTGCATTCCAAGCCTCTTGGTGACCCACAAGACCTCCACCCCTGTCTAGCTCCAAGTGGCTTCTTCCGGCCGGCCCACCTCACTCCCGTGGCCCTCGTCAGTCTGTGGCTTGAGTCATAGCCTTAGCTGCTCACAAGAGCCCCTGCCCACTGTCCCCACCTTCTTAGCACACTGACCATGCTGATGTCCATCCCGCTGCCTGGGATGTCTCCCCCAGCACTGGCCCGGGCACCGTGGCAGGGGCCACGCAGTTTGGCTCCAGGCTCTGTGGGGACAGACGGCAGCCACAGACCCACCACCAAATGGGTGAGCGGGAAGTGCTGCCCAGGGGCAGACTGTCCGTGGGACTACAAAGGATCACAAAACTCATCGCCACCAGAAGCACTCATTCCGCCCCAGGATGCAGGGGTCCTCATTTGATTCTCCCAGTGAGACGTCAATTAATGATGGTGGGTACCATCATTATCCTTCATTTTATGAATAAAGAAACGGAGGCTCAGAGAGGTTGACCGGTTGCCCAAGGGTCACATAACTGGCCAGAGCTGGGATTTACATCACAACTGCCTGACTACAAATCTCTCATGCTCTTCGATGCACTGAACTATAAACACTCCCTGGGGCTTTCTCCTGCGAGGGCACCATAAATCTGGCTGGGCTCACTTGGCCTGAAGTCTTGTCCCTCTCCTAGGGACAGGGTCTCTGTCGCCTCCCCAGGGTCAGTACCAGGCAGGAGGGCTCCAGATGGAAGGGCAGATTTGTGTATGAAAGGAAAGAGGGGGTGGCAAGGGGGAGCAGGTCCCAGCAGTTTGGCGAGGTCACTGGCTGGATTGGCTTCCTGGGTTTTCCAAGCCCCAGGTCAGTGTGAGGAGGACAGTGCAGAAGGAGGAGCAGAAAAAGGAAAGGGAGGAGGAGGTAGAGGAGGAAGACGGGGAGGAAGAGGATCAGGCAGATCTGGCGGGGAGTGCCTGCCGCCCCCAATACCTTGTGTGCTCCAGGACACCAGCTCCCCCTTCACACACCATCTGAGTTATCCCGGGGAGGAGGCTGGGCCCAGGAGGTCTAGGATGTTTGGGGGTTTCATGCCGCTTAGATGGACCAAAAGAGAAAAGAATTTCGTTCCGCCCACTTATCTCCTAACCTTATAAACTCAGGATTAGCAGATCAAAGGCGGATTTGGCACAGCTGAGGGACAAGGGTGGCTTCGGAGAACAGTTTGGGCTCCATCCTTCATGATCAAATGAGCTTAAGTCATTGATAAATAAACGACGTTTTGAATTCCTCTAATTGGGCGTGCAGGTCATGCCTGAGCCACGCCAGCCCGGCCATCCGGGCAGAGTTAATGAGCTAGAGAGGGCCACGGGGATCCCAGGAGCGGCCGTGAGAAGGGATTCCAGGGAGCACCTTGGCCGGGGCAGGGGTCCCTGTGCTCGGAAGGGCGTGCGCTCTGAAGCCAGAAGGGATGGGCTGGAACCACCACCAACGAGCTACGTGACCCAGGGTCAGCATTTCCTCAGCTGTAAGGTCGTGTTAACAACTGGCCTGCATTGAGGACGGTGCCACTGAGCCCCAAGCGCGCGCTCCCAGGCACGGCTGGGGGTGACCGGCTCAAGGAGGAGGGCAGAGGCCCAGCATAAGGCCAGCGTTTAAGCCAGTTCCTCCCACTTCCTGGCTGAGATACTTCATTACTTTGGGCCTCAGCTTCCTCATCTGTAAAAGGGTTCCCACTCGTGTGCCCCTGGGGAGCTTAACCCGCCTTAATGCCTGGTCCTCAATCATATGAACAAGCTTGTGCCACTCACTACCTGTTGATCCCAGATCCTATCCCTGCCCTGCCCCTGCTCTGCCCCTGCCCCCGCCCCGTATCCCAGGAACTACATTTCCCAGACCCCTTTGCCACCTGGTTTCTGGGTTGGTTTGGCCAATGGAAGGCATGGCAGAGAATGAGAGGAGGGAAAAGCCAAGGGATTTCTCCCCTCCCCAGCCCCATCTCTGTGTTTCCTGTGGTGTCTCCAACAAAAACCCTCTGGTGTGGGGTCTATGGTCCTGCTCCCACCAGATAGGCCCCGGCCTAGATTCTAGCCCTGGCCCAGCTCCCGGGCTCTGGAGGGCCAGCTCGTCTCTCTGCCCCAGCCCAGGGCAGGTAGCAGCTTCCGGCTGCTGGGAAGCTCCTGGCCATCTCAGCTTGCCCTGTTGGGCTTCTCAGCTCTGATAGGTCTTATCTAGTCAATGCCTTCTATTGAATTCTCTCTCACTGAAAGACCTGGAGAGATTTCTGACTGGTGAGGACCTTAGTCATTTATCATCATTAACGCAGTGACGATCCAGCAACCTCTCTTAGCCCTGCCCTCCCCCCTCAGGTGGATGCCTACCTGAGGGGTGATGAGCTGGCCTGTGACCAACCTGCCAAATGGGGGGCGGGCTCACGGGGCTGGCACTGGGGAATCAGGCCATCTGTTCACCAAGCACCTTTACATCCATGATAGCGTGAGTCAAGTTGGAATGACTGGTCCTGTTCACAGGCAGACAGAGGCCCAGGAAGATGAGGTACTAGAAGATGTTGGGCTAGAACAGAAGGAGCCCTGGAATAAGGTCAGCACACTGGGGACTGCCCTTGAGCCACCAAGTGACCTTGAATAAGTGCCCGCCCCTCTCTCGGCCTCAATTTCTCCATCTGAGAAATGAAAAGCTTGAAAGCAGTGATGTCCACTGTTCCTTCTACACCCACATTTTGTTGCTTCTGATGATTCAGCAAGAGGAGAAAAAGAGAAAAGAGAAAACACCCCTGAGTTGTGGGTTTTAGCTCTTAACCCAAAGAAGTCACCAGGTCAGGCCTCAAAGTGTGCAGAGAATACTCCTTTGGGTCAGACAGGCTTGGGTCTGGGTCTCGGCTCTGCCATAACTCCTTGTCTCCCCATCAAAATTGAGGTCCAGCAGTTCTTGCCCCCAAAGGTTGTGTAGATTAAGAAGTGATGGGCTGGGGACGCCTGGGTGGCTCCGCCAGTTGAGCGTCTGCCTTCAGCTCAGGTCGTGATCCCGGGGTCCTGGGATCGAGCCCCGCGTCGGGTTCCGTGCTCAGCAGGGTGTCTGCTTCTCCCTCTCCCTCTGTCCCTCCCCCTGCTTGTGCTCTCTCTCTCTCTCTCTCTAAAATAAATAAATAAAATCTTAAAAAAAAAAAAGAAGAAGAAGAAGAAGAAGAAGAAGTGATGGACCAGAAAGCACGAAGCACAGCATAGGTGCTCAGTAAACATTAGCCACCCTGTTGCTGAAAACTCAGTTGGAAGCAAGGCAGGAGGGGCAGGGAACCTGGTGGACACCTGACGAGATAAAGATGTTAATGACCTAGCGTCCGCTGCCATTCTACCCCGCAATGGACGCCCTACCTGCTGGGGACTGTGCCCAGAGGAGGCTGGGAGTGAGGAAAGCTGCACCCCCAGCATTCAGATGACGTTTTACAACACCAGAGCAATTTCAAAAGGCTGACAAAGGTTACATCCTCTCACGCGGAGTCTCAGAAACGTGCTCGTCCGCCTCGCCCGGGTTCCGCCTTACTCAGAGCCAGTACCTGGAAGGGGAGGGAGGGAGCGCCCCGTGGGAGGCGGCCACACAGGTGTCTGAGGTGGTCAGCTGCCCTGCTTGGCTACGCAACAGACAGCCCGGAACCATGAGACTCCCACACCCCCAGCGGCTGCCTGGCTCAGGCCAGCGCCCCCCAGTGCTGGGCACGGACTGTGGTCACTTTGCCTCTGGCCACCCAGCGAGGGAAGGGGTCCTTGGGTGAGGGGGCTGGACAGGTGGGTGACCAGCCTGCTTCTTTCAAGCCCCCAGCTCAATCCCATGCTGTGGCTAAAAATAATACCTCCCAGGGGGCCCACTCCCGCTGGCATGGCTGGACCATGCATAAAACATCGGCCGGTCAGGTTTCCTCCTCTGAATGGCTCCATTCAGAGCGTGCAGGGGTGAAAGGTTTATGGGAGGGCTCACTTAGCTTCCTGAAGGGACTGGAGCAGCCCTGGCCTCTGCCTGGGGCCCCAGCCTCCCTACTCTGTGCCTAGCACCTTGGCCCCAGCCTGCACAGAGGGTTCCCAGGAAGGGGCTGGCTGGGAGCGGCTTTCTCCTCCCAGTTGTCCCCCAGGGCCTTTTTCTGGACCCCCTTAATGAAAGAAGAGAACTGCTCTGGCAGGTGTCAGACAGCCCTGGATTTGAATCCTGCTTCTTCCACATTCCAGCTGTGGCCAAGAATACCCCGTGCAGCAGGTGAGGAAATGCTGCTCAGAGAGGTTGAGTGAGTTGCACAAAAACACACAGCCAAGCTGTCGGACTCTGAGCTGTTTACTGTTGTGCCCTTCCCCATGGTCCGAGGACAGAGTAGTTCAAGGGAATGGGCCTTGGAGGGAAGGAATGCCCAGGGGAAGTTTATATAAGCTCCATGATTCCTGAGAGGGATGGAGTCAGGGCCTTCCCACAAAAACAGTCCCTTGCCTCCTCTCTCCCTGCCTCTTTCTCTCTTCCCTTTCCTTTCATTCCTTTTGTTTCCTTTCTTTACGTGCTCTCTTTATTCACTCAACAAAAAATTCCTTATATTTCCTTAATAATAAAAACATATGCTCACAATAAAAAACATCAGGGTTCCAGAAAAGTAGAGTTAAAAGGATAAAAATTTCCCATACTCGCCCTGTTCCGGTTACGTATCACTGTATATCAAACCACCCGAATTTACTGGCAGAGAACGACCACGTAATCATGCTCACAGATGCTGAACAGGACACAGCGGGGATGGCTTGTCTCTGCTCCATGATGTGTGAAGCCTCAGCTAGGAAGACTCAAACAGCTAGGGGCTGGAATCATCTAGAAACTTCTTCATTCACATGTCTGGCTCCTGGGCTGGAATGAATCAGCTGAGACTGTTGACCGAAGTTCCTATTCATGGCCTCTTCATGTGGCTTAGGCTTCCCCACAATGTGGTGGCCTCAGAGGAGTTGGACTTCTTACCTAGAGGCTCAGGGCTCCAAGAGAGAAGGTTCTAGCAAGTGAGGGAAGCTCTATGGCCTTTTTTTTTTTTTTTAAGATTTATTTATCTATTTGAGAGAGAGAGCAAGGGGAGGGGCAGAGGGAGAGGGAAACAAGCAGACTCCCCACTGAGTGGGGAGCCCAATGTGGGGCTTGATCCCAGGACCCCAAGATCATGACCTGGGCCGAAATCAAGAGTCAGATACTCAACCAGCTGAGCCACACAGGTGCCCTGCTCCATGGCCTTTTATGACCTGGTCTTAGAAGTTACAAAGTGAAGGGGCACCTGGCTGGCTCATTTGGTATAGAGCATGCAACTCTTGATCTCAAGGTGGTGAGTTCGAGCCCGGCATTGGGTGTAGAGATTACTTTAAATAAAGAAAGAAAGAAGTTACATAGGGTGACTTCTGCCATGTTCTAGTAGGCACAGCAGTCCTAAGCCCACCCAGATTCAAGGGAGAGAAGCCATAGGTTCTGATTCTCAGTGGGGGAGGAAGGTCAAAGGATCCAAGACCTTGTCTTAAAATAACCACACCCAGGGTGTCTGGGTGGCTCAGTTAAGCGTCTGTCTTCAGTTCAGATCATGATCCCAGGGTCCTGGGATCGAGCCCCATGTCGGTCTCCCTGATCAGCAGAGTCTCCCTCTCCCTCTCCCTCTGCCCCCTCCCCTGCTCATTCTCTCTCCCTCTCTCTCTATCTCAAATAGATAAACAAAATCTTTAAAAATGAAATAAATTAAATTTGCCACACCCTCACTCCAAGATACCAAAGAATGATGTCACGGCAGATTTATTTCCTTCTGGGTACTTCGCTTTCTTCAGGTGAGCCAACACTCTACAAACAATTTTGTGATCGAATTTCTTTTTTAAATTTCACATTGGATTACAAGTATGTTCTCTTGTCATTGAAAACTCTTTGTAAGCATCCTATTATAATAGTTTCTCAGGCTCTCAAATAAACACATGTTCAAAGTTGAAATTTTTTTTAATGATGAGAAGTCTAAACAAGAAATAAAGATCACCACTATCTCACCTACCGCCTGAACAGTTTTGTCTTAGTCTGTTTGAGCTGCTGTAACAAAACTCCACTTACGAACATGAGGATAGCATATAAACAACAGAAATGTATTGCTCACAGGCCTGGAGGCTGGGAAGTCCAAGATCCAGGAGCCAGCATGGTTGCGATTTGACGAGGGCTTGCTTCCTCAGTCCTGGCCAGCACCTCCTCCCCGAGTCCTCACATGGTGGAAGGGACACGGGATCTCTCTAGGGTCCCTTTTATAAAGCCACTAATCCCATTCACGGGGGCTCCACCCTCATGACCTCCCAAAGGCCCCACCTCCTAACAGCATCACCTTTGGGGGCTAGGATTTCAACATTTAATTTTTCTAGGTATACGTTCGGGCCGTAGCAAGTTTTAAACCCGATTTTTTTTTTTCACTTAACATTATAGGATAACCAAGTCCCCGCCTCATTCTCCTACAGCATCCTTTTAAATGGCTCCCTCTCGTCCCGTGGTATGTGTATCCAGAACTGACGGAAAAGATCCCAGTGGCAGAAGCCAAAGCTGTTTCTGATTTAGCGCTGTTGTGTCAACTACATTGACCTTCTGAGCGCTGACCATGTGCCAGGCACTGCAATGGGTACAGTCTTCTCAATAGCCCTATGATCATTATTCCCATTTTACAGCTGGTAGTAATAATAAGACCTAATATTTACTGAGTACATGCTGTGGGCTTTATGTGGATAACTCATTTAAATCCTCACTACGACCTACGAGTTAGGTGCCCCTACATTCCACAGATGAGGAAACAGGTACAGAGAGTTGAGGGACCTGCCCCATGATGCCACAGTTCCTAGTCACTGGTGGAGCCTGGCCCCAAACCTAGGTCTGTCCAACTCCAAAACCAGGTCTAGAACCACTGCACCAAACCACCAAGGATGCCACGACTGGCTTCTGGCCGGGAGAGGCTGGCAGTGAGTGAGGAGGAGAGAGGATCAGACATCCAGGTCCCCGCAGTGCCCGGGCGGGAACAGTGGCAGGTCCATCCTTGGGAGATTTGACATGACCCCGCCTGGGCACCCGGAGAATGGCTGGGAGGTGTGGGTGCAGGAAGGGCTGGGTCCAGCACAGAGCTTTCTTGGCCTTTGGTGGCTTTCAGGGGCGAAGATGTGCAGGGAACGGAGTATGGCTTGAACAGCCCCAGCTGGTTCTCTGTCCCGTCCGTAGGACCTCGGGATGGTGACATTAGTTTTCAAGGCGTTCCGACCAGCCCACCTCATCCACCACAGCAGCAATGCCTTGCAAGGCGCCCACCTCTTTCCACCCATGGCTACCGTCGTAGTCCAAACCACCATCCTCTCTCGTCTGGACCACTGTGAAGACCCCCTACTAGCCTTCTGGCCTCTCCCCCCGCCCCATGCCCTACATCGCAGCCAAGTGAGCTTTATTAGGATGCCCATCCCATCAAGTCACCACCTGATTCAAACACTGTAATGCTTCCTATTGCTCTTACGTGAAAAGAGAAACACCTTCCACTTGGCCTCCAAAGCGCTGCAGGATCTGGTCCCTGCCCACCTTTCCGGCCCCATCTTCCAGTTTCCTGTCACTCTGCATTCCAGCCTCCTCGGTCTTATCTCAGGTCCTTGGGGTCATCAGGCTTCCTCCTGCCACTAGGCCTTCGCAAGTGCAGTTCCCTCTACCTAAAAAGCGTGTTCCTCCCTTCTACACCCTCATAACTTCCTCATTGTTCAGGTCTCAGCTCAGGCACCCCCAAAATCTCCCAGCGTGCCTTTCTCTGACTTCCCACTCAGTGGAAAACCTTCTGTCATAGACCTAATGCGAATGTCACGTGTGATCATGGCACCCAACCTCCCGCTGGACTGTAAGCTTCAGAAGGGCAGGGACCCCATTCGCCCGCCTCATCAGTGTGCACCCGGCATGGCCTAGCAAGTGCTCCCAGAGATTGGTGCGGTCGATGTCTGACTTGTAGGTGACAGCCACAGAGCCCACGGGTGGCCACACTCAGTTCTCTTTGCTTGTATCACCCCGTTGTAATCCTCACAAGTGAAACGGGCATTACCTTCCCCAGTGAGGCTCAGCAAAGTTGTCGCCCGCAAGTCGCCAAGGCGGGGGACGGAATTGGTGGGGTGTGGCTTAGGAAAGCCGCTCCGGGGAGCTGTGGTTGCTCAGCGGTCATCCCAGCGGAGCCCACCCACCCCCGGGAGGCCGACCTCAGCTCAGGACCACACATCAGTGCCTGGGAACAGCAGCGCCACCTGCCTCCAGCTAGCCAGCGACCCGAGGCAGGTGGCCGATGGCTCTGACGTGACTGACTCTGGGGCCGGGGCCGCCGACCCACCAGGAAAGGCCTCAGCCCCCACGTGGGACGGGCCCTTCTTGTTTGCTTTGTATCTGGTTCCTGTTCAGCAGTGCCGGCCAGGGTCTGCCACGGCTGCACTTTTTCTATCTAATGGTTAAAATTCTTAGAGGTATTATTCTCTGCTTTGCTTGGCACCGCCACAGAACATACCTCTGATGCGGCAGGTAACTGGATAGGCTCTTGGTCACAGCAATTTGCTGAACACGAGGTTTTGTGCACAAAAACACATTACGGCACTCGGGGGTGTCACTCAGGAACACCGCAGGCCGTGGTCGGAATTTGGTGTCTCAGAGAGGAGGGAGCAGGGCCAGGGGGGTCCAGAAGGGGAGGCTTGCATGGAGGATGTAGGACCCCCAAAGCACTCAGCAAGGTGGGCCACAGGACTCCCCCCAATATTAACGTTCAGCCTAGGCCAGTGAGAACCCAAGCTTGATGTCAGATGGGCCGGGGCTTGGGTCTAGCCTCACTATCCCGGCTCTGTGGCCTTTTGAAAGACAATCAACCTCTCTGAGCCTCCCTTTCCTCAAGTGTGAAATGAACACAGTCAGAGGTCTCACCTCCTAGGGCTTCTGCAAAATACACACAGGGTAAGAATTTTGACTGTTTGGTGACTGCCATATCCTCCAAGCCTGGAGTAGCATCTGGCACATAGTAGGGACTCAGCGGCTATATGCTGTGTAGACTTGAATTGCTCAAAGCTGTATTCCCAGTACCCAGCGCAGTATACGGCAAGTGGTAGGTGCGAAAAAAGCACATTTGTTGAATTGACTTAATTATTCACAGCTGTCCCCAAATACCAAGCTGAGCACATGGCATAGAGTACTTAAAAGTGTTTTCTTGAATGAGTGAATGTAAAGCATTCAGCCAAGGACACAGGATACAGTGCTTAAATTATGTTGGCTATTATTCTTTATCCATTCAACAAATTTTCATTGAGGGCTTGTATGTGGTTTTCCCTGACACTAGTTCTCTGACACCAACTGGGTGTCCAACAATTCCATTTCATTCGGACTCTAACTACCCAGAGTTAGCACCAGACCCCACAGGTTAAGGGCTCAGTCCCACAAGACCGCCCTCACTTCAGACGCCAGCCCCCAGTGGGGTCCCCCGGCGACCCACACTTCTGCCCCAGCCACTAAAAGTTCCCACAACCCCCTCCTCAGGTTCTAGAATTCATAGAACTCAGGAAAGGGCTTGACTGTGGATCACTGGTTTATTTTATTTTATTTAAGATTTATGTATTTATTTTAGAGAGAGAGAAAGAGAGCATGAGCGGGAGGGGCAGAAGGAGGGAGAATCTCAAGCAGAGTCCACCCTGAGCTCTGGGCCTGATGTAGGACTCGATCTCACGACCCTGAGATCATGACCTGAGCCAAAACCAAGAGTCAGACGCTCAACCGACTGAGCCACCCAGGCGCCCCATGATCACTGGTTTATTTTAAAGGATACAACTCAGGAACAGCCAAATGCAAGAGATGCACAGGGCAAGGTGTGGGAGTGGAGCCAGGTCCAGAGCTTCCAGCCCCCCCTTCTGGGCGCACCCACCCTCCCAGCAGCTCAATGTGTCCCCCAGCCCCAAAGCCCTCCGAATGTCTTAGTTCAAGAGTTTTTACAACCCAACCTCCAGCCCCCTCCCCAGAGGACCGGGGTAGGGCTGCAAGTTCCCACCTCTAATCACTATCTGGTCTTTCTGGTGACCAGCCACCATCCAGAACCTCCTAAGGGTCTCACCTGGGTCACCGCATTAGCATAAACTCAGGTGTGGTCAAAAGGGCTCATTAGGAAAAGACACTCCTGTCACTCAGGAAATAACAAGGGTTTTAGGAGCTCTGTGCCAGGAACCACGGACAAAGACCAAATATGTTCTTTATTATACCACCGCCTGCCCCACACTGTCACCATCCTGGGCACTCGGTGAACAAGCCGGAGGGGACCCCAGCCTCCTATGGCTCACAGGCCATCAGACTTGATCCCCAGCTCCCACTTGCCACAAAGCTTCTTGTCAGTGGTGAGTCTGCCAAGTTCCAGCCCAGCACTGGCACGGAGGGAGGGACAAGAGAGGGCCATCATCCCTGCCCTCTCTGAGATCACACCCCTTGGTTGGAGAGACAAGACTGGCACAGAGGAAATCATTAGGAGAGGGGAGAAGAAAACCAAAAGGAAGAGCGTGATAATACAGAATCTCTGAGAGCCAGAAGATGACACGGCTCAACCCCAGCTCTGCCACACGGCGACCGAGGGCTGCAGGTCCAACCGAGCTGGGCGGTCTCTGGAAAGCCCCACGGAAAGAAAACGTAACTTGTTATGGGGTAGTTGCCATGGGGTGGTGTCCAGCTGACATTTTTGTGCTTCTAATTGGAAAGAAAGAATTGCAAACACACTGGGCATGACCAGCGTGTTCCAGAAACTGTGGACAAAAAGAAGGGAGTGATGACAGACCAAGAAACAGAGAGGAACAGAGGAAGCGAGGGACACGGGCTCCTCCTCCATACCCCACCCAATACATTCTCCCTCCTGTTGCAGCTGGGTTCTCTGGCAAGCAGGGCTGAGATGAAGTTAGAAATATAGACTCTTTCTTCGGGCCAAGAAGCCCATGAAAAATGCTCAACATCATTAGCCTTCAGGGAAACGCAAATCTGAACCACAAGTGACAAGCGAGATACCACTTGTCACCCAGGAAGATGGCCAGAACAAAGAAGACAAACAGTAACACGTGTTGGCAAGCAGGTGCAGAAACCGGAACCCTCCTGCACGGCTGGTGGGAACGGAAGATGCTTTGGGTGGAAAAGAGTCTGGGGGATTCTCAAAAGGTTAAGATTACCATACCAGCCAGCAATCCTCCTCTTGGAGAAATAAAACTTGAACCTGCATGTCATAGTCATATTCTTCACAACTGAAAAAAAATTGCAATGACACAAATGTCCACGGACTGGCGAATGGATAAAGAAAGTGTGGCAGAGCCTTGTGATGGAATATTACTCGGCCAGGAAAAGGGATGAAGGACTCATACAGGCTACGACATGGATAAGCCTCAAAAACACTAAGCAAAAGAAGCCATGAAATGCCCAGAATAGGCAAATCTATAGAGACGAAGTATGTGCGTGGTTTCCAGGGGCTGAGAGGCTGGGGGGCACATGGGGGTCGTGACTGTTCATGAGTATGGGATTTCTTTTGGGGGTGATGAGAATGTTCTACAA
This sequence comes from Phoca vitulina, assembly GCF_004348235.1. Classification (NCBI taxonomy): domain Eukaryota; kingdom Metazoa; phylum Chordata; class Mammalia; order Carnivora; family Phocidae; genus Phoca; species Phoca vitulina. The sequence continues at coordinate 4,010,166 of NW_022589733.1, read as the reverse complement.
TTAACCATCGTGACCGTCGCACAACTCGATGAATGTACTATAAACCACTGAATTGCACCGGGGCAAGCTGGAGACTCGAACCCAGATCTCCTGACCCCAGCAAGACCCCAGCACCCCTTCTCAGCAGTGTGTGGAACCCTTGGGTCCCTCTAAGCCCAAAAAGGCCTCTCCCCAACAGGGTCAGAGCTGACTGCCCTTAACGGGAACACAGGCAGCATCCAGAGGCCCTGGCCTGGTGTGGAGGCTCAGCACCCAGGGGGCCACTTCAGAGGCCTTGTGGGGGGGCCTCAAGGGGGGGTTCTTTTCAGTGGAGCCCTTCCTATTGCCCTGGATGATGCCCCCAATGGCCCGTGCAATCCAGAACTACAGAAAGAGGGGATTTGAGCTGAGGACTGGGTGGCCCCTGGATCCATCCTGGAAAAAGGCAGGAAGGTGCCTCTCAGGCCATCCAATTGCCCCCCCCCCCCAGGGACTGCCACTGTCCTTGGGGCCCAAGGACCAGATCTTAGCCCATAAAGTGGATGGATGAGTTGGGGGAGGGGGACAATCCAGGCTGGGTCTGGGGGCAAGAAGACTCCCCTGAGGGCTGTGGCCGCCCAGCTCCTTGTGCAGAGACTCCCCCACCTCAGCAGCACCCTGGTCCAGGCCTGGCCACCTGGGCCTCCCTCTGCAGCCAGTCAGACAAGCAGGGGGGTGGGCAGGGCCTCCCCACCTGATCATTCCGGGGACAGACATTGGGTTAGGAGTCGGACTCCGGGATTCTAGTCCCCCCTCAGTCTGATGGGGAAAGAAGAAGGCATTTTTGCCTGGCTACAGACGTGTTGTGCGCACGCACACACACACACAGACACACAGACACACACACACACACAGACACACACACACAGACACACACGTATAGTTCCGTTTGGCGTGGGGTTGGGGTATTTGGTAGGAAGAGGGAGCCAGGGAAGAGGGGAAGATGAGCTGCAAAGTGTCTGCTCCTCTGGGCTCTCTTGAGCTCTGGGTTTTGGGGGGAGCTAGACGTTGGAGGTGCAAGCTGATGAGGCCACCAAGGGAGATTTTGTGAGACTGGGTGCCCAGCTAAGGCTTCAGGCCCACAGGACTCAGGGTGTCACCGGGCTGGGGAGAAAGGGCTCCCCCGTCTCTGCCCAGAGCCCAGCCCCGTTGCGGGACCGGGAGGAGCATCAGGGGTGCATCGTCGGCTCCCTTCTCCCAGTAAGGCGGTTCCAGCGGCTTGGTGGGCGGGTGGGAGCCAAAGCTGGAGTGCACGCTGGGCAGGGCCCCACGGCCCGTGGCTCATGGCCCCACACATTTTGCGGGCAGGGACCACACCTGTATCCAAGTGTCAGGAACGGGGCTGACAAAGCAGTGAGGCTCACTAAGTGCTCTGTTGACTGCCTCTGGGGGCCGGGCCCGTGTCCTGTGATCCGGGGGACAGCTATGCCGCTGGGAGGGGTTCCTTTTTGCAGGAAATGGTGTCACTGACACTGTTCATGACGGGCTGGGGTCAGGAGACCTGGGTTCCAGTCTCCAGCTTGCCCCGGGGCCCCCTCTCCCTTGCTAGGCCCCAGGTTTTCCCACCCCAACAACGAGAGAGCTTGACATTCTCTGTAGGCCTTGGCAGCAGAGATGTTCTAGAATGCCAAGCAGACCGATAGGGATATTATGGCAGCGACCAGTCGCCAAGGGCAGACTGGCCCAGTGAGCTCCCCAGGCTGGTGGTCCGCCTCTCAGCCTAGCAGGACCCCACCCCAACTGTATCACTCGCCCTTGAGTCTCCAGGCTCTGGAAACTTCCACACTGCTCAAACCCACAGGGAACAGGACACATTTATGTTCCGGAATACTGACCAACGTTAACTTTGGGCTAAAAGAGGGCTCCCTGCACCTCAACTGTTGCTACACGGAGGGGCAGAGCTGGGTGCTACTAAAGGGAACAGGGAAAAGATTCTATAGGAGGAAGAGGAGACAAGCTTCAGGCTTCTCAGAGATCCCCAGCCCCCATGGCCCACTCCCCACTCCTGCCCTCCTGGCAGACATGGCTCTTCCATCGCCACCAGGCTTTCTTGCTTGCAACCCTCCAGACTGTCACCATCCATCCATCACACGCAGCACTTGAGATGAGACCACTGGTTTTCAGGGGTTGTCACTTTGATAGCAGGTCGATTCTAAAGTCTTCACACAAAAGGTAATTTCCAGAGTGTCAAAGATCATCCTTGAAAATCTCCTAGGGGCACCTCGGTGGCTCAGTTGGTGAAGCATCCGACTCTTGATTTCAGCTCAGGTCATGGTCTTAGGGTTATGAGATTGAGCCCTGAGTCAGGCTCTGCATTAGGCGCAGGTCTGCTTGAGATTCTCTCTCCCTCTGCCCCTCCTCCCCTGCTCCCTCTCACTCTCTCTCTCTCTCGAAAAGAAAGAAAAGAAAGAAGAAAGAAAGAAAGAAAGAAAGAAAGAAAGAAAGAAAGAAAGAAAGAAAGAAAGAAAGAAAGAAAGAAAGAAAGAAAAAAGAAAAAAGAAAGAAAGAAAGAAAAAGAAGAGAAAAGGAAAAAAAATCTCCTAAATCTCAAAGTATAGGATAGCTCAGACTCTTAATGGATCCAACCCAGGCGGTTTTTCCCTCCAGCCTGGCCACAGATCACTGTGGGGTTGGTTGACACCAGATGATGGGCTTGAATGCGGTCGGGAATCTGGAATATATGAAAATGCCTGTCTTTAAAAGCTACACTCCCTCAGGGCAGTGGGAGAGGCACTGAGTTCGACAAAGGGAACAGCAAAAACGAAGCCCCGTGTCTTCCTTTCTCTCCCTGAGAGCAGTACCGTCACTACTACAAACCCACCTGATCCAGAGGAACTGTTAGCTTTCTCCCCCGCAAACAAGGAACACAGAGTTGAGAGGGAGTGGAGAATTTGCATGAGTTTCATGCCACATTGTGCAAACGCACTTAATTTGGCATCCCCACAATAGCTTATGAGCCCTTGCAGGGCATTTTCCATTCTCCATGTCTCAATAACCTTGCGGTATAGACCTGTTAACACTGGGATAGTGTTATTGTTCTTGAAGGAGGGCTTCCCAAATCTGACGTCTTTCTGAGAAACTCCTCACCTTCCAGGACTCGGTGACAAGCTGAGGCCACCTCCAACTGCAGATGCAGCAGCTGGAAGTGCCAAGGGCTGGCTTTCTTAGACTCCCTGGCAGCGAAGGTGCAAGCATGTGACTTGAACTCTCTCTCAGGCAACCAGACATCCCTCTCCAGACATAAAGATGCAGAGCATCAGAGACTCTCTTGGTTGGGGGGCTGTGGCGAGAGCAGCGGGGCACTGAATTTGCAGAGGCACCCAGGGAGTGAAGCCGTGACCCCCACACATCCATAAGGAAAAGACCGACGACCCAGCAGGAACAAGGGGTGATGGACATGAGTGGGCAAGTCACAGCCGAGGGAAGCAAATGGTCAAGCAATAGGCAAAGAGTTGCGCAGCCACACTGGTGATCGGGGGAGGGAAAACGGTGATGAGACTCTCTTTCACACCCATCAGCTTAACAACAATGTTAAAGTCTAAAGGCTGGGAAATGGCATCTCTTTAAAGTTTTGTAAAACATGCTGATCTAAGCCCACTGCAACACAAGCAGCCTACTCCAGGGCTCTCAACTCTGTCTTGTTTACCCCGATGAGATGGGTGCATTATCATACTCTGTTCATGCTGCATGATGTGAAACAAGCAGAGAAGTATTGCTCATACCTGTGCACGGGACAGAGATTGCAAAGATGGTCATTGCAGCATTGTCATAATAGTGGGAAATAGAAACCATACTTCTCTGTAGCAGGTGCTGTGGTGTGCTGCCTAGACCCCTTTCAGTATGGAGATACTCGCTGCCCCATCTCCTGGGAGTGTTGGCTACCAATGGCTCATAACTGAGTTCTTTGAGAATGGCCTTTGGTAGAAGGGAGCTGCCTTGCCCAAGCTTATATGCCCTCGCTGGGGAAGCCTACCTCCAATGACAGATCAGTGCAGGAGTATAGACGCCCAGCCCCTTTGTCTCAGCTCAGCACAAGTCCGTGGGGCTTCCCCAGCTCCAGCCAGCACTCCCCCTATGGTCCTTTGAAGCTTGTGATGCATCTGCACTGCAGCCCACCTTCTCTTCCACGCAAGCCTGCTTCTCACAGTCCCTCCCACGTATCAGTCCTGAGAGCATTCCCCATGAGCAACCTGCTTGAAAATCTCCATCTCAAAGTCTGTTTCTCTGGAAACCTACTTGTAACAGAGGTGGTCCAAGAACAGGCACTCTAAATTGGGACTTTGGAGCTGGATCGCCTTACTTGGCCAGATGGCAATGAGGACCCATCACTGGGGACAGGCGGGATACACAAGCACCTGGTGTGTGGAAGTGTTAACATTCTCACAGAGGGTGAGCCAGGATAGGAAACTGGCAGAAGGGAACGCACTGGTTGCCACCGTATACTCGAGGCGTTTGAGAGAGACTGGAGGGCTCTCGTTGAGTGCAATAAATGCATCAGGGAAAGACAATGAAAGGCTGAAGGGGATTAATGACCAGCGTATGGTAAAGGGTACAGCTCTCATCTCCTGCAGCAGAGGGCATAAAAAGCTCAGGATCGAGCCCAGGACTTACTCATAAAAATAGCAGCACTCCAAAGAAAGCAGAATCCTCAACTGATTCTGACAGATCTGCTTATGCCAAAATTAGCAACCCGGTTGGGCAAGGGTAGGACCTTGGTGCTTAAGATGGGGTCAAGGTGCTCCCTTGATCTTCCTGAAACCCTAGATCTTCCTGAACCCTCTGGCCCCACAGAAGTGGCCCCTCCTCGCTTCTAAAGGTGCTTCCCTTTGCTTAAAGATGGTGCAGAGGCCTTGATCTTGTCAGATAGGATTGACCCCTCTCCCTTGCCCTGGCCTTCACCAATAACCAGGGTCAAGTCACAGCTGGGCCCGGGTGCTGGGTGTACTGAGGAGGGGAAAGGACTATACCCTGAAGGTGCTGCAGGATCTTGTCAATCTACACTGGCTTGCAGGAGCCAGGAGGACACAATGGAATTAGATCCAGAGGGTTCTGAACAGAGGGGGTTGGACTATAAAGTTGGATAAAGGAGACTATATTGATATGAGAGCACTCTTCCATGATCAGATTGAACAGCCAGGAAAGGACCTTGGGAGATGGTACTAATGTGCTACTAGAATGGAGCTTATAAGCTTGGAGAAAGTGATGGACCGTGCCAACTGAAGGAGACATGCCAGAGCTGTTGCAGCAGACAACAGAGGAAGGAACGTTCATAGACGCAGGTATGTTAGAGTGGATATGCCACGTAAAGATGAAATACCCACCAGCCGGCCATGTTCCATGGACAGTCCAGAGAGTACTACATTTACCAACACAATAAGGAATAATGTAGTGAGGAAGCCCCAGCATCACTAAGAAACTCACTGGTGGCATACCTGTGGAGGCCAGGCGGAGGTAGGAGAGGCTGTTATAGAACAGACTCCCTCCTCACAATGAGGATGATAAGGTCTTGAATAGATGCTTAACCATCGGAAGTAGAATGGTGCAATCATCGTAATGAAGAGCAAACCTGCAAGGGCAACCAGGAGAGCATGATCCAAAGCAAGATTAAGGAAATTATTAATAGAATAAGACATCCCCAGGGGGAAGATAGATGGGCAACTAACAGGGTAATGCTCAATCTGTACGAGCGAAAGAAATCAAGGATAGATTATCAGAAGGCCAAGAGTAGCCATGTAGTAGCCTAATAAAGTCACGGTTCCTCTGCCAATTTCTGGGCCTGGACCCAGAAACTACTAACTGAAGGAGAAGCCAGGTTGCCATGAGGAAGAACCCTGCCACACCATGGCAAGTATATATGGTCATCATCCCCCCAGTTTTTCTCCAAAGGGATCTATAGTCATTGACATGGACAACCGTATACTCGAGAAAGAAAAATCCCCTTACATTGCAGTGACTTTCAAATACAGGATTTGAATTGATGTGGATAATCAAGGAACTGAAGTGGTATCATGCCCCCCACCTTTAAAGAAGGACACGTGGGGACCAGGCAATAAGTGATATCCCAGCTTGATGAACATCTGATTCATAGTGGGTCCACTGAGACCCTAGACCCAACCAGTGTCATTCTCCCAGCCCCAAATATATGATAGGAAGAGACATACACGGTTGTTGTTACAACCCCGCATCGGTTCCTCGGCCTATGATAAGGACTATCACAGTGGAAGAGGCCAAGTGGGAAGCGCCTGACACCACCTTCCCATTCTAGCCAAGGATAGTAAGTCAAAAACAACATTGCATCCCAGGGAGAATGGCAGAGATGGGTGCCACCCTTAAAACCTAAAGGATGTATGGTCTCCATCCTATTCCCATTTAATTCACTCATCTGGCTCCTAAGTAACAGGTGGGCCTGGAAGATGACAGTGAAGTGTAGTAGCCTCACTTGCAGCTGCCCGATGAGGCACGGTCTTTGCTAAACACAGCCCCAAGTGCATCATGTGCAGCTTTTGATCTGGCAAATGCATTCTTTTCCATTCCTTTCAGGAAAAGGATCAGAAAGATTTCCCACTTGTGGAAGAAGAGCAATAGTATACATTTTTAGCCTTCCCAGGGCTAAGTTAACTTTCCTGCTGTCTATCATAATACAGTCCAAAGAGACTGGCTGGACATCCCACAGAAAATCACAGTGATCTACTATATCGGCGACATCATGCTAATTGGATGAACAAGCAGTGGCAAGTATTTTGGAGGCTTTTGTAAGATATATGTATGAGACTAAGATCAAACCCTATTGTAAATTCAGGATGCTGCCACATCAGTGAAGTTTTTAAGAGTCCGGTGGTCTGGGATATCCCCTCCAAAGTTAAAAAAAAAAAAAAAGGAAATTATTGCAACCTGTACCTCCTACCACAAAGGATAATGTCTGATAGGACTTTTCAGGTTCTGGAGGCAGCATACGCCGTACCTAGAAATATTGCTCCAATCCACATACCACATGATATATAAGACTGCCAGTCTCGAGTGGGACCCAGAGCAGGAAAATGCTCTACAGCAGATCTAGATTATCGTGTAAACAACTCTGCTACTTGGGTCGTATGACCCAGCAGACCCTACGGTGTTAAAGGTATTTATGGTGGAAAAAAGATGCCATGTAGAGTTCATGGCAAGCCCCAACAGAAGAGCAAGGATGTACCATTTGCAACAAAAAATGTATACACCTTTTATAAAATATACACCTTTTTTTTAATAAAAGTGTACACCTTTTATAAAATAGCTCCCAAAGTGCTACTGAGCCTGGTTAGAGATGAACCATCTGACCTTGAACCTCAAATGACTATACAGCTGAGTTCCATCAGACCTGCTAAGTCAAAAGGTTGGCTGGGCCCAAAAGGAATTGGCCATACAACGGAGGGAGGACATCTCAGATCAGGAAAAGCAAGGCTTGATGGTATAAGGAAGCTGCATGAGTGGGGAGCCCACGCTGCCATGTCATCCACCACCGGGTCCTCTCTTTCAGCTCGCACAAATGGCCTCTGGGTTGGGGAAAAACTTTTGACCAGCTGATGGAGAAGAAAAAGCTCAAGCTTGGTTCACAGACGTGTCATTTCAGAATGTGGTGCAAACCAAAAATGATCTGTTGTTATTCTACCACCTTGGAAGTGGTGAGTGAAAATCTTCCCAATGGCAGGGCTCTAGGGGGCATGCCCGATCATTCCATTTATGCTGGAAAAGAAGTAGCCCAAGATTAGACTCTACATGGGTTCATAGGCATTGGCGAGTGGCTGGGCTGTTTGGTCAGAGGGCTGGAAGGAGAAAAAGCAGAAGGTTGGTGTCAAGGAGGTCTGGGGAAGAGGAACATGATAGACACGTGAGAGTGAGTATGAACTGTGAAGATCTATGTGGCTTGTGTTAACTCCCATCGGAGAGTAGCCACCATAGAAGAGGTGCTGAACGACCAAGTAGACAGAACAACTTGGCCAGTCAGTTTCAGCCAGTCTCTGTAGTTGGCCACCTCAATGCTGGTAAAATGGGCTCATGAATGGAGTAGCTATAATGGCAGGAATGGAGGCTATTTATGGGCCAAAACCATGAGCTGCCACTCGCCAAAGTGGATCTAGCTACCATCACTGCAGAACGTCCATTCAGCCAACGACAGAGACCAGCACTGAGCCCTCAATATGACACTATTGCTTGAAAAGAACAACCAATCCCTTGGTGACAAGTTACCTACACTGGACCCCCTATCAGCCAGAAAGAGACAGCAAATCTTCTTGGCTGAAATCAACACATATTCTGCACATGGATTTGCCTTTCCTGCTTGCAGGGTCCAGTCAGTACCACTGCCCTGAGATTTGCAGACTGGTCTGATCTACTACATAGGATCTGATATGACAATGCCTCCGATCGAGAAACCCACTTAACAGCAAAGGAGGTGCAGTGGTGGGCAAATGACCGTGGATCTCGATCACAAACTGCACCACTCAGAAGTTACTGGCCTAAAAGATGTAGCCAAGACGCTGGCTTGGAGAGGAAGGTACATCCTTCACGATGGGAATAAACTCCAAAGCAAAGATCACTGTGCATGGCATTCTCAATAAAGTAGCTGAGTCCAGGAACCACAGGTAGAAATAGGAGTGGCCCAATTACCATCATTTCCCATAACCTAACTGGGGAATTTGGGTTTCTCATTTCCTCAACTTTAGGCTTTGTGGACCTAAAAGTTCTGATTTCCAGAGGGGGACATTCTCCTACCAGGGGTCACAGTAAAGATCCCATTAAACTTAAAATTATAGCCTCCACCTGGTTACTTCGGTTTCCTCATGCCAAGAGGCCAACAGGCAAGGACATAAGTCACTATATTGGCAAGTGTAATTTCGCTATCAGCAGAAGAATGTAGGGCTGCCATTATATAATGAGAGCAGAGAAAAATACTTTAGGAAACCAGGTAATCAACTGAGTGTCCCTTAGTATTTCCCAATTCTGACAGCAAATGGACACAGACAGTAATTATGGCCTGGGAAGAATAGGATGACCAAGGGTCATCTCTCAATGATGAGAGTCAGGGTCACGCCAGCAGGAAAGCCACCCAGACCAGCAGACGTGCTAACAGAGGGTGAAATGAACATAGAATGGATATGAAACGAACACGAATGGACAGTAGAAATGGGAGATGATGCGGTCCCCATATAGCCTTAATACCAGCCGTGGTGGCAAGGGCTACAGTTTGTCCCACTCACTTCCCTTTTGTCATTTTCCCTGGAAAAAGAGGCCAGCCAGAATCCTGGAGGACCTGCTCCCAGAGGTGGTGAATTTACTACATGAAGCAGGTGGATCTGAACCGTGCAAGAGCTGGGCTGTACTGGATGCTGAGGTGAGCTGCCCAGCTCCCCCCTGAGGACAGAGGCATCCCCCTCCCTCCTGGATGTCAGAAGTGTTGGCTGCAGGTGGTCCCCACATGAGTCCTCTCTGGGACTTGACCTTCAGCAAATGGAGCTGCCTCACCCAAAGTCATGGCTCTTTCCTGGAGGCAGCCTTCATCCAGTGCCTGGACAACGACGGGGGCACAAACCCTTGGAAACTTGTCTTGATGGAGGACAACTCTGAAAGGCTCCCCCTATTCCAGCGCTCCCTGTGGGGGTCAGCTGAGGGCTCTGTCCCAACTACAGCACAGCTCCCACCTCTCTCTCTGCCCGGTTCTGCTTCCCTCGCCCCCTCACACTTGGGACAACACTGCCCAGCACGCTTGCTGCTCACAGACCTCTGTCTCCACGCCCGCTTCCTGCAAAACCAAGCCAAATAGATTCAACGACGAAAATTTATGCTCTCTGATTTTTTCATAAATGAAATTCCATACAGCTTTTAAAAGGAATGAACTAAAACAAGGTAGCGCAACAACAATGCTTAAAAAGCGTAACAAATATGACCTTGTGTGAAAAATAAATATGGAACTGAAGGATATGAACATGTAAAAACGTTATCCACGAGAAACAACATTCTGTGCTATTTATGGCTAGACCAAACCGCCGTAAAGATACTAAAACACAAATTTGGTTCCCCCAAATTCATCATAGCGGCAGCTTCTGTGGAGGAGAAGAAGAAAATGAATGTAAAGGGCTTCAGAAAGGACTTTAATGTTTTAAGTGATATATTTTATCTTTTAATTTTTAAAAAATATTTGAAACAGAGATGACAAAGTTTTGTCATATGTTAGTTCTGGGTGGTTAGCATATTTGTTGTATTGATTTACTATAGCTTTCTGTATTAAACTTTTTGCCAAGCTTAAAAAAAGTGCAATAGGGGGGCGCCTGGGCGGCTCAGTCGGTTAAACACCCGACTCTTGGTTTCAGTTCAGGTCGTGATCTCAGGGGTGTGACATCGGGCCCCACATCAGGCTTTGTGCTCAGCAGGGAGTCTGCTTGAGATTCTCCCTCTCCCTCTGCCCTCACTCACAAATAAATAAATAAATCTTTTTTTTAAAATGTGATATGCTATGACCAGCATTCTGAAAAGCATGAAGGTGTGCCATGTTCACTGGGGGATCGAGAGAGAAGGAATCCATCAGGTGGAATCTGAGGGACAGCATCCTAGCCCCAGGAGCATCCAAGCCCAGCAAATGCTCCAAGACCAAAACAGCAGGACCAGCTGGTGTGGACAGAACGGAAGGCCTGGGTAAAACAGTGGCACAGGAGCCTGGGAAGCCCGAAAGGAGCGGATCAGGCAGAGCCTTACACACACACACACACACACACACACACACACACACACCTTGGTTCTTTCTAGGAGCTGTCACCCTGATCTGAGGACTTCACATAGACACACTGGAGACTCCACAGAGAAGAATAAGTTCTGAATTGTGCAAAATGTGGCCCAGGTGTCCATTTTCTGGATCTGATGTCCTTTAATAAAAGCACTAAGTAACATACTCTGTCAACATAATGAACCACTCTGGGCCCTGACCCTGGAATCAGGCCAAGATGGGTTCATATTCTGGCTCCACCATCAACTACCCGACTGGCCCTAAGGAAGACAGAGACCTTTCCGAGCCTCTGTTCCCTCCTCTGTAAATTGCGACAGATGACCAGAGGCCTTCCTGTGGGTGGGAAGACGCGGTGAAGCAGCCCATGCAGCACGGACAGTGCCCGGCACAGAGCAAGCTCTCCGTGCATGTCAGTCGCCGAGTCGCCAGGGAGGACTCTCCCAGAGCCTCCTGCCAGGTGTCCTTCCCAAGGAAAATCACTCTGCCTTGGGAATTAGTGAGGAAAGGAGCCCTTCCTAGACAGTCCCCAAATTCCTCACTCCTCAAACAGGAGGGGATAAAAGAGTTCCTTAATTGGTACCACAGAGACTTTTCCACGGAGAAAGAAATAGAACTTCTAAATTAAAGGCAGATTTCTCTGCAGGAGGGGCAGCTGGCCTGGAGCCGGAGCCCAGCTGCTGAGCCATTTTCCAGAAGGGAGGCCAGGGTGGAGGGAGTACTGTCTGGGGAGGACGTGCACCCCACCCAAACTTGCCTGAGTGTTCCTCGTGTTTGTTATCTGATGGGCACCTTACAGGTGGGTGGCGCTGCCAGGGTCGCCTGGCCGTAACTCCAGCTGTAGCTTGGCCCGGCTGGTTCCCGGTGATGGGGTCCAGGGAATGAGATAGGCTGTAGGAGAGACCAGTCCAGCGGGCGGGCAGAGCTATGCTTCAGACAGCTATAACCCCCAGCGGGGCCCAGGCTCGCTGGGACAGTGGTGGGAGAGGCGCATCAGCACATCAAGGTGGGCTCCCTGTGGGAGCAGGTACCAGTCAGAGACCCACTAAGAGGTGTCCTGGTGCATGGCCGGTCCTCCTGAATGGCCTCTGGTCTGAGAAATGACTGGGGAACCAAAGCCAGGTGCAGATTTCAGGAAGCTCAGGAGCCCCGTGTTTGGTCTAAATGAACATTCAATCATGCACTTACCACGTATTCATACGTTCATTTGTCCAGAACCCTTTGGGAGCTCAGCCACGTGCCCCAGGGCCTGGGACTCAGCAGTGACATGCTCTGGCCTCCTGGTGTTTTCGGTGAAGTGAGGCATGAAGCCTGACCTCCAAGCAGGCTGCCACAGGGACTGGGTCTCCTGGTCCCGACCATCTCAGGCCACCTCTGCCCCGAGGCCTGGCAAGGGTCTACGCCAGATGGACCCTGCTGATTTCAGACCAAACCCTAGCTTTGCAGAGTGCAAATGCTGGGTCAAAAGTCCACCCTTGGCCCCTAATGTCATCACCGATTCAGGCAAGGATTATCAATCGATGTGTTAAAACCATTAGGTGAATTGTCAATGCATAACTGGATATTCACATTGTACAAAATAAGACCCTATAGATTTCCTTCGGGCCCAGGAAGAAAAAAATGGAACCAGAGGGGTGAGGCTGTCCCCACCCGACCCCGGAGTCAGTCTTGCATGAGAAACATTGGGACGACCAGCAATCTTGTGTCTGCCCAGTGATACCATTTGAGGCTCTCAGCTATCCCATGATCTGCTCCAGCCAGAAGATGTATATGGGGGTCCATCAAACTGCAGATTTGACTTCCAGTTCACGGGATGGAAAAGGAATAAAGGAACAAGCTGGTGACAAAAGGAAGAACCCCACTAATCATCCGCCAGATGATTGAGCCTCTCCCTTCAACCAGCCACAACAAAGGGCACTGTGCTAGATGGAAGGCAATCCAAGGGACAGGTGCCCCCAGGCACTGCAAGGTCCCGGACAATCTTCTGCTTGCACAAACTGGCTACAACATATCGCTAAGACAACGGATTTCCTCACTAAATATGGGCCAGGTATCAGATGATACTTAGAAATAATGATTAACCTCATTAAGCGGGATAATGTTATTTTAGCTCAATAGAAAACGCCCTCATCTTTTAAAGATCCACACTTGAGTAACAAAAAAACTCCAGAATGTTCCTAGTTCCTTGTGGTAGACACAATTCCAAGATGGCCTCCAAGAGTCTCATCTCCCCGGTAGACATGCCCTGGGCGTGAATACCATGGGATATCACTCCTGTGATTAGGTTACATGATGTGGCAAGGTGAAGGAATTTTTCAGATGTCCCTCCCTATTCTGCTGACTTTAAATTAATCAAAGGGGAGATTATCCTGGATGGACTTGACCTAATCAGGTGAGCCCTTTAAAAGAGGGCCTGGAGGCCAGAGATGGAAGACGTCAGAGAGATCTGAAGCAGCAGCGGGTATATCCCTGTTGGCCTTGAAGAAGCAAGCTGCCATATTGTGGAGAAGGCCATATGACAGGGAACAGAAGGTGCACCCTGGGACTTGAGGACCTCAGTCCTACAACCACCAACAATTCTATAAACTCAGTAGAGGACCCCCGGGTTCATATGAGACCCAGCCCCGGCAGACACCTTGCTTTCAGCCTGGTGAGACCCTGAACAGAGGGGGCCCCCCAACCCGTGCCTGGACACCTGCCCCACAGAAACAGTGAGATGATAGATTTACATTGTTTTAAGCCATTCAGTTTATGGCAACTTACGATGCTTCTTTATTCATAATAGCCAAAAGCCAGAAACTGCCCAAATATCCCTCAACCCGCGAATGAGTAAACAAATTGCAATACACTCGCACCATCAGAATCACACTCAGCATTAGAAAAGAATGAGCCACAGGTACATAGCACAGCTTGGGTGAATCTCAAAACCATTATGGTGAGCAAAAGAAGCCAAATACAAAAAGACCATAAGTCTATGTTTATAGTCCATGATTCCATTTGCATGATATTTAAGAGCAGGAAAAAACGAAATCCGTGGTGATAGAATCAGAACTGTGGTTGCCTGTGTGTGGGACAGAGGAGAATTCACTGGGAAGGAGCATAAAGAACTTCCTGGGGCGATGAGAATGTTCTACATCTTCCTCTTCAGTTGGGTATGGATTACATGAATTTTGTTCATTGGTGAAAACTCATCCAACTGTATACTTAAAATCTATACCTTTCATCGCATGTAAATTATTCCTCAACTTAAAAATAATGCGGATTCTACCCCCAGGTGTTTAGAGACTGGCAGATGGTTCTTCCTGGGCCTGGAGGCAAGAGAGCAATGCGTGGAGGGGATGATTCTTCAAGATGCTCACACTCACATGTTTGCACACGCACATGCACACACGCACACGCACACACACAGATGGCGGCATTCCAGGCCGACCAAGGCTCCCCTTTGGCCTTTGCCTCATTTAATGTGGCGAAGGCAACTGCCTCCCAGCTCCCAGGTCACTGCCCTGTGTGTCCGCCTGTCAAGATAAGAAGTCAGAGGCAGATGCTGCTAATTACCTGGCCTTTCAAGTGCTCCCACGGCCTCACATCTGGATCCATCTCCAACATCCAGCTTGAGCCAATAAAAGCCAAATGAAATCACAAAGGGCTAATTTGGTGGTCAGCATTCTGATGGCTGCGCATGAGACGGTGTGGGGGCAGGACGGGGACATGGCTGGGAGCGTGGGGCAGGAGAGACATCTCGCTGAGCGTGCCAACAGGACGGAGAGGCGAGAAGACCAGCCCTTCCTCAGAGCAAACTGCTTCTGCCCTGGCCAAGCCCAGAGCGGGTCCTGGAAGAATTCTGGCTGCTCGGATCTGTTTGAGCTCTCGGGGAGGGGGGGCACTGCCTTTCATGCCAGCCGACGGCCGGCGGCCAGAGGCACCTTGGGAGTTTCATGCTAGGCCTGCAGGTGGGAGCCCCAGCATCCCAGTGGCCCAGCTTCTCCTGGGCACCAGCTTATGCCTCCAGCAGGTTTGTGGGAGAGCAGGAACCTATGCCAAATATTGCCAGGGGGAGACCTCCCCCAGAGCCACCTGGACAAGGCAGAATGGAAAATCACCCGGCGTTGGAGAGACTTTTGGAAAAGCCCTCAGCCCCACCGCCCTGCCACCTGGTCTGAAATTCCACCATCCTGCCACCTGGTCTGAAATTCCACCATCGAAGAGATTTTCTCTGAACTGTAAAGGCTCTGCAGTCCCCCTACTAACACGCAGGTCCTGGGGAGGTGTCACCTCTTAAGTCTCATATCTTGGGGACTAATATTCTTAAGTCTCAGAGGAGAGAGGCTACAGGCAGAGAAGAAAGATCAGTGACCTCTCTGAATGATGGACCTCAGTCTCCCCATCTGTGTAACGAGGCCATGCAGTTGGATGACCTCCCAGGTTAAAGAGAAAAGGTGAGTCTGCCCTCCCCACTCCTTAGCTCTGCCTCCTTGATCAAAGATTGCCAACGGGCAGCCATGCAAGGCAGAGTCAGCCAGCAGACGTGTTTGATTTGGCCTGCGGAGCGTTTGAAGAGAATATGGGCCAACATTTAAAAAGGGACAGATTTCACATGTTAAAAATGCCAAATGCCTTGCTTCTTTGGGGCAATGGGAAGCTCTGAGGGCACCAGCCCCGCATTCCCCACCACAGCAATCGTTCCGTGCTAGGGCCGGCCGCCCCATGTAGACAGGGGCTCGCAGCCTTCAGTTTGCCTCAGTCCCCACCAGGCCCCATTGCTCCTCGCCCGTCCCCGCAGCTCGCTTGGCCCTCTCCTTTATTTGCCTGACCCTTGCAGGCACCTGAGTTGACGAGCGCATTCTGGATGGTCCTGGCTGGCAGCCCCTCACGGCACAGTGGATGGGTGACCCCGGGCCCTGCACTCCTCACGGGCTCTGGGCGCTCTTCGGCTCCCTCTTTGGAAAGCCAAAATAGAGCTGGGGAGCGCGGGATGCTGGGAGCCCTTTGAAGGCCGTGCCGTGGGATTATTTTGCTAAACATAAAAACCCAAAAGCAGCGGGGCCACTGATGTGTTTTCGCAAATTCCAGCAAATTAAAAAAACGTGTGTGCAGAATTCAATTGGGGGCCAGAGGCTGGCTTTCATGAAAGAATAAACTGTTGGCCAAGACAAAGCAGCAGATTAACTTTTACGGAATATGTTTCCCTCCAGGATGTGGCTCCCACAAGCAGGCTCCTCGTGTCCGTGACGAGAGATGCCGCTTCACCCTTTATCTGAGGTTATGCTGAGGCCGGCGGCAAGCCTGTAGGACGACTTAAAATGGCTCGGCAGCAAATGTCAGAGCTGTTTGATCTGCTTTTAGAAAATCACCTTTCAAGGCACTGGAAGATACTTGACACCTTGCAAAGAGATTAGAAACTTTTCAGCTGACTTGGAAAAAGAGACCAAGCCGGGCTGATTCCCTTGGAAGCAGGAGGGGGACCCCAGCCGTGCCCAGGGCTGGGGAGTCTGAAGCCAGTGGCCTCGCTTTAAAGCGAAGAGCCAGCTCCCGGCATGGCTGTAGCTGCCCACTCCTTCTGCCCTTGGCATCTAGGATGGTCCCAGGGAGTTCTCCTTTCTGTGCTCTCGGGGAGAGGAGGTGGCGCCAGGCAGGGTTAACGTGCAAAGTAACGACTGCTAAGTTGTGGACATCAGCTCTCAGCCAGCTGAAAACAGCTGCCCCATCAGCTCAGCCCCGCGTCTGGTCTGGAGGCCCTGGATAGGGATGCAGAACTCGGGGCAGGACCTGGGCTGTCCGATCAGTCAGTGCAGGTGGCTTGGGGCATGCTGAGAGGAGTCGTGGCAACTTCACGAGCACCCAGCTCTCCCTTCCCCAATGGTCTCGCGACTGTCCTTTCCGATCGCTCACTGTCCTCATCCTGGCCTGGACCTGCCTCTTCTCCCGTTCGCATTATTTCAACTGCTTTCCAACGGGCCCCCTTCCTCTGCCCTCCTCCCCAATCCACACTGTCCAAGACCACCAGCAGATCATCCTGAAATTCTGTTGCTCTAAAGCCTCCTACAAACCAACACCTGACTCCAAAACTTCCAGTCTTTCCCTGGGAACAGTGACTGTTTGTCGCAACCATTATTACTCTATTTCAGTCATGGGTTGTGTTTTATATGGTTTAACTAATTTAATACAACCTCTTTCTTACTGGCCTCATTTTACATCTGAGAAAGGTTGAGGCTTAAAGAGATTAATTGGCTTACCTGAGGTCACAGAAAGTAAGTGGGACTCGAAACTGGACCTCCTCCCTAAAACCATGCACAGAAACTTTGGGCCATACACAGGCTCCCTGTTCTCACCAAACATTGCCAGAAAAGCCAAATCTTCCAAAACCATGGCAAAAATTGGTGAGGTCTCTAAAATAGGCTGCACCCGGGGTACCTGGGTGGCTCAGTCGTTAAGCGTCTGCCTTCGGCTCAGGTCATGATCCCAGGGTCCTGGGATCGAGCCCCACATCGGGCTCCCTGCTCCGCGGGAAGCCTGCTTCTCCCTCTTCCACCCCCCCTACTTGTGCTCCCTCTCTCGCTGTGTCTCTCTCTGTCAAATAAATAAATAAAATCTTTAAAAAAAATAAAAATAAAAAAATAAAAAATGAATAAAATAGGCTGCACCCACTCACCACCAACAGCCCATCTCCACAGTAATGAAAACAATGCTTTAAAAATGTAGGATTTCAGGCACAGGACCTGTGGCATGAGAGAGGTACTCTGAGAAAATGGATCCTGCTGGCATCCCGTGAGGATTCCATGTCAGGTCAGCCCCTTTCAGAAAGCTACATATGCCGCCAGAAATCAGTAGGTGGAAATCTAGGCAAGGGATTCGGAATGTGGGTTCCATCCCTATTTCTAAAACTACATTAGTTGTTTGACGTTGGGCAAGCTGCTGGGGCTTAGTTTCCATATGCGTAAAACAGGGCTGATAGCCCTACCTGGCTTGACCCGTCAGGATAGGCGAGGTGATGCTATAGTGACAAATAAGCCCCAAATGTTGGCAGTTTGCCACAGGAGAGGTGTATTTCTTGCCCATGTTACACGTACAATGAAGGTTCGTGAAGAGCTGTGCTCTCCTATCATAGTCATTCCTCAAGGACCCAAGGTAACAGAGGCTTCTCAATCTATAACCTGGAACGGGCATCTCAGAACAAGGCTTCACAAGGCTAACTTCCCTGCAGCAAGTAAAGAGAAGCCTGGAGGGTGATCACCAGCAATTAAATGCTTCAGCCCAATAATGACACGTGTCACTCCTGCCCACATTTCATTGCCACAGGACCCTGCCTAACTGCACAAAGTTTTAGAGCCACAGTCCCCCCTACCAAGAAGCAGGTAAGAAGTGGATTGGAATGAACATTGGCCGTGTCCCTCACACTTGCCTCTCAGGGTGTTGTCAGTACCCAATGGGCTTCCACAGAAAAGCGACTGGGGAATCATCTGGAGCCATGATTCTGATCCCAGTTCTAGTCCTGGTTCAGGAAGTGATCTTGGGAAAATACCACCCCCCCCACCCCCGCCCAGTTTCAATCTCCTCATCTGTGGTGTGGAGCTATTAGTAACTACCTCATAGAGCTACTGTGAAAACAAGACAATGCAGGCAGGACTCTGAGCACAGCATTAAGTCTTTGATTAATGGTTGGTGGCAGAGATGAGTTGACCATTTTTAAGACCAGGAAAATGCCCTCTTCACTTTTGTGTATGCTTAAGTTTTTCCATAATTAAAAAAAAAATGTTTTTAACCTGGGAGAGGTTGAGTGATGACACAGAAATAGAAGAGTAAGGAGCTCTAAGAATTGATCCAAAAAACAACAATTAAACTGGCAAAAACTAACAAAATCAATTCTTTTGGAACACTAGAATGTAAAAAAAAGAAAAATTTACAGCAACTAGGGAAGTTCTTAATGAAGAAACAGGCTGCCAAATTTCAAAAAGTGTGTAGCATTTTTGCTTACCTTACCTATCATCCCCCATTCTCCAGCTCAGTGGCAGCCATGGGGATGGCAGCCTGCATTCCTGGTGTGCCTTGCTGGAGCTGGAGGGCAATGCAGATCTTGTTCTCAAAAAAATTGTGGTCATGTATTTTGATTTGTCTGGCAGTTCCTTGAGAGACCAGCACAGAGGCTGACCTTTGTTTTGTACCCCTCAGGCTGGAGTGGCTTTTGATGTGGAATCTGTAGAAAGCATTATGCTACCTGTAGCCATTTGCCTGCCACTACCTGGGAGGATAGACAAGGCAAGCCGCAGACAGACCCATAAGTCTGGGAAGGAAGAAACTAAAGAGGAAGACCCTTGGGGCACTAAGGTCTTCAAAGGACTCTTATATATACCAGGGAATCTGGAGTACAATGTGCATTCCCAGGGATAGAACATGTTCAGAAAAGATCTGATAAGACCATAGGCTTCTACCTTAGGCTGATCTTTGGGGTCAGCACAAGCAGGAGGTGAAAGCCAAAGCAGATGTGTATGGGCCTGGCTTAGCATTAGAGGAGTGCCCCAGCTTAGAACCCATCTGCAAAGAGAAGGAGAGTATTTTTCTTCTTTTTGTTTCCAGGCATTTAAGACAATCTCTCTGGTCACTGGCTAACCTCTGAGATAAAGGAACATAGACTTCTGTGACCATATACAACAAGGAATACAGTCTTTGCAAAAAAAAAAAAAAAATAGTTTGGAAGAGTCATTAACAAACGGATGGCTGCAGCCCTCAAAAATCAACAACAGCAAACTGGGGAGAATCTGATTTTGGGAGTTACCATATTATAATATTCAAAATGCCCACTTGTGACAACAAAAAAATTACAAGCCATACAAAGAAACAGGAAAGTATGAGCCATTCATGAGATGAAACAGTATTGCCAGAAACTGTCCCCAAGGAAGCCCAGATATTAGACTTACTTGATAAAGACTTTAAATCAACTGTCTTAAATATGCTCGATGAGCTGAAGGAAACCAGGGCAAAGAACTAAAGGAAACCAGAAGAACAAATTATGAACAAACAGAGAATATCAACAAAAGATAGAAAATATAAAAAGGAATCTAATAGGAATTCTGGAGCTGAAATGAAAAGCTCACTAGATGTATTCAATAATACTTGATGAAAGAATCAGCAAACCTGAAGGTAAGACAATTGAAATTTTCCTATCTGCTATGAAATGTAGTTGTGTCCCCCTCCCTCTCTCTCTCACTCTCTCCACATGGCACACAGAAGAGACCATGTGAGCACACAGTGAGAAGGCAGCCACCTACAAGCCAAGAGAATGAAACCTACCTTGCTGGCACCTTGACCTCAATTGATACAGAAAAGGCATTTGCAAATCCAACATTTTTTCCTGGTAAAAACAGTCAGTAAACTAGGAATAGAACAGAACTTCTTCAACGTGATAAAGGCGCCAAAAAACCCTTAGCTAACATAGTCAGTGGTAAAAGATTGAATTTCCCCTACAATTAGAAACAAGACAAGATGCCTTTCTTTTATCTTTTTCACTTTTGTTACTTCTTTGCAACATAGTACTAGAAGTTCTAATCAGAGCAATTAGTCAAGAAAAACAATTGAAGGACATCCACATAGGAAAGAAAGAAAGAAAGTTATCTTTACTCACAGATGACATGACCTTATAATGTAGAACACCCTAAAGAATCCACACCAAAAAAAAAAAAAAACCACACCTGTTAGAAGTAATAAATAAATTCAGTGAAGTTGCAGAATATAAGATTAACACACAAAAATCATCTATATCTTATACATTAGCAAAGAGCAATCTGAAAAGGGAAAGTAATAAAACAATCCCATTTACAGTAGCAACTGAAAAAATAAAACATCTAGATGTAAATTTAACCAAGGAAGTGAGAGACTTGCTGAAAGAATAAAGATGACCTAAATAAATTGATTCATGGATTGGAAGACATGATATCATTAAAATGGCAATACTACCCAAAGCCATCTACAGATCTGATGCACTCCCTATCAAAAGCCCAACCGTGATTTTGCAGAAAGAGAAAAACCTATCCTAAAATTCATACGGAATGTCAAGGGACCCCAAATAGTCAAAACAATCTTGTAAAATTACAAATTTGGAAGACTCACTCTTCCCGATTTCAAAGCTAACTATAGCTACAGTCATCCAAATAGTGTGGTACTGGCATAGGATAGACATACAGAACGAGGGAATAGAATAAAGGGCTCAGAAATAAACCTATATGTGGTCAATTGATTTATGACAAGGCTACTAAGACCATTCAATGGGGAAAGGACAATCTTTTCAACAAATTGTGCTGGGAAAACTGGATATCCACATGCAAAGTAATGAAGTTGGACCCTTACCTTACATACAAAGTTAATGCAAAATGGATCAAAGACCCAAATTTAAGAGTTAAAACTATAAAACTGTTAGAAAGAAACATGGGAGAAAATTTTCATGACCTTGAACTTGGTAATGGTTTCTTAAGTATAACCCTAAACACACAGGCCACAAAAGAAAAAAATAGATAAAATGGACTTCACAAAAATTAAAATTTGTGTGCATCAAAGACACTACCAAGAGGAAAAAGACAACTCACAAAATAGGAGAAAATATTTGCAAATCATATATCTGAGAAGAGAATAATATCAAGAATATATAAAGAACTCCTACACTCAAGAACAAGAAAACAAATAACCACATTCAAAAATAGACAAAAGATTGACACTTCTCCAAAAAAGATCTACAAATGACCAATAAGCACATGAAAAGATGCTCAACATCACTAGTCATTAGGGAAATGCAAATCCAAATCAAATGCCACTTCAAACTCACTAGGAAGGCTATTATAAAAATATATACAAGGGGCACCAGGGTGGCTCAGTTGGTTAAGCGTCTGCCTTCAGTTCAGGTCATGATCCCAGGGTCCTGGGATCAAGCCCCGAGCAGGGAGCCTGCTTCTCCCTCTCCCTCTGCCCCTCCCCTCTGCTCATGCTCACTCTCTGTCATTCTGCTCTCTCTCTCTCAGGTAAATAAATAAAATCTTTAAAAAAATATATGAATAAATAAATATATATATGTAATAAATATATATATATATATAGGGGCATCTGCGTGGTGCAGTCGGTTAAGCATCTTGGTTTCCGCTCGGGTCATGATCTCAGGGTCGTGAGATAGAGCCCCGTGCTGGGCTCCGTGCTCAGTGTGGAGTGTGCTTGAGATTCTCTCTCTCTCCCTCTGCCTCTCCCACTAGTGATCCCTCTCTCTCTCTCCCTAAAATAAATATGTAAATCTTTAAAATATATATATAAATTAACAAAAATGAAAAAAAGGGGGAATAACAAGTATTGGTGAGGATATGGACAAATTGGAACCCTCATGCATTCCTGGTGGCATGTAAAATGGTACTGTTGCAGTGAAAAACAGTTTGGTGGCTCCTCAAAAGTTATACATAGAATTAGTGTACAATACAGCAATTCCACTTCTCGGTATATACCACAAAGAATTGAAAGTAGGGACTCAAACAGATACTTGTAACACCAATGTTTATAGCATTATTATGCCCAATAGCCAAAACATGGAAATAATCCAAGTGTCCATGAACAGATGAATGAATATGCCAAATGTGATCTACACATATAATGGAGTGTTATTCGTCCAAAAAGGAATGAAATTCTGACACGCTACAACCTTGAAATGAATTTTGAATGAATCTTGAAAACATGCTAAGTGAAATAAGCCAGACCAAAAAAGGACAAATACTCTATGATTCCACTTAAATGTGGTCTCTAGGATAGGCAAATTGATAGAAACAAAAAGGAGAATAGAGATTACCAGGGACTGGACAGAGGGAAGGGGAGGGAAGGAATGGAGAGTTATTGCTTGACGGGTACAGACTTTCTATTTGGGATGATGAAAAAGTTCTGGAAATTGATAGTGGTGATGGTTATACAACACTGTGCATGTAGTTAATGCCAATGAGTCATATACTTAAAAGTGGTTAGCATGGTAAGTTTTATGTTATGCATAAGTTACCGTAATAAATAAAAAGTCAATCAAACAAAAAAGGAAAAGAGAGAAATTAAGAGATTCCCAGACAAACAAAAGCTGAGGAAGTTTGTTACTAAGAGACCCGCTCTCTTAGTAATGCTTAACAGGAACCCTTCAGGCTGAAACAAAAGGACACTAGACAGTAACTTGAATCCATATGAAGAAATAAGGAATCTCAGTGAATATAACTACATAGGTAAATATAAAAGTCAGCGTTATTGTGTTTTTTGTTTCTGACTCCTCTTTTTGTTCCCTACCTGATTTAAAAGACAAATGCGTAAAACAATAATTAAGAGTCTATGTTAATAGGCACACATACATAAAGACCTAATTTGTGGCAATAACAGCGTAAGAGGGAAGGGACAGAGAGGTATAGAACAGAGATTTTGTGTCCTATGGAAGCTAAGTTGGAATCAATTCAAACTAGACAGTTATAAATTTAGGATTTAATTGTAATCTCCATGGTAAACACAGGAGACAAACATTATATTTGGCAATGGGGTCTTAGATATACCACCAAAAATCCAGGCAACAGCAACAACAACAACAAAAAACCCATAAATTGGATTTCACTAACTTTTAAAACTTTTGTGCATCAAGGCCACTATCAAGAGAATGAAAAGACAACACACAAAATGGTACAAAATATTTGCAAATCCTATATCTAAGAAGGGATTAGTATCAAGAATATATGAAGAACTCCTACAACTCAACAGTAAGAAGAAATGCAACCCAATTCAAAAATGGGCAAAGGGCTTGAGTAGACATTTCTCCAAAGAAGATACGCAAATGGCCAATAAGCACATGAATCACTGGTCATTAGGAAAAGACAAATCAAAACCACATTGAGAGAACCACGTCACACCCACTAGGATGGCTACATTTAAAAATAATAATAATAATAAGTGTCGGTAAGGATATGGAGAATTTGGAACCCTCAAACTTTGCTAGTGGGGATGTTAAATGGTTCAGCCATTGTGGAAAACAGTTTAGCAGCTCTTCAAAAAGTTAAACATAGAATCACCTGATGATCCATCAGTTTCACTTCTAGCTGGATATCTAAAAGAATTGAAAACAAGAACTCAAACAAATACATGCATGTTCATAGCAGCACTATTTATGATAGCCAACGGGTGGAAACAACCCAAATGTCCATCAATGGATGAATGAATAAACAAATAGTGGTATGCACATACAATAGTATTCAGCCATAAGAAGGAATAAGATACTGATACATGCTACGATATTATGAATTAAACATTAAGTTAAGCTACAGAAGGTAGGCAAAAAAAAAAAAAAGTCACTTATTGTGTGATTCCATTTATTTGAAATATCCAGAATAGGTAAAGTCAAGTCATAGAGACAGAAAGCTGATTAGTGGTTTCCAGGGGGAATGGGGAACCCTTGTTTAAGGGCTACAGAGTTTCCGTCGGGAAGATGAAAAAATTCTGCATTGAGATGGTGGTGACAGTTGTACAACATTGTGAATGTACTAAATGCTATTGAATTCTTCACTTTCAAATCGTTAATTTATGGCCCGTGAAGTCCACCTGAAAAGAAAAAACAAAACAAAAAAGCCAAAAAAATCTAGAAGGCAGATTTTGTCATTCTTTATTTACTGATGAGAAATGTAGTGCCCCAGGGGCCAAGTAACTTGTTCAAGGCCACCCATGCCTTTCTTAGCAACCAAGGTCAAGAATCACAGCTTCTGAATCTAAAGGCAAGCCATGGTCTGCCTCAGCCTCCAGGGAGGTGACAGTAAAATCAAGAGGATGCGGGAGAGGTGAGACACAATTTGTGGACTCCATATGGATTTTTATAGATCTAGTGGGCTGTTTAGTTATTTGGTTTTATTCTAAGATTTTCCAAGGGCACACTCACCTTTCCAAGGGCACACATGTATTTCTTGCGCAGATGCCAAAGTATTGAATGAATTTCGTAAACCCAATCATAAACCCTGGCAATGGCTCCCAGAGAAGCTGGCGAGCCCCCAGCGTGGGAGATCTCATGCACTGTGGCAGTCACCACCTGCCACATCCAGACCCACCACCCACGTCTCCCTCAAGTTACAGTTGCTGTGGGAGCCATAAAGTCCGTATTTTATGGCACAGCCCTTTTTTTTCCCCTGAATCAATCCCTGCCCCTACATTTTCACTGTTTGCGACCGTACTATTGGGAGGTTTAAAGGTTTTCATATGCACTGGAATATTTTTATTTTCAAGTCTTTTGAAGACATGTCTGAATAAACTGAAAAGTATTATAGAAAAATGGATGTCCATAAACTTCCTTCTAGCTTTAACATATTTGCTTCTCCGTATTTCTTATTTTTGCTGAACCATTTGAAAGTAAATTGCAGACAGCATGACAATAGTACTTCAGCAGGTGTTGTCAAAAAATAAGGAAACTTGGGGCACCTGGGTGGCTCAGTCGTTAAGCGTCTGCCTTCGGCTCAGGATGTGATCTCAGGGTCCTGGGATCGAGTCCCGCAGTTGGCTTCCTGCTCAGTGGGGAGTCTGCTTCTCCCTCTGCTTCTGCCTGCCCCCCCCCACTTGTGCTCTCTCTCTCTCTCTTTCTCTCTCTGAAATAAATAAATAAAGTCTTTTTAAAAAAATAAGGATACTTTCCCACAATATCATTATCTCGGCTAACAAAATCAACAGTAATTCCCTAGCAGCATCTAATAATCAGTCTGTATGCAAATCCTCATCTGCTCCAAAAATGTCTTTTAAGACCACATCTTGCACTTGTGTCTCGTAGGTCTTTTTTAGTCTAGAACAATCCCCCCTCAGCCTTGTTTTTTTTCCCCATGACATTGACTTTGTTGAAGACACTAGACCTTTTATCTTAAGGAATATTGCACGATCTCTATTTGTCTATCTGATTGTTTCCTTGTGGCGTCATTTAATTTGTTCCTTTGTCCTTTACATTCGCTATAAACCAGAATTACACTAAAGGTTTGGTTAGGAGGAGATTCAACATCTTTAGCAGGGATCCCTCAAAGGTGAAGCTATGGCTTCATCATGATATCCCAACAGGAAGCCCAGAACAACAGAGTTCCTACATTAGTGGCGTGAGGTAAATTTAATTCCTGGGTAGAGGGGCAACAACCAAATCTTGCCAATATGCAATTACATATTTCCTTTTGCAGGTAGAGTGTGGGGTCAGTACCCTGACAGTGTGCAAAAATCCAGGTCTTGGTCAACTTTCCACCTAATGCTTTCAACATCATTGATGAAACTTGCCTGAATCAATTAATTTTTTTAATGGTGGCAAAATGGCCATCTTGTAATTGGCTCTTTCCTTTATTTATTAGCTGGTACTGTTCCATGAAGAGGAGCTTTCCCTCCTCAACTTGGGCTATTTGGCCACACTGAAACAGGAGCATAATGTTCAAACATAGTAAGCAATCTTGAAGAACATCCAGAACCAGAAGTTGGACACCAGGAGTGGCTCAGCAGGAGAGCGAGTTGAGGGACTGGCACTGTGTGGGGGCTGGGTCTCCCCAAGACCCACCAGCATCTTTCATCTGTTTGATAGGTAACCACAACCCCAGGCGAGTTGGCAGATGGAACCACAAAGCAACAAATTGGGGGGGAAGGGGATTGGTTAGCCTGGTGATGGGTATTAAGGAGGGCACGTACTGCGTGGAGCACTGGGTGTTATACGAAAACAATGGATCGTGGATCACCACATCAAAAACTAATGATGTATTGTATGGTGACTAACATAACATAATAAAATTAAAAAAAAATTAAAATTAAAATTAAATTAAATTAATTAATTTTTTAAAAAAGCAACAAATTGTCGGAATTAGTCACCAGTTTTCCGTTCTTTTTTGTTTAGTATCCCATGGGTCCATTTTTCCACTCCTGGACAGTTTGGCCACAGTGCAAGCTATTTCCACCGGTTTTCAGGATTTGGGGAAGCTTCTGGTTTCCCTGATTTCTGCTCTATACAACAGCAACATTTTTTTAAGATTTTATTTATTTATTTGTCAGAGAGAGACCACAAGCAGGGGGAGTGGCAGGCAGAGGGAAAAGCAGACTCCCGGCTGAGCAGGGAGACCAATGCGGGACCGATCCCAGGATCCTGGGATCATGACCTGAGCTGAAGGCAGACGCTTAACGGACTGAGCCACCCAGGCGTCCCAACAACAGCAACATTTTTTAAATGCACTTGTCAGTGTTTTTGTTCATATTTAAATTTTTTTATTTCAAAAACATTATCAGGCAAACTCAGCTGCCCCAGTGGCCTTACAATATTGCCATAAATATCTAAATTTGTCTCTGGTACTAAGTGAAATGCCCACAATGAATTTGGTCAAAATGAACATTTTCACTGATCATTTTGGCGGCACCCAATGGTGATTTTTTTAATATATATATGTAATTTTCTAAAACTGATCTCAGGGTTACTCTCTGGAATCCATTTTTTTTTTTTTTTGTATTTTTAAATTGTAAATACTTTCAAATCCAATGTCACTTTCTTTATATATTTAGCAATGTTCTTCACCTTTATATAACATGTTGACATTGTATTTAAGTGGTTTTCATAAAGAAGAACGAATCAGCCTACAGTGACAACCACACAAACAATTTTTTATTGGCTCCTCCTGAAAACCACACCTAAGATTTTAAATGTGTTTTTTTTCTTTTCAAATTTTTATTTCAATTCTAGTTAGTTAACATACAGTGCAATCTTGGTTTCAGGAGTAGAATTCAGTGATTCATCACTTACAACACCTAGTGCTCATCATTACAAGTGCCTTCATTAATACCCATCACCCATCTCCCATCCCCTACCCACCTCCCTCCCTCAACCCTCAGTTTGTTCTCTATCGTTAGGAGTCTCTTACGACTTGTTTCCGTCAAAGATTTTAAGTGTTATCTTAAGAGTGGAATGTGAAATAAAGAGGTGAGAAATTGTTGCAGAAATCATTTCCAATTGAGCATTCCATTCATCAGGGGTGTGGCTGTAGCTCTCACCCCGTGTGTGTTCCTCACTGTTGGATGGCGCCATGACTTCAGCTGGACAAATCCTTGTCAGAAAAGGGCTGAGCTCTTCATTTGGCAGCAAAGTCACTCTGATGAAAAAAGTAGCTCCATATGCAGACTTACCAAGGGCATCCTGCAATGCCTAGGGGAGGCCTGCACCAGGCTTTCTGGTCACCCTCTTGGTGCCAGCTAATTTCCACGGGGTCAGGGTGGGGGCTGAAGGGCTTCCCAGGTGAAGGCCAGGATCCAGGAGATTCCCCCTCTCTCTCCCCGTCTGTCTCTCTGTCTGTCTGTCTCACCCTTCTCCCCAGGATCCAAACACCCTTCATATTTTGGAGGATCATCCCCTATGGAATCCTGGGAGAGTCTGGGCTCCACCTCAAAGGACTCCAATCTTCTCTGGATTCTATGAGCTACCCAGGATTCTTCCATTCCATTCCTCTCATGCTTAAGTTTGCCATTGCCCGCTTGTATTGTATGAAACCAGAACCCAGACTGAACTGGGACCCCTAAAATATAAATCCTCCTGAAGGAAAGAAAAGTCTGATGGTTATGAGCCAGACTTGGCACCTGAGCCTACAAGTGGGGGAAGAATAATAGTTCTGGTCCTGCTCACTCTTAGTCAAGCCCCACCACCACCAACAACAACCTGAGCCCGTGATTGTGGCCAGCAGAGCTAAGACACCCAGGGCTCATGCAGATCTGCTGTGGGATCCCTCTGGCACAGTCCAGGGGCCGTTCCCTTACTCATTTCCCACAGGACATGAGCAGCAGCTCCCAGATGGCACCCTAAGGGAGGCTGGAGGAGGGTGGTCCAGACCAGCACCAAAGAGTGGCCCGGACACCAATGGTACATGGACGGCAGCCGCCTGAGCAGACCAATAATCACGTGCCTTTCGCAGAGGGCCCACGGGAGGAGGAGGTGGTGGCCCACAGGCGATGGCACAGGAAGAGAGCTACTAGGCACCTCGAGACTTAAGGAGAGAGGCTCTGAAGCCAGACTTCATAGGCTTAAATTTAACATTGGCACTGCCACTTACCAGTTGTGTAGCCTTGCACTAGTAACTTCCCCTCTCTGCGTGTCCGCTTCCTCATCTGTAAGACGGGCTGCTCTTAAGTGTACCTGACTCAAAGGATTGTCATGGTCAGTAAATCAACTAATTCTTGAACAGTACGTGTACCGCATACATAGCAAGAGCTCAGTAAATGCCATCAGCAGCAGCAATTAATGAGTGCACTGTTTTAATACCTATAGCTCTGTGGAGGAAGGCGGAAAGGGGAGGGAGCTGTCCAATCAGGAAGAGCCCACCAGACATGGTAGGAGCCCTCATTTGAACCCACAATCTGCTGAAGCTTAGAGATGTTCAGAACACCTGGAAACTCAATGGCTGTTTGCAAGCCCTGATGTAATCATGAGTCTAGAGCAAACAAAACTCTCACGCATGGGGGTGGGAATATAAATTGTTGAGCACTATCTAACCAGAGCTAAGATCAGCTCATCTAGGACTCAACTATTCTACTCCTACATATATACCCAATAGATAGTCACGTAAATGGTCACCAAAAGGTACATATAAGAATGCTAATAGCAGCATTATGTGCAATAGCCAAAAAGGGGACACTGCCCAAATACCCAACAACAGTAGAATGGATTGTGAGATAGATAGAGGATAGATAGATAGATAGATAGATAGATAGATATAGATAGATAGATAGATAGACTACACAGTCTCACATATATAGTGAGAACTATATATATATATACATATTTATATATATATGTGTGTATATATATATATATTATATATATGTATGTATAATGTATATATCCTGAAATACTTCTCCAGGAATGAGAACAGGCAAACTAAAACTACATTCAATCAACGTGGATGAATCTCAAACATAATGTTAAACAAAAGAAGCCAAACAAAAAAAGATACTCATTGATGATTCCATTTGTATAAAGTTCAAGTTCACAACCCGGCAATGCTAATTTATGCTGTTAGAAGCCAGAAGAGGGGTTGCCTGTGGGAGGTGAGGCATCGGGGAGGGGACATGAGAGGAGCTTCTGTGGTTCTGGTGAAGTTCTGTTTCTTGATCTGGGCACTGAGGGGTATGTTCATTTTGTAAAAATGCATCGTACGCAGGATTTGCATACTTTTCTATATGTGTGTGATTATGTCAATAAAGACTGTCTGGAAAATATCGCTTTCAATTAATTCATGTTCAAGCAGTATTTGCTTTGCCAAGTAAATGCAGGCATAACACTGACCACAGTGGGGATCAGAGCTAGTCCAGACACAGCCCTCCCTCCTGCAGGATTCAGGTCAGGCACACTTAGTACAGGTGCCTGAGCCTCTGCCCTTTCTGATCCAAGTCCTTCCCCTGGCACAGACCTGGGTCCTGAGCTGCTGACTCCACAGAGTTTTCCACTGTGAGCATGAGTATCCAAA
Organism: Phoca vitulina; assembly: GCF_004348235.1. Lineage (NCBI taxonomy): Eukaryota > Metazoa > Chordata > Mammalia > Carnivora > Phocidae > Phoca > Phoca vitulina. Next base: position 3,979,926 of record NW_022589733.1, on the reverse strand, counting down.
CCACCCGAGTAGACTCCTAGCCAGAGACGCCCCCACCCGTCCTGGGCATACAAGGGTCAAGTTTGTTATCAGCTTCTTCCCCTTCTTTCCCAACGTGCTCCCACCCCCCGAGCTTCCTAGACCTCCTCTGCCAGGTCCCGTCCTCCTCCCAGAGCCCACTTGAGAGGGACTAGAATGGAATTGGACTTGACATTAAACAGATGTGCTTTCATGTACTGGTTCCACCTTGTTCTAGTCATGTGACCTCAGGCTGAATTTCCAAAATCTGGAAAAGGAAATTCTACTCGTATCTATTTCACAAGGCTGTTGGGAGGTTGAAAGGGGCTAATACATGTAAAGAGCTTAGCACAGCGCCTGGCACACAATACATGGAGTGACAAGGGTTCAGATGTCCCAAGAACACATTAACTTAAATTTCACAGCGGAATGTCTCCACCAAAAGATGCAAACGGCCCAACCTCACAATGAAAGAAAGTCATAACCAGAGGTCGAGGGCAAGAGAGGCAGTCAGAAGATGAGGGTGGGGGCGCCTGGGTGGCTCAGTTGTTAAGCATCTGCCTTCGGCTCAGGTCATGATCCCAGGGTCCTGGGATCGAGCCCCGCATGGGGCTCCCTGCTCAGCGGGAAGCCTGCTTCTCCCTCTCCCACTCCCCCTGCTTGTGTTCCCACTCTCTCAGTCTCTCTCTCTGTCAAATAAATAAATAAAATCTTTAAAAAAAAAAAAAAAAAAAAAAGAAGATGAGGGTGGACGGATGGGCCCTCTTGGCTCCTCTCTGCCCTCCAAATCAGTGACTTGGAGAATCCTGTTAGGAGGGCATGGGGAGACGGGAACGCATGGGCGCTGCTTGGAGGAGCCAGTCAGGGAGCAACTGGTGGTATTGGGCATTCTTACGACCTGCCGCCTCCCCGTTTTTATAAATAAAGTTTTATGACAACACAGCCACCCACACCCAGTAACATATAGCCCATGGCTATTTTAGTGCTATCACAGCAGAGTTGAATACTTGCAACAGAAAGTGTATGGCTCACAAAGCCAAAGATACTTACTGTGTCACCTTTATGAAAAGCTTGCCGACTCTCGACCTAGGACCCAGTGACCCCACTCTTGCGGGCAGAAATCCTCTACTGGTCTGCGAGGGACAGAACTCATTGCTTCATTGCCAAGTAAGTAATCAAAAAATAGTGGGCAATGCTCACTATGGAATACAGTTTAAAGATTTATTTATTTATTTGAGAGAGAGAGAGATAGAGAGATCGTGAGCAGGGGTAGGGGCAGAGGGAGAGGGAGAGAGAGAATCTCACTCAGACTCCCGACTGAGTGTGGAGTCCAATGTGGGTTTGATCTTACAACCCTGAGATCATGACCCCAGCCAAAATGAAGAGTCGGACATTTCACCAACTGAGCCCCCCAGGTGCCCCCGGAATACAGTTTAAAGCAAGGAAGCAGATGTACGTACAGCCATGGGTGATTCTCAAAAACACAGGGCTACGTGAGAGAAAATCACCAGTGAAAAACAGAATAATGAAAATAGCTAGCATTTTTTGAGCATTCAGAATTTAGCCAGCATTCTGAGTGCTTCGTAAGTATGATCTAATTTAATCCTCTGGACGGCTAGCTCTACGAAGCAGGAATGAATATACCATCCCATTTCACAGATGGAGACACTGAGGCACCCAAGGGCTAAGTAACCGCTAGCAAGTGGCAGAGCTGGGATTTTGAGCTCAGGCAGTTTGAGTCCGGAGCCTAATACTCTTGACCCCTGCACTGTACAGAACACAGCATCTCTCTGGATAGTAATATCACATACATTTTAAAAGGTAAGCTTTGTGTTATGTGTATTTTACCACAATAAAAAAAAGAAACGCACACCCACATACAAAGCAACAATGTGTATTTGAGGATGTTTACCCAGCCCTTAGGAGGGCTGCCTCCAAGCCGTCGGAGTTGGGGGGGGGGGAGAGCTGAAGGCGGGGAGGTTCAAACACGGACAAATGATAGCAGCCCGCTATGAACCGGCCAGGGTGATAAACTCCACTCCGTGCACCCCAGATCCAGAATGTTTCCGGCTTTAAAGTTTGTAGAGAGACTCCTGGCACCCCCCTCCCCGCCCGCCCCGTCCAGCACCGGGGTCTGAGCCGAGGCTGCCGGCTGCCGGTCCCCCCGCCCTCCTCGGCCTGCTCCTGCGGCCCCGAGGCTCAGTGGGCTGTCCCGGCAGCCGCCGGCGGTGCGGGAAGCGGGGTGGGCACCGTGGGCCCGATCGGGCGCCGCGGGCTGGCTGTCTTATCGCGGCGGACAGAACAAACAGCGTGGGGCCTGACACGGGCCCTCCCCGTGGCCGCAGCGGGGCAGCCGGCTTTTTCTCCTGACCATCTTTGAGCTCGAGATCAGACACAGGGAAAGATTAAAACAAATATGAATTTAATCAAGGGATTCTGCTATCCTGGGGTGGAAACAGGAGCCTGCTGACATATAGCGGCTGGAGCGCTGGGGAGCCAGAGTCGAATCAAAGCCGCTTGCTTACCACTAACCGCTCAGATGATCCATATCATAACAACAAAAAAGAAAAACAATTATTTATTCTTTTTGATGTTGCAGCTCAGCAGCAACTTGCTTTTTGAAGAGAGCAAGGTCAAAACCAAGTTATTGTTTTTGCCTGAAACTTTGACAGGGACTCCGAGTTCTTCCGTGTGACCTACTTAGATGAGAGAAGTAGCAAGGTTGGAAATGTTCATTCCTTCTGGGCCACGGATTAGGGCTTGCTTTCTTCTCTGCCCTGCCTCCTCCTCTCCACCTCTCTCTCCCCTCTCTTCCCGTTAAGGACCTGAAGAAGATGTCGCGGGGAACACAGAGGCTGCCAAGCAGAAGTTCTGTCTCCTCCTAGAGAGCCCGAAGCCCAGGTCTCTGGCTGCAGGCTTCCGGGGCAGGCTGGAGAAAAGTCACCCTTTCACGCCCTGCCTGACCGGCCAGGCATTCACGGGGCAGCTTCAGCCCTAAGTGCCAGGGATACACGCCCAGGAACAAATCAGATGGGGCCTGCTCGGGGACAGTATGCCTTTCCCAAGAGAGAGGTGATTAAGTAACCAAGTGTAATTCAGGGGATCCATGTATCCACCGGGGTTCATGAGAAAACAGGCTCTCATCACCCAGGCCCAGGATTCAGAGGCTTCCACTCCGTGGAAGTGGCATTTAGGCTAACCCTAAAGGATAAACCAGCGCCGGCCAGGGGAAGAGGGAGGAAGAGGGTTGGGACAGAGAGAACAGCTTACGCTAAGGCCTGCTGGAGAGAGCATGTGGATTCCGGGACCTGAAGGCTGTTCTGCTCCAAGGGCAAAGCGTGGAGACCGCAGACCGGATGGGGAGCAGCTCCTGCGGGGCCTTGTGAGGTCACGGCCAGGAGTGTGGATTTCCTCTTTGTGGCGATGGGGAGTCCACAGCCAGGGCTTCACAGCAGGGAGCCACGTGGCCAGAGTTGCAGGGGCTGGAGGGAGGGGCTGCAGGGAGGCAAGACCGGGGTGAGGGATGACAGGAGAGGAGGCATGCTGGGTATGAGGGGTGGGGGGGACTGATAAGTTCACTTCCAGCTTGGGGGTCCAGCTGGAGCCATCCAGGAGGATGCCCGGTCTAGGGCCCAGGAGACAGAGGGATGGACCTGCAGATTTGGGAGGTCCCAGCACACGTCTCCCCTTCAGCCTCCTTGGATTTGGATTTTCACATTCTTTGATTCTTCGACCAGATGTTGAAGCCCTGGTGAGCCCCTGTGGGAAACCAAAAAACACCATCAGATGTCACTTTAACGCTACCAGATAGTCTAGGTCAGAAGCCAAGAAGGGTGCCCCAGTCTGAGTTCCCCCAAAGCAGAGCCTGAGACAAGAATGTGAGTACAAGCAGCTTATCAGGGAAATGGTCCCAGGAGGCACCTGTAGGGATGCGGGCAGGTGAGGCGGGAGAACGTGGGCAATGCAGGGTGGGTTACTGAGCAGGTTACGGCTGTGGGCCAAAGGGGTTCAATCCCAACCAGACCCCTGGGACGTGCCTGAGGTGTCCCACCCGAGGGATAATAAAGCTGAAGGATTCATCCACCATCTCCCGGTGGTCGTCTGCTATGGGCTGCTCCTGGGACACTTGGAGCCTGTCCCATGTGGGGCTGGTCCACCCTGTCTCCTCCGTATAGCAAATCACCAAAAATGAGTAGTTTCCAAGAAATCAATAGATTTTAGCAGTTAAAAACAACAACACAATAGAGAGAATTTTCTCCAGGCTTCCCAACCCCAAGAAAGAAACATCAGAGGGTCTGAGAAAAAGCAAGAAATAAACATAATATGACCCCATTCCCACCCCCAACAAAGACAGATCTGAAAATATTCCAGAGAGACACCTCCACATCCAGAGAACATCAAAATGGCATCATTGGAAAAGTTAAAGATGTTTACTCCATTTCCTGTTGAGGGAAGCAGGTAATGTTTCTTTCAGTGAGGGGGTAGTATGCGGGGGGAGAACGGCCCAGAAGCTGGTGAGGGACCCCGAAGGCTGGCACGCACACTGGCCCAACTCGCAACATCCAGCCCCAGGGGTCTTGCTCGGCAACCAGAGCCCTGGCCAGCAGTGCTAGCGAATTACCACGCCCTGGGAAATAACCTGAACCAGTGGCAGACGGGGAGTCGGTGAAGGAGCACTCCAACCCCTTGGCTGTGAAGGGGGGTAAGGCAGATGCTGCACATCAGTGCTGGAGTCCCCAGTGGTACTGAGCCCTCGTGGCTTACAGCGACACCTGGCTTGATGAGGCCCCCTTCACCAGCCACCTTCCGTCTCTGTGTCACTTGCCATGGTGGGCGGCAGCCAGCTCGAACCAGCCCGTGAGAGCCCACTCTACCCACCTCTTCCCAGCTCATTCAGCTGTGTCATGTTGGCAGCTTGAAATCAACCACGGTGGGAATACTTACCCCATGAAATTGGCAGATACGATAATGTTTTTGTTTTGTTTTGTTTTGTTTTTTTCAGAGAACCAGGTTAGGGGCGCCTGGGTGGCTCAGTTGGTTAAGCATCCGACTCTTGATTTCGGCTCAGGTCATGATCTCAGGGTCATGAGATCGAGCCCCGCATTGGGCTCCACGCTAAGCATGAAGCCTGCTTAGGATTCTCTCTCTCCCTCTCCCTTTGCCCTTCCCCTCCCACTCGAATTCTCTCTCTCTCTCTCTCTCTCTCTCTCTCTCTCTCAAAAAAGAAAAAAAACAAAACCTCAGAGAATCAGTTTAGCAGCACACTTTGGCTCATTTTCCCACTTTTTCTCATTGTTTCTTGGCCTTACCTGCCAAATAAACGTACAATCAAACCCGCGCTCAGGACCTGCTCCTGGGGAAACAAAAATTAAGACAGCTCCCCTGGGTCTGCAGACCAAAACAGTTATCTAGCTCAAATGAGGGGTGTCACGGAGGCAGGAGGCCCATTCCAGTCATGTCCTTACCTTACACTCTAGCCTTCCATCCTCCAGCAGCCCTCCCTCTGGCCCTCTCCCCTCCTCACCACACACGGCACATCCAAACCCATCCCCACCCTCCCCAACTCCATCGGTTCACATTCATTGTTTATACCCGCTCAACATCCTTCCCTTTCTGCTACTGACAGCAGCCTGATTTTGTTTAGAGAAGGTACTACGTTGTTTCAATGGTCTTGATCCTTCTCCCCTCTCTGCATCTAAACACTTCACCATTGGACTTCATGGTTTATCTCACTAAAGAGGCAAAGTTTATGTCCCCACCCCTTGGCTCCGGGCTCAGTCCTGTGGCTTTGGGAAAAGATTGAGGCAGAAGTGATGGTGTGCCCAGTCTGAGCCTCAGCCTTGCAAGGGCATCACTGTTTCTTGTTGTGAAAACAAGAACACCACTGTTTCCACCCCGAGGACGACATTCAGGTCTGATCAGCTGGTCCCAGGAGGAGAAAAACAGAGAATGGGAGGAGAGCTGTCCCGGCTACGTGCCTCACACAGGCTCAGCCTGGCCAGACCCTCGAGCCAAACCACAGCTGTATGAGCAATAAACACTTCCCGTTCTAGGCAGCCAGGTTCTGCGGTTGTTACAATAAAGGGAACCATCCCCACCCACTCAATCCACATGGTTCAGGTGGAGCTGACCCCGACTCCCAGCTCCAGAGAAGACAAGTGCCAATGGGTATACTCTGCGCCCTGGTGCCCTGGCCCCAGTCACTATTCCATAAATGGGCCTGTGCTCCAAGCCAGGCCAAGGAGACCCAACCCTGAGACATTTGCTGGAATCCCTGGGGAAGAAGTACTTGCTTCCCATTTGGGTTGCAGAGATGGTGGGAGGTCAGCCAGTCGCTGCAAGCAGCCATCTTGCTCGCGAGATGGAAGTGCCTTTTGGAGAATGGGGCAGTCATGTGCTGGTGAGCTAGCTCTTTTCCCACAAAAAAAAATAAATAAATAAAAATTAAAAAGGCCCTGATTTGTAGTGTTTGCCAATTTCCATGATATAAATACTCCTACCACGGGCAATTTCATGCTACCAATGATTTAACTGTGCAAGATTCCTGAATGTTTTACAATTGGCTCCAGCACACTCCTAGAATGGAACCTATACCATGGAAAACAGAAGCAAAAGATGGAGAGATAAACAGTATTCTGGTGATATTATGTGAGCCCCTACATCTAGCCATGCCTGAAATCCGTTAGTGTCTTGGACTGTACTCATATGTGAGCCAACAATTTCCTTCTGTTTTTTCTTAAGCCAGTCTGAGTTGGGTTTCGTTTACTTGCAACTGAAAAATGACTAATATGCACACATGTCCTATGTGCCTCCATTCCTCCATGTCTTGAAAAGTAATAATAAATCACTAAAAAAGAACAGTAGGAAAGCAACTGTTTAAGCACCAACTGCGTGCCAGGCACTTTGCAGAAAAGTCCTGCTGATAACTTTCATAACAGCCTTACAAGGTAGACATCACTGGGGCCACTTTTCAGATGAGCAAACTGAGGCAGAGAGATTGAAGGATTTGCCAGTTGGCACCAGAGCCTGTGATTCCACCTACCCCCCTCTGGGGCCTCTCTCACTTTAGCCACCAGCCAGTTCTTCTGCCAAGAATGCTTCCCACCTCTTCCCTACCTGGTAATCTCTGACTCATCTTTTAAACAGCTAAGTAATTTGTGTCAGGACTTGGTCTTACTCTCTCGGTATGTCACTCTGCTTTCCTCTGTATGACTCCATTCTGTCTCCTGGGGTCCTCTGAAGCTCCAGATTCATTTCCTCTCAGCCACAAGTCCACTGGAAAATAGAATTCCCTTTCCCTAACTCATCCTATAAAAAGAGTGGGCCTGACTTTCATTGGAACCCATGGCCATTGTTGAACCATTTACTGTGGTCAAAGGATGGATATATGGGTTGGCTTAGGCCAAGGTTACATGCATGCCTGGACCATACAGACTAAGGCGAAGGTCACATGCCATGCCCTAGGTCTGGCGGGGGGGGATGGGGGGCTGTCAGTCTCACCCAGACCATAAAGACTAGTTCAAGGGAGCAGAGGTTTCCCCAAGGAAAATGGGGAAGTTCTTACCAGAAGTGAGAGTGGATGCTGAGCATAAAAACAACAAATTCTCGAGATATACATCTCCATTCTAGACTACCATCCAACATTAGCCTTCCAGTATTTCTCACCTAGTTTCTAACCAACTCCCTGACTTCAGCCTCCACATATTAACCATCCTCTGCACAGCTCTGAATCTTTCAACTTCCACTCAAAACCAAACCAAACCAAACAAACAAACTTCAATGACTCCCTATTGTCCAGTCCATAAAATCCAAGCTCCTAGACCTGAAACTCAAGACCCACCCTGCTCTGACTTTGATAGAACTTTCCAGCCTCATTGCTTCTAGTTTCCCTTTCCCCACTGACCTGACATTTCAGCCAAACCAGCCTAGCTGCTGATCTTCTAATACATCTCATGTTTTCTCTCCTCTGAGCTGATAGCTCACCTGGAATGCTTGCCCTCTCCCTTTCTCCAAGACCCTGAAATCAAGCCCAGCTCAAGGGCCGCCACGGCCAGGAAGGTGCATATTCTGCTGAATCCACACTGACTCCAAGTCTCCAACCCAGTCTCTCCTCTGCCTCTCAATCCATCATCAGCGGGTCCACCTCAGCATCATTCTCATGGTGTGGCTTCTCTGTTGAGGAGAGTTTGAGCTCCTGTGAGTAGAGTTTTGTGAGCCCAAGAGCAGGCCTCCCAGATAATCAAGCCAGCCCCACCATTGATCAGGACTCTTTCAATTGCAAGAAACCCATGTCAAACCTCTCTAACTACAAAAGGTCATTGGCTCAGCAGTAAGCACACACAGAACAGGGGTGCCAATATGGCTGGATTCTTTCTCTCTTTCTCCACCCCTCCCCTTCCCTTCTTGTCTTATTCTACTGTTCTTGACATGATGACCTCATTTCCTCCTATGGTAGCTTCTTATGCAGCTGGAGAAGGAGGCTTCTAGTGATTCCTGCTTACATCATCCTAAGAACTTGGGATCTCGGAGAATGGAATACCATCTTCCCGAACACTTCAGGCAGCAAAATTCTGAGGAGGACATTGGCCTGTCCTAAGACCTTCCCAGAGTCAATCGGTCCCTGTGGCCTGAAGAATAGGGTTCTCTGACTGGCCATGGCAGGCTTTGCCCCCCCCTTTAGAGCTACATGGAATAGGCTCTCCCAGGAAAGAGTGCTGGTTGCCAGAAGACAAGGAGAAAGAGAAAAAGACAGTCGTAACCACAGAAGCCCCACAATACCCAGGCATGAGGACTGGTTCAAGAAGTGGAATATCCACTTAGTTGTTGCCGACAATGATGGCTGAAGAGATCCGGCTGGGGAGAACAGCATAGCTCACGTTTGTTGAGCACCAGCATGCCGGGCACTATTCTAAGCACTTCCATGTATGAACTCACTTATTTCTCATGACAACCCTAGAAGCTAACAATCCTTGGTTCCATTTTACAGGTGAGAAAGGTGAGGCCCCAAACGGGTAAATCGCTTTGCCCAAGGTCCCCCAGCTAAGAAGTTGAGGAGCCAGGATTGAAACCTCAGGAGTGTAGTCCCAGAACCTATGCCCCCCGCCCCCCCCCCCCCCCCCCGCTGCACCGTGCCTTGGACAAGGGGAGCTTGGTGGTGGGCAGTGCGCACCATACATACAGGACAGCCAGAGAACCCTGCGCCCACGTGGTTATAACCTCCAATCGGCCCAAATTTGTCTTCATTAAAATAGCCCAGGGGCCTGGCAGGCAGCTTCTGCCTGGCTCTGCCCCAAGGGAGGAAAGCGTGATATGACACCCAGCTCTCACCAGCTCGCCTCGACTCCTCCGTCGGCTGGGGTTCTCCACCCCTGGGCACCCTGAGCTCCTCCCCCAGTGATTGGTGCCGCTGGGAGATGAGGCAGCGGAAGCCTGCAGGAGACAGGGGGCCATGGAAGCCTCCAGTGACAAGAGCAGAAACCAGAGCCCCAGGCCAGGCCAGCACTGGAGAGGAATGGGGAGGAGACAGACAGACAGACAGAAGGAGAAAGTGGGAGATACACAGGAAGAGAGCAAAGGCAGAAAGTAGGAGACAGAGACGGGGCCATGTCCTCCCTTGCCCTTCCCACAGGCACCCACCTGTCAACACATCTAACTCTCCTCTCCAGGGCTGAAAGCAAGAAGGGGAGGTGGGAAGACCTTGTCAATCAGCCAGGGGAAAGTCCTGCAGCTATATTTCTTCAGTTAAAATTCTCCTCAAGTCCCCGGTGCAGAGCAAGAGCCTCCAGAGGTGAAGTGAGTGAAGACAGATGCCCACTGGGGATGCCCCTCCCTCGACCCTACTTTGGGCCATGGGCCTGATGCGTAGAAAGCCCCAGGAACACCTCCTGGCCAGGGCTCCAGAAAGCAAGGTCCATGGCCACTGAGCCCTACGAAGGGGCCAAAGAAGGCAGCAGAGCACAGGCCAGAGCCTGTCCATCTCCCCACCATGGGATCTGAATTCTCTTCTGACCCCACATCACACAAGACCCCCGTTCTCTCAGGATATCTGATTCCTCTTGTGGAACACGAACTGGGGGTCTGGCTTTGTCCTCAACCAGCTGTGTGACCTTGGTTAACCTCTTCCCCTCCGAAGACCCCAGTCTGCCATCTTTGCAGTCCTCACCAACCTTCCAAGTCAATGGTGCTCTCACAAGGATGCTGCTCAGCATCCCCCAACTCTCCACCCCGCCCCTCTCCTGGAAGGCCCCCTAGCCTGTCCAATTTCCCACCTCCTTCTAGCAAACCTTAGCTGTCCCATTGCCTCCAGGCCTTGCAAAGAGCTGAGCAACCATCCAGGTAAACTAAGATGACTGGAGGTGAGACAGAAAGTGAGAGTGTCTGACCTACCCCTACAGGAGAACACAGCGGCCCCTGGTTGGGGGTGGGGGGGGCGGCAGCCTGGCCTTTGGGCCGATGGTGGGGTTTTAAGACAGTGCATGATCCAAACAGCAGAGGCTTCCCCACCCCCTGATTCCATAGACTAGGACTGATCTGCAAAAGATCAGTGGGGGCTAGAATTGCAGGTCAGAAACCCCTCCCCAGATCCCAAGAGACAGCCGAGAGGCCTGACAGGAGGCCAGGTGGGGAGGGAGGATGACCCGTGGGCACACTGGTCTCCTGCTAATGGGTGCCTGGGCGTTGGCAGCCAGGGAGGGCGCCGGGGAGCACCGCATCCCAGAACCGCAGCCGCGCCAGATGTCAGCCGCGTGGCGCAGCGCCCCCCACCCGTCTCCGAAAACCAAAGGCGCCCCTTCCAGAGAGGGGAGAGGAGGGGGCCTCATCATTAATAGTGCTGGCGGCAAGGTAAAGCCCCCCGCCCGCTCCGGCGCACCCTCGCCCATAATTATGCCAGCGAGGCTTTCATCCCCACGTGCACACGCCGCAAGTTTATTGTTGTATTTCGGCCTTTTGTTCAGTCTCCTGTGCTTTTTATGCGAGGGGAAGGGTGCTGAGGGGTCAAAGCATCCTCCCCCGGCTCCTCTCTCTGTCAGTCCTTTTAGAAAAACACCCAAAGCCATAATTTGTCTTAGAATTTCTTTTGAAACAGCTACAAGAAAGACTAGCGACTGCTCTCTCGCCTCTGTTTCTGATTCCAGCCATCCCTTTATGTGGCTTTCATTAGAGCCTCGGCCGCGCCTCTTTTGTGGGAGAGACTTGTGGGAACCCAGGCAGTTTCCCAGCCGCTGTGATGTTGCTAAAGATTAAAAAGGAGCTTTGAAGCTGTACCAGTTCTCTCTGCGCCCCCTCGGTACAGGGCCTCAGAAAGACCCAAGCCATCTGGCAAACCTGACAGAAAGACAAAATAAAGTGATGGAGACTGGCTCTTCAAAGCCGCAATGGCAGATTTGTTGATTTGGGCCTTATCTCTTCGTGCCAGGCCCTCAGAAGTCACCAGAACACCTAGGTCATCCTGGGCAGGCCTCACTGGAGCCGACGGAGGCTGCCAGGCCGAGGCTCGGAGACAGGGGCCCTGGCAGCTCCTGTGGGGCTGAGGGCCGGGCCCACGGCCGCTGGAGGTGGGCCCCGGGAAACTCCACAGTCGGATCCAGAGCCGGGCCCTGGCCCCTGCCCGGTGTCCCATCTCAGGAGGGGCGCCTGACAGCGGCCAGACGGAGTCAGGCCGGGAAGCTGACATGAGGGTGTCCTGAGCAGGAGGGGAGTGGCAGGGAGATGAAAGGCCACTGCCCTAATTGCAAGCGACAGCCCGTTAGTAACGCCCTGGCAGCTTCCATATCAGAACCCGCTTCTCACGGCTTCCGGCCGCCCGCCAGGGGCCACTGGGAGGATCTCCTTTGGCTGACTGAGCCTGGGACAAGCAAAGATCCTGGAGGGACAGAACCAAAAGTGGCTCTGACCTGGTCCCGCCTTAACAGCCCACCTGACCCCCGTGTAACCCGGAGCCTGGTCTGCACCGGACCTCAGTTTGCCCTCCTGCAAAACAGACCGAGTCTACCCGCATGGGCCCTGGGCGGGAGCAGTGCCCAGAGCCAAAAGCTTTGGGTCACGGCGCTCCTCTGGCCCACATGAGAGCCTGGTTGCAGAGCCAGCAACACAACTGAAGAGACACACCCCACAAACTGAGTCTCAGTGCAGGAATCCGGGGGACCCCACCCCGCACACCTACTACTGACATGACCTCAGGCAAACGGCTTCCCTGTCCGTGCCTCAGCTGTCCTCGTGGTGAAGTTCAGGAGTCGGAATGCACCAGAGATATTCAGGTGCTGGGGAGGATTGGGGTTTCCATGAACATTCCTGAGGGGGCCAAGGAGAGGTCAAGAGGGAGCTGAGCAGGTACTCGTCCGGGTCCCCCGCCTCCCTCCAAACCAGCCTTTCATCTGTTACACACATTGGACTTCAGGTAAAATCTCCAGGCTTTTTTTAAGGTTCTGCTGATTAAAACACACCTACAATTTAAAAGCCACAGGTCAACAGGGCCTGCTCCCTCTTTCTGACCTCCTTGAATCTGTGATTCCCATCAGACCCCAATGAGCTCAACTAAGAGCTCAACTTCATTCTAGCCAGTCTTAGCAAAATGATGAGTTCACAAAGTCCGACCATCGATCAGCAACCAAGTATCTGTTGAAAACCTACTCTACATTCCCACCCAGGAGAATGTCGCAAACACCAGACCCAGAAATCTAAGGGATGGTCGCATTCACAGTGCATTCGATAAATCACCATCTGCTTTCTTTCTTTTTTTTTTTTAAGATTTTATTTATTTATTTGACAGACAGAGACACAGTGAGAGAGGGAACACAAGCAGGGGGAGTGGGAGAGGGAGAAGCAGGCTTCCCGCTGAGCAGGTAGCCCGATGCAGGGCTCGATCCCAGGACCCTGGGATCATGACCTGAGCCGAAGGCAGACGCCCAACAACTGAGCCACCCAGGCGCCCCCACCATCTGCTTTCTAAACCGGAGAGAGATGGCCACTGGTCACAGGCCTGGGGGACGATTCACCTACTCTCATCTTCCTCTGCCTCTTCCCTCTAGCCAGATTCAGGATCAGGGTCCTAGCTCCTCATGCACCGCCTGCCCCTTTCAGGGGAACCAAAGAAGAAACTTCTCAGTTTCCTTTCCATCACAGCTGGCCCCAACCACCCTTCCTTCCTCCGAAGACCACAGTTGGCGCCAGGGTGGGAGGCTCACAGCAGAGATTTCCTGCCACCTTGGCAGTGAGGTGCCAACATGAGATTAGCCTTCCATCTGTATGTCTTCCCGTAGAGAGGGAGGAAGTCCAGCTCCTGGAGAGGCAGGGCCACAGATAAGCACCTGTGGGAGTGGGCACCCTGCCCACCAAACCCTGAAGGGAGTCTTCCAGAGTAGTCCCTCCTTTCTCTACCTGGCGAACTCCTACTCATGCTTCAAAACCCTTCCCCAACATCGCTCCTTCCTTGAAGCCTTTCTGAGCTTCCCTCTCCCTCAGTTCATGTGCCGCTTCATCCACCTCTGTCTCGGGAAACTCTGACATTAAATGGCAATAATTTTTCCAGGAAGAGGACACACATCTGGAAATCAAAGGCTCTCAGTTCAAATCCCAGCTGTCTTTTCACCAGCTGTGAGACCTTGAACAGGTCACTTTTCCTCTCTGTGCCCCAATTTCCTCATTTATAAAGTAAAGAACATAGAACTTATACTCCAGGGTTGTTCTGAGGGATTGATAAGGTGATACACGTGGAAGAGCCGAAAATCGTGTCCAACACATAGAGGCACGAAAAAGAAGTGAGTTTCGGGGCGCCTGGGTGGCTCAGTTGGTTGAGCGACTGCCTTCGGCTCAGGTCATGATCCTGGAGTCCCTGGATCGAGTCCCGCGTCGGGCTCCCTGCTCATCAGGGAGTCTGCTTCTCCCTCTGACCCTCCCCCCTCTCATGTGCTCTCTCTCATTCTCTCTCTCTCAAGTAAATAAATAAAATCTTAAAAAAAAAAAAAAAAGAAGTGAGTTTCATTCCTTCCCTCATAGAGTGTGAGCTTCTCAAGGGCAGGAACCAAGTCTTCATTCACTCCCTCATTCATTCATTCACCCATTCATTCACTTACTCATTCAGTCATCATCACCGAGCTTCTCTAGAGAAACAAGCCCCCTAGCCAGAGGCCGGGTTCTACCTCAGGTCACAAGATGGACGCCATCCTGTGCCCATGCATCTCACAGCTGGTCTTCCTCACCCTTGTGTCTGCAGTACCCACTTCGGATGACACTGTCCTCACCCTTCCCACGTGGTTGGGCCAAAGGCAGGTCTGCTGAGTTCAGGCTGGGAGTTGCCCTCCCCCCCAGGGTGGTCAGCAGACCTCTCTTCTGCGGCAGGTGTCTTCTGCAGGCAGAGCCTTGTCAAACACTCCAGGAGAAAAGAAATGAGGAGGTGCCATCCTCCCACTCTCAGGGAACTCCTGGTCTAATGGGAAGACACTCATCTCATCCCTGGGGAGTTTTCAGCCTGTTGGAAGAGACAGACATAGTTCTCAACCTTGGAAACTCCCAATTTGATGGGAGAGTCATAATTTCCTGATGTGGGGAACTTCCAGTCTGAGAACAGATAGCAGAGTCACATTTTCCCTGGTACTGGTGGCTCTTAGTTTGCTGGGGGAGACACATTTATCTCTGATTGTGGAATTCCCAGTCTGATGGAGGAGACACATGGCTCTTGATCTTGGCCCAGTCTATCATTGACGGCGGTGGGGGGGTGGGGGGGTTGTTCCTGTCCCAGGAGGGCACCTCCTCTGATGGGAGAGACAGTCTGTGCCCTTAGATAGCTTGAGAGTCAGATAAAACAACATATATGGAAAAAAAGAGATCAATGTACAGTCCCTTTGAAAAACTAGCTGTGCAGTATCTCTGTTTGTCTGTAGACTCAGAAGTGATATTCCTGGTTCTGCAGACACACCATCCTAATCCACAGGGCTGGACACAAATGACAGAATCATCACCTTGCAAGCATCGAGCCAAGCCCCCTCATCAAAGAATCCAAGCCAGAGCTGGCCTGAGGCCCCCGTCGCTGGCATCTTGGCCAGCCTTGCCAAGGGAGGCTTTCTCACGATCAGGGACATCTGCGCTGGCCCGGCTCCCAGAGGCCACCGACATAAAAAGCGAGGGGCTCAGCGGAAACACCATCTGCACATCATAAAGCCGCTGGTGGTTCCCAGAGGCTGTCTCCAGCTGCGCATGCGCTGCCCGAGAAAAGCAAAAGAAGGTACCAAGTGACCAGAAGGGCAGGGGGAAGGACGGCCAAGAGCGGGGAGGCAGCCTGGAGTTCCTCCATCTAGCACCCTACGCCCGCCCTTTGGAAGTTCACGTCACCTGGTTTGTGTCCCCGCCACTGCCCGGGACCACGCGTTATGCCCATCCCTGAAGGTGACCTGTGACACGAGCGGTATGCTCGTGGTTCTGCACTCAGATGCTCAGGTTGAACTGCCTGGATTCAAATCCTAGATCCACTCCGTAGGTGAGTCCATGGACCTCACGGAGCCTCTTTTCATGCCTGAGCATCGGAGATGATAGTAACCACAGCCTTATCTTGAGTTTAGCGTCAGAACGAAAAGAAGTAATACATGTATTGAGCTGTACACTTAAGATTTGTGCACCTGTTATACTGCAATAAAATTTTATTATAAAAGAGGTAATAGGTGTCTCATGCCTGCTTTGCCTGACTTAAAGAAATGCTCCCTCTCGGGGCGCCTGGGTGGCTCAGTCGTTAAGCGTCTGCCTTCGGCTGGGGTCATGATCCCAGGGTCCTGGGATCGAGCCCCGCATCAGGCTCCTTGCTCAACGGGAAGCCTGCTTCTCCCTCTCCCACTCCCCCTGCTTGTGTTCCCTCTCTCCCCGTGTCTCTCTCTGTCAAATAAATAAAATCTTTAAAAAGAGAGAGAAAGAAAAGAAAAGAAATGCTCTGTCACTATTGGGTCTTATCATTATCTTCCCTCCCAGCCGCTGTCCCGAGGCTTCCGGAGCACGCACCTGTAAGGGGTGGAGCTGCAGAGGATATTTCATTGGCCGCTCTCCCCAAGGCCCCGCCCCCCAGCACCATGGCCACAGCTGATTGGACAAGCGGTAGGACATGGCTCGAGGGAAGCTTATCTATTGGCAGACGAGCAGAGCTTGTCAGGTTCTCGGCGGAGCATTTGAACTGGGGGTCAAGCTGTCAGGTCGCGCGGATTGATGATCACATTTGGCCGCATAGAGCAGAGGAAGGAGGCAGAGAGGAGGAGAAAAAGATGGATGACTGAGAACAGTAGAGATGAGAGAGACACACAAAGTTCCTGCAAGACAGAAAGAGATGAGAGACGGGGAGGAGGGGTTCCCACGTGATCTCCCGGTAGACAAGGCTGTAGTACATCTCCTGACTTCGGAGCCTATGAGATGAGTCCGGCCAAGAAGCACAAACACGCAAACACACGCCACACATGCACACCACATCCCACCCCACCAACATGCACGCACTCCTTTCTGCTTTTTCTTTACAATTCCCCGCCCACGTCTGAACGACTTCCAGAATGGTGAATCCCAAAGGGGACTAATTCTGTCGTGTGGCTGTAGGAGAAAAAAATAGGATTGCACAGAGAGATCTAATGGGGCATTTCATAAAGTGTCTGAACTGTGGTATGTGATTCTTAGAGCAAAACTTCATTAAAATCACATCGCCTGCCATCTCTCAGCTCTCTCTCCTCTCCGTCAGCTCATTCTTGGAGGGTTTGCCCCTCACGGCTAGCAAGACAGCTGCTAGCAGCTCCTAGAGCTGCATCTTCCCTTAACCACAGCCAACAGGAGGAGTCCTCGTGTCTTGGTTTGGGCTCCTACCTGAAGCAAACACTGAGACAAAGATTTGAGGACGAGTGGTTTACTGGGACGTGATCACAAGAAACACTGGTAGGGAACGGGGGATGTGAACCAGGGAAGGGAATGAAGCCAATAAAGGCTGTGTTATGGAGCCCAGTTATCTCTGATCTCGCCAGGGAGCTGTGACAGACAGGGTCAGGCATGCACCCCAAAGAGAATCAGGACATTTATCCCCCAGCCTCCGTCAGCGCTGGTTGAGGGCTGCTCCAGGATAGGGTCTAGGACTCCTCACATCTTGCACCGTAGGCACTTCACTTGCCTCACTTGGTCCCAGCCCTGGCTCCTTGGTGGCGCCGACCCCCTGACCCTCTGGCCTGCTGCATGCATGAACACAGAGGACTCCAGCAGCCCGAGAGAGCCCTCAGGCAGAGTCCGGGACTGGCATTTGGAATCTCAGCCAGTGTTCACGGATATGGCAAAGGCCAAAGGGACACAGACAGGGGCCGCTACACCAGCAAAGATCTCATGGTATCTCCAAGGTTCTGACTGGATCATGTTTGTCCCTGGACCTATCACTGAGACCAGAGGCATGCCCAATGCTAACCGAATTAGTCTGAAGTGCGGAGATGGTGGGGTGGTGGCATAAGGGGATGGAAAGGCGGCATTCCCTCTGTACCCCATCTAAATGAATGACGGTGAACTGCAGCATCTCTCAGAAATAAGGTGAACAGATGCTGGGCACCAAGAAAAAACACACCAGTGACCACTCCTCATGCCCACCACGCTGCCAAATGAATTGGAAGGGGAGATGGTCGCCTTTGGCTTGTCCAAAGTCCTTCCAGCCAAACCTTTTAGCTGGCCACTTGCCCTTATCAGAGTGTACATCGCTGATGGAGCACTGACTTTGCCAGACATTGTGCCAGGCTGAAAGGAGGCACACGTGAAAAGGTGTCGCTTCCATTCTCTGAGAGTTCACGGGCAAAGGTAGCCGTGGGGGAGGCAATGACATTGATTACTATTTCAACTATGATTCCATCAAATCTGTTCACGAGACACCACTGATTGCAACACACATTTATTTTATGAACCACCAAGAAAAACTAAAAGCCACCAACTAAATTATGTTGTACCATAGATTGCAATTCATCCCAATTTCAGAAATGGGAAATGTTAAAAAAAAAAAAAAAAAAAAAAAACCCACCTTAGAATTGATGCATTATGGTTATATTTTTATAGTTTAGTTTATAAAGGGTTTTTCATAGACATCATCTCACTGTTCACTACAAACCATTGAGGGTAATATCATTGTTGTTTTCCATTCCATGAAACTGTACTCAGAGAGGTCAAGTGACTTGCCCAAGGTCACTAAGCTACTAACTGGTCAAAGTGGAAGTCAACCCCAGGTCTTTCTGGTGGCAGAGCCATGACACTACCAAGCCTCCTGGCAAGCTTCTTTGACTCCTGATTCTTCTTTTTACAAAATGGAGACCCCCATCTCTCCCTCCTTCCTCCTCAAAACTGACAGGGAGCCCAACCAGCACCTTCCCTCTGCTCCCACCCACCCACACGCCCAAGCTTGAGATATTTCCAGTCCCAGGAACTCTCTTCCCTTCCAGGTAAGGCAGTCTTCCTTCGTGACCACGGGCACACGGTACAATTTCCCACTCACTGCTGGCTCCCTTCAAGGGTCTTGCTGTGGTGAGCGCTTGTCAAACCTGGGTCCCTGCCAAAGATTCTATTTCTGAGGAGCAAGGCCCTGGCCCCTTAGAACATCTTAAACTAGAATTATTGTACAGTGGCTTATGTGGCCGTTTCCTCAATAAAGGCCAAAATGGCCACTGGCTGAGAAGCAGGGCTGGCTTTATGAGTCCAAGTCACCTCTGTATGCTCAGTTCCACCAAGTGCTCAGTTCCCAGAGCAGAGGCAGTGCTCAGTAAGTACTGAGTGAAGTGTGTGCGGGCGTGGGCGTGGGTGTGTACTCTGACGTGCAACTAACAGAAATCCAGTTCAAAGTAGCCAAACTCAAAGAGGGAATTTATTTTCCCACTGGATTGAAAAGTGTAAGACGCTGATCATCCAGGAACTCCAGTACCGTCACCAGGATACTTCCTCTAGGTTCTGTTTTTTTCCACTTTGCCTTTATTCTCAGGCCCAAAGCTCTAGGCTGACATACTACCAGCTTATCAACCCCAGAAGAAACCTTTTCATCAAGACATCCCACCCAAGTCAAGCCTCGGTCACGTGTCCACCCCTGCACCAATCACTACATCAGGGGCTGTGATATTCTCATTGGCCAGGCCCCAGTCACATGTCTACCCCTGAGCCAATCACTGGCCCGGGCAGCTGTGATACTGCCATTGGCCGGTTTAGGTCACATGCCCACTCCTGAACCAGTCACTGGTCTTGGCAGATGTGATACCCTCATTGGCAGGCTTGGGTCTGGGGAGGAGGCTCGCCAGAGGGAACTAAGGGTACTGTTCTCTGAAAAAGAGAGAAGTTGGTACCAGATGGGCTTGAACAACCACTGAATACTGAAGCTTCTCTCTGCCTCTGTCCTGACTTGTCTCTTAGCTCTAGGCAACCTGAGAACCCTGTTGACCAGGAAGGGCAGCCGTGGGAACCTAGCAAAAGGGTAGGTCTGGGAAATATCACGGACCCGACGAGCAAAAGGCCAAAACTGGGATGGCTGGCGGGATCGAGGTAGAACAGGCAGGAGCCCAGGCCGGGTGGTCATTCTGCATAATTACCACCAGGGGGCAGCCTTGCATAGAGATGATGGTAAACAGAAGGTGGTCAGAGGGCTGCAGGTAGGTGATTCCTGCCTGTCCCAACCTGAGCATAGCAGATACCTACTGCTATCCTTACAGCCAAGCCTTATTGAGCCCTACCCTGTCCTCAGCACTTTCCATGCATCAACTTATATCATCAGTATGATGATTCAATCATAATATCAATCATATCATAATATCAATCATAATATCAATCATATCATCAATATGATAATTCATATCAGCAATGATATTGGTACATTTTTTATCCCATTTTATAGATGAGGAAACCGAAGCTTTGGAGAAGTAATGGGTCCAAGGCCATAGGGCTAGAAAGGGCCAACTTACGCAACTGTTCTACTAAACTCTGAGCCTCCTGAGGTCAGGGGCTGTGTCTTGTTCTCGTCTGAGACCCCCACAGACCTAACACAATCACTATTTGCTTAATGAATATCTCTGGAAGTGATAGCATGGACTCAAGGGCTGTCCAGATATGCTGCATCTTGGAAGATAATTCTTAGAGCCTGTCCTGGCTCTGTTGTGGTAGAAATTCAGGGACCACAACACAGCAGCAGAAGAGAGTTTTAGATTTGCCATAGCTTGGCAACTCTGAAGTCTTGTACTGCAGGTCTTCCAGGAATGGCTGACCGTTCAGTTAGGAGAGAGAGGAAGAGTACATGTAATGTGAATTCATTCAGCAACCCCCACTGAGCCACTATTGTGGGCTAAACACCATGCTAAGTTCTTTGAGGGAGCCAGAGGTAAGAGTGACACAACCCCTTACCCCTAGTCCCCTCTTGGGAGAAGAAATCAGTCTTGGCCAGAAAGAAGAACACAGAAGTAAGTCTTGCCTACCATAAGCGAGAACTTCAACCCTCTAATAAAAAATGTGTATGTACATGCTAAGTGCCAGGTGCAGATTTAGCAGTGAACAAAAAGAAAAATAGACACAGCTCTTGCCTTCATGAAGCTCTCAGTCTAATGGGGAGATTGATGATAAACAAATATGTCATTGTAAATGTCATGTTTAAAGGAAAAAGGAAAAGTATAAAGTGCTATGAAAGAAACTAAAAGGAGACTCATTTAAGCAGGGTTTAGGGAGTTACCTTTCTGAGGTGGTAAAAGATGAAAAGGAGCCAACCATATGAAGAGTGTGGGAAGAGCATTCCAGAGTAAGGGAACAAACAGCCTGTATGGAGGTCCTGCATGATAAAAGAGTATGGCATGTTCAAAGGACTAAAATTAGGAAAATTATTTCTGGAGTGTAATGAGTCAAAGTGAATCATGGTGCAAGATGAGTCAGAGAGGAGGGCCTGGGGCCAGGACAAAAGCTCAGGTTTTATCTGAGTGTGAAGGGAGACCACCAAAGGGTTGTGAACAGGGCAACAGAACAGTCTAAACTCATCTATGTTCGTAAGAGTCCCTCTGGTTGTCGTGGGGAGAGTGGATTGAGGGTGGGGCAGAGTGGAAGCTGGAAGACATGGCGGATCTTGGTAAGTCAATGTCAAGGGCACACAGATGAGTGGCTATTTCCTCCTAATGGGGGCATCTAGAAAGGCTTTGAGGAGGGGACTTTACCCCAAGCGAAAGCTGAACAGGCAGGGATGAAGGAGAAGGCTGCATCCACCACTCCAAGCTTTTCCCTCCTGAAAAAAAAGGGGAAACTTTTGTTTTTCCTTTTTCTGCCTCAGGAACCAGAAAGAGCTGGCCATTCATCAATCAGTGCCTTCCAAATCACCTACATGTAGCGTTAAACAATTACAATTAAGTATCAGCAGTTTCCAAGTGTGAATAACTCAATGACATTGTAAAATTTGACATAAATAGATCTGGCTGAGCCTCACAAATTTTCCCCTGGGGCTAACAATGTCAGCAGTTCCAAGTCTGATCCCTACTGGCCTCTGAAAGACAAGATCACAGCAGAGAAAGAAGCAGAAAGAGCTTCTCTGGTGGTATTTCCCCAAGCAAATGGGCACATTTGCCTCTTGGATGAGCAGGGCAAGAGTCAACCAGGCCAACCAGAATGTGATTAGTCAGAAAGAGTCTCTCTGCCAGCTCTTTATTGGTGAGCAGTCTCATAAGGGGCAAGAGTTCACGTTTTGTGAAGCCTGTTCTGTTTGTTAAATACCGTGTGTTTTTATTCAACCAGGTATTGCCTGCCGGCCAAGTTTACACAGCAATGTGCCTTTGGGCTCCATCCATCTCACAACAGTTACTAGTCCCCCCTTGTTGTACACATCCTTCTCTTATTGGCCCTCATAACTGAAGTCCCCTTAAGGCAGGTAGAGAGCTGAGTTTAGAAACTGTTTTTGTTTCTACTGAATTGCTTTGCCTACCCAGCATTCATTCTCCAATCCTATGGTAACAGCATCTTACCATTTCTTGGGGACCTCAACTTAGGCCACATGGTTTAGGTGGCACCAGCCCTCTACTCAAGCTCCAGGGCTAGATAAGAATTGGCTTGTCATTGAATTCTACCACTATCATAGCCAACCCCACCCCCACCCCACCCTTTCATGGTGATTGGTTCAGAGTGGCCATGAGATCTAAATTGGCTTGATCAAATAACCCCATGACTTTTTGCTAGAACACCGGGGAAAGAACCATTCTCTTTTCTCTGAAATAGATCTATGAGGATGTCAGCCTGGAGCTATTGGAGGCCATTAGAGCATGTCTCAAAATAGGACAAGTGCAGAGGAAGCAGAGCCAAAAGATAGAGAGAGCCTGAATCTCGTGACATCATTTGAAATCCTGGATGTAGCATTACCTGAAGTTCAGTCTCATCAGAGGTGGCTTTCAGATACTGCCAAACAAAAGTATTCTGACTATCACATGGAGGCTGAACAATACAAGAGTGAGAACCAGGCATCCTGAATTCTAGTGCTGTGCTCTTGCCCTGTATTGTATTCCAGATGACTTTATCTAACTGCACACCCAAACTTGACTAATCTGTATGACTTTATATGGTTTACTAAGAGAAAGATATTTTAAAAAACATCTGATCACAACAGTATTTTATCTAACTGAATCAGAGAGCCATGGAAGGGCCCCTGGAGATCATATCATTGAGTGGTTTTCAAAGATCTTTAGCAACTTCTCATTTCAAAAGAAGTCATAAGCAGAACTCCTGTATAAAAGAAACAAAAGCAGTATCTTGTTAGTGCAAATGCGTTTTATCTTTTCAGTTAAAAGTTTAACATTTACTTTTTAAAATCAATGAAGACCCAAATTTTGATGTATTTGTTTCCAGGTATAAAAATTGGTTATATAGGAAATCAATAAAGAAAATCAATGAAAACAAAAGTTAATTTGTTGAAAAAGATCAATAAAATCAACAAACCTCTAGCTAAGCTAAGGAAAAAAGAGCAAGGACAAAAATTACTAATATCAAAAATGAAAAAGAGGACATCACTACAGATCCTATGGACATTAAAAGGGCAATAAAGGAATACTGTGAACCACTCTAACCCCACAAATTTGATACCTAGATGAAATGGACAAATTCCTTGAAAGACACAATTTGCCAAAAGCGAACAAGAAGAAATAGACAATCTGAAAAGGCCCTTTTCTATTAAAGAAAATAAATAAATAAATAATAACCTTCCAAAAGAGAAAGTCCCAGTCCCAGATGGGTTCACTGGTGAAACCTACCAAACATTTAAGAAAAAAATTATATGAATTCTCTATAATCTCTTTCAGAGGACAGAAGGAAAGGGTCTACTTCTTAACTCATTCTATGAGGCCAGCATTACTTTAATACCAAAACCAAAGACATTACAAGAAAAGAAAATTACAGACCAATATTTCTCATAAACATAGATACAAAAATCCTCAACAAAATATTAGCAAATCAAATACAATTATGTATAAAAGAATTATACTCTATAATTTGGTGGAATTTATCCAAGGTTACAAGGCTAGTTTAACAATCAAAAATCACAGGGTGCCTGGGTGGCTCAGTTGGTTAAGCAGCTGCCTTCAGCTCAGGTCATGATCTCAGGGTCCTGGGATTGAGCCCCGCATCGGGCTCCCTGCTCCGAGAGGAGCCTGCTTCTCCCTCTCCCTCTGCCTGCCACTCCCCCTGCTTGTACTCTCCCTCTCTCTCTCTCTCTCTCTCTCTCCCTTTCTCGGTCAAATAAATAAATAATCTTAATAAAAAAATTAAAAATCACTTAATGTAGTTCATTGCATCAGTGGGCTAAAGAGCAAAAATAACATGACCATATCAGTAGAAGCAGAAAAGCACTTGACAAAATTCAACATCCATTCATGATAAAAAAAAACAAACAAACCTCTCAGGAAAGTAGGAATAGAGGAAAACTTCTTCATCTTGATAAAGAGTACGTACCAGAAAACCTACAGCTAGCTAACAGCATTCTTAGTGGTGAGAAACTCAAAGCATTCCCTCTAAGACCAGGTACAAGGCAAGGATGTCCCTTCACATCACTCCTTTTCAACATCATGCTGGAAGTTCTACCAATGCAGTAAGACAAGAAAAGAAAATACAGATTGGGGGCACCTGGGTGGCTCAGTCGTTAAGTGTTTGCCTTCACCTTAGGTCACGATTCCAGGGTCCTAGGATTAAGTCCCACATGGGGCTCCCCACTCAGTGGGGAGTCTGCTTCTCCCTCTCCCTCTGCCTGCCACTCCCCCTGCTTGTGCTCTCTCTCTCTGTCAAATAAATAAATAAAATCTTTAAAAAAAATACAGATTGGGAAGAAAGAAATTGTCTTTGTTCGCAAAGTACATGATCATCTATGTAGAAAATCTGAAAGAATCAACAACAACCCCCCCCAAAAAAACTGGAATAATAAGTGATTATAGCAAGGTTACAGTATACAAGGTTAATATACAAAAGCCAATTATTTTCCTATAAACCATCAATGAACAAGGGGAATTTGAAATTAAAAGCACAATACCATTTATATTAGCATCCCCAAAAATAAAATGCTTAGGTATAAATCTAACAAAATATGTACAAGATCTACATGAGGAAAACTACAAAACTCTGATGAAAGGACTCAAAGAACTAAATAAGCAGAGATGTTCCATGGTCACTGATAGGAACCAATATTGTCATGATGTTAGTTCTTCCCAATTTGATCTACAGATTCAATGCAATCCAAATCAAAGTCCCAGAAAGTTATTTTGCAGATATAGACAAACTGATTCTAAAGCTTATATGGAGAAGCAAAAGACCCAGAATAGCCAAAACAATACTGGAGGAGAAAAAATTTGGAGGACTGACACTACTCAACTTCAAAACTTACTATAAAACTAGAGTAATTAAGACAGTGTGGTACTGGCAAAAAAAAAAAAAAATAGACAAATAGGTCAATGGAGCAGAATAGACAGCCTAGAAATAGATCTACATAAATATAGTTAACAGATCTTTGACAAAGGAATAAAATAAATATAATGGAAAAAATATAATATTTTCAACAAGTGGTGTTGGAACAACTGAACATCTACATGTAAAAAAAAATGAATCAGAATACAGACCTTACACCCTTCTCAAAAATTAACTCACAGACATAAATGTAAAATGCAAAAGTATAAAACTCTTGGAAGATAACATGGGAAAAAAAATCTAGACGCCCTTGGGTATGGCAATGACTTTTTAGATACAATACAAAAGGCATATAAATTCATGAGAGAAATAATTGAAAAGCTGGACCTCATTAAAATTAAAAACTTCTGATCTGTGAATCACAGTAAAGAGAATGAGAAGATGAGCTACCAACTGGGAGAATATTTCCTAAAGACATATCTGATAAAGGACTGTTATTCAAAATATACCAAAAAACTCTTAAAATTCAACAATAAGAAAACAAACAAGCTGATTTAGAAATGGACCAAAGACCTTAGCAGACACCTCACCAAAGAAGACATATGGATGGCAAATAAACATATGAAAAGAGGCTCCATATCATATGTCGTCAGGGAAATGCAAACTAAAACAATAGTCAAGTACCACTACACACCTATCTGAATGGTCAAAAAGCAGGACACAACACCACCAAATGCTGGTGAGGATGTGGAGCAACAGGAACTCTCATTCATCACTGGTAGGAACGCAAATTAGTATGGCTACTTTGAAGATGGTTTGGCAGCTTCTTACAAAATTAAACACACTCTTGGGGCACCTGGGTGGCTCAGATGGTTAAGCGTCTGCCTTCGGCTCAGGTCATGGTCCCAGGGTCTGGGATCGAGCCCCACATCGGGCTCCTGACTCAGCAGGGAGCCTGCTTCTCCCTCTCCCTCTGCCTCTCCCCCCGCTCATGCTCTCTCTCTCTCTCTGTATCTCTGTGTCTCAAATGAATAAATAAAATATTTTTTTAAATAAATAAATAAATAAATAAACATATTCTTGCCATCCAATCTAGCAATCGGGCTTCTTGGTATTTATCCAAATGAGTTGAAAACTTATGTCCACACAAAAACTTGTACACGGATGTTTATAGTAACTTTATACATGTTTATGCAAGCTTGGAAGCAACCAAGATGTTCTTCAGGAGGGAAATGGATAAATATACTGTGGTGATCCAGACAATGGAGTATTATTCAGTGCTAAAAAGAAATTAGTTAGCAGGCCATGAAAAGATGTGAAGGCATCTTAAATGCATGTTACTAAGTGAAAGAAGCCAATCTGGAAAGGCTATATGCTATATGACTCCAACCGTATGACATCTTGGAAAAGGCAAAACTATGGAGACAGTAAAAAGACCAGTGGTTGCCAGGGGTCAGGGGGGTGGTTAGGGAGAGCAGAATAGATGGAGCACAGAAGTCTTTAGGGCAGTAAAAATATTCCGTATAATATAATAATGGGCACATGTTATTATACTTATCTAAACCCACAGAATATAGAGCACCCAGAGTGAACCCTAATGTCAACTACAAACTTTGGGTAATTATGATGTGTCAATGTAGGTTCATCAGTTGTAACAGATGCACACTTCGGTTGGGGATAGTAATAATGGAGAAGACTATGTATGTGTCAGGGCATAGTGTATACAGGAAATCTCTGTACCTTACCCTCATTTTCTGTGAACCTACTAAAACTTCCCTTAAAAATTATCTTTTAAAAAATGGTTATATAAAATACATATAATATATAATTGCATATGGGGGGATTTCATCACAGTTTTTTTATAGTTAAAAACTTTTAATAATTGGGATAAGTGAAAAAGTTCCTCGAATCTGCAGATCTTTTCACACTATTGAACTGCCTTTATTTTTTAGATTTTATTTATTTATTTATTTATTTAGAGAGAATGTGAGCAGGGGGCGGGGCAGAGGGAGAGGGAGAGAGATCCCAAGCAGACTTCCTGCTGAGTGCCGAGCCTGATGTGGGGCTCCATCTCATGACTCTGAGATCACGACCTGAGCCGAAAACAAAAGTCAGAGGCTCAACTGACTGAGCCACCCAGGTGCCCCCCCATTGAGCTTTTGAGTCAAAACACGGACACAGGTGTATATCTGACTTTGTCAAAGCTCTCCTTTGGTGTCTAATTGTTCTAACCTAGAGGCTTCCTGTTTCTTGTCCAAGAAAATAAAGCCTAGGTATAAACCAATGTTCTCCAACAGTGTTTTTCAAAGTTCAATACATATATATGAATCACCACGGATCATGTTAAAAATGTAGGTTCTGATTCCATAGTTCTGAGATGGAGCCAGAGATTCTGCATTTCTCCCAAGCTCCAGGGTACCGCCATGCAGCTAGTCCATGGACCACACTTTGAGTAGCGAGGCTCTAGAATAGGCAATAATGGAGCATCGTGAATATATCTCCCGAGGCAAGGAGATGAGAATCACTACCAAACTCTAATTTGAAAAACAGGTCGGAAAATATCTGGAATGACATATTCCAAAACGTTACAGAAAGTGGTGGGATTATAAGCAATTTAAAATGTCTTCCTTATGCCCACCTTTATCTATAACATATGAATACAAATTAAGAAATAAATAAGCTTAAAATTAAATAGCTAAATCCAGAAAAACCTAAAATATACACACACATTTAAAATAAAACTTGATCAGACACCGACAGAACATCAGAAGTAGCTCCCCAGAACCAACCAAGTTTAAAAGGAAGCAGCCTAGTCCTCTTTCTGCGGCCGCGAATAGCAAGCAGAACGGGTGTCCCAGGTCCCACAGCTGGTTTTTGCAGCGCCAGGAACTTAGAGATCTGGGTGGCACAGAGCCAACCCACAGCCACAGCACACAGCGACTCTCTGTTCCCAGAGCAGGGTTTCCAGGAGTGATAGTGGACCATGTCCCAAGCCTGCACGACCATTTCTGAGCTGCTGTCTCCCCCAGCATCCCCACCTCAGCGTTCTTGCCTGCATGATTCTACTTGTTTGAGCCACCCTTTCCAGCCCTGAACGGACCCCTGCAGAGCTTGCAGACTCCCTGCAGCCTGAGGCCCCTCCCTCCTGCACATGCCCTCGGCCGGCTCTGACGCTAGCATCCTCCCGGCGGGGCCTTTCTCCTGCCCCAGGCTGCTCTTCTATCTCCTTTCCTGCTTCCTCATCCTCCACTGACCTTGATATTCAAAGTCCTCAAGGCTCTATCTCTTCTGGTCATTCTGTTCTCTCCTTCTGGGTGGTCTGATTCACTCCTGGGGTTCCAAAGACAGCTCTAGACCAAAAATCTCTTTTCAGACAGACCTAGCCTCTCCTCTGAGCCCCAGACACAGGCACCAGCTTCCTGCTCATTCACAGGCATCTTTAGAGTCTTCCTCCTAAGTGACTCTCAAATTATCCCTCTGCACCAGCCCCTTGCCTGCACATAATCCAAGCTGCCACCACCCTCACCCCCACTGTGAAGTCCAACGTCAACTCCTAGCTGCTCTCCCTGCCCTGTCTGCTAAACCCACAATTCCTTCTCTATTCAGAAGCCAAAGCACTCTTGACAAAATGCAAACCTGCTCATGTGCCCACATCCACTGCCTTCTGTGGCACCCCGGAATAAAATCAAACACCTCTGCCATGCCTCCTGAGGTTCTGCCCAGCCCAGCCTTATCTCTGGGCACTGCCCCCAGTGTCCCCTCGATTTTCTTGCTCCAGAACTGGCCTTCTCCCTTCCTTGAATGCACCAAATGTTTTCCTGCCTTTGCATATGCTGATCCCTCCGCCCAGCTAGTGGATGCTGCTGATGCCCCGCCCAGCTCACCTGTCCCCGGGACATGCCACCTCCTGCAGGTGTCAGTGTTGCCTGCTGAGGGCCCACCGCCACCATCTTCTTCAGAGGATTTGCCCTGCATAGACTAGAGTGGCTCTGTGGGGGTCAGGAAAACCACTGCGCTGACCTCTCCGCCTGACCCCGGCTACCAGAGGCTGGCCCCTCTCCTCCAGTGAACTGTTCTGCGGAGCCCTTCCCGCCCCACACCCACCTACCTGCACCTCCGTGTGATTGAGCTAGGCAGGGGCCCCAACCTCCCTCGGCTTCTGCCCTGCCCTACCCTCCGACTCGCACTCCCTTCCTGCTGTTTCCTATTGCCCCAAACAGACTCCCATCAACAGATTGCCCCACCAGCTTCTAGGGCACCCAACCTAAGATGCCTCCCCGGGTGGCTTCCTCAGTGGGGAGCCCTGAACCCCTAGGCTGTGTCAGAGTCTTATCATAACAGCATAACGTATCACCCCTCTGTTGTGTTCCTTCCTAACACTTAGTACAACCATGGTTAAATACAGCTGATTCTTGAACCACTCTGGAATTAGGGGTGCTGACTCCCCATGCAGTCAAAAACCTGCGTACAACTTTTGGGTCCCCCCAAAACATAACTACTAATGGCCTGCCATTGATGAGAAGCCTTAGCAATAACATAAACAACTGATTAGCACATATTTATAGGTGTATTTATATGTGTGCGTCAGAACAAAGTAAGTTAGAAGAAGGAACGTTATTGAGAAAATCATAGTGAAGAGAAAATACTTTTACAGTACTACACTGTATGGAAAAAAACTGCACATAGTGGATCTGTGGACTCAAACCCAAGTTGCTTAAGGGTCAACTACATGTGTGTGTGCAATCACCCGTTAAGTGCGTGACTGTGAATTTCATGCGGACAGGACCAGGTCTATTTTGCCTTCACTGTGTTCCAGCCCTTGGCACAATAGTAGGCAGTCAAGAAAATAGGATGAAGAGAGGCAGGGGGCAGGGAGGGAGGAAGGTGCTCATGCTGTCTCTTTCCTATTTGATCAGGCGTTCCAAGTTTCTCCCCGTCCAAGGGGCGCCTGGGTGGCTCATTCGTTAAGCGTCTGCCTTCGGCTCAGGTCACGATCCCAGGGTCCTGGGATCGAGCCCCACATCAGGCTCCCTGCTCGGTGGGGAGCCTGCTTCTCCCTCTCCCACTCCCCCTGCTTGTGTTCCCTCTCTTGCTGTGTCTCTCTCTGTCAAATAAATAAAATCTTTTTTTTTAATTTTTTTATTGTTATGTTAATACATTACATCATTAGTTTTAGATATAGTGTTCCATGATTCATTGTTTGTGCATAACACCCAGTGCTCCCATGCAGAATGTGCCCTCCCCAATACCCATCACCAGGCTAACCCATCCTCCCACCCCCCATAAAATCTTTTTTAAAAAAAGTTTCTCCCTGTCCTGGCAGAATCTGAGTCCAAAGAACTTTCGCGGTTGTCAGCAATGGGCACCATCGCTTGGACTCACTGCCCTCCCGCAACCAGCTCCGAGGCCACGAGGGGAGGGGAGCACAAGCTCCCCACATGGACGGCTGCCATCCGCGGCCTGCCTTTTGTTCACTCAGAGGCAGACAGCTGGGGAAGCAGCACCTGTGATCGTGAGCAGCCCTGCGAGCTGCCCTGTTGACAGCCTGTCACAGGGAATCACCTCAGGCCACTGCACCCCCAAAGAGCTGCCCAGTGAGCCAGCCTCGCCCCCTCGGGGCCCTCCGCACCCATTAATGGGCTGGTGCCAGCCCGGCCGCCTGCCCCTACAGCCCAGCTGGGCCACCTGCTGCAGCTGTGGGGGCCTGGGCTTGGGGAGATGCCTCCTCTCTCCCCTTCCCCCCAGGACGGAGGGCAGGGCGCCCCCCAGAGTATCCAAGAGAAACAGCTCTTCCCGCCCCCCACCCCCTTTCTGGTCTTCCACACTCAGGAAGGCTTTCATTGTGCCAGAAGCCTTTTCACCCCTCACTGGCCCTGATCCTCATGCAACCACGCAGGCGCCCAGGGCTGGTTCTGCCCATTCCCCAGAGAAGGCTGAGGTCCACATAAAGGAAGACGAGAGAAGTAAGGAGCACGTGGACAACTGGCCCTGGGAGTTCCTCGCCTGGCCTACAGCGGCATGAGGGGGCTTTGAGGAACACAGCCGTTGGGGGGGTCTCAGAGGCCCCTGATACTCGGGGCTTTCAGCCTGACAGGATCATGGTGTCGGTTCCCAGTAAGCCGCTTTCTTCTGTCAGGCCTGTGAAGAGTCTCCTCTGGATGTCCCAGAGCTGCCTAACCAAGGGAGGCCACACTCTACTCCAGGGTCAGGCGTCCAGGACATCAGCTGTGTCCCAGAGCTCCCTCTCCATAGGGGCACCAAGTTCCAAAGGCCCGGCTGGGGTGGGAGCCTGGCACACCTCAGAGCAAGGGGGCTGCTAAGGGCCTGGCCTGCCACGGCCTCACACTCGCTGGGCAACAAGTCCTCTGCAGACAGGCCTGGCCCCGACAGAGCTGAGCAGAGGCCATTTCCTGGGAATGCCACCCCCCCCAGTGGCCAGCCTTCCTCACTGCCTCTCTCCTCCTCCTCCTCCTCAGACTCCCTGGGAGGCCACCAGTTACCTCCTGTCCCCAGCCAAAAGACCCTCAGGGAAGAAAGTGGGAGGGAATCATCATCATAAAACAGCATAATTATTCACTCATTCATCAGACAAATAGTTCTTGAGGGCCTGCACTGAGCCCGGCTCTGTGGTAGGTACACGGGACACCACCGTGAGTGACGTGGGCCCCATTCCTGTCCTCAGGGAGCTGGGAGTCCTGAGGGGGAGACAGTTGACTAACATGCACACAGACATGTAGCAGATATGTAACATGACGCTGGTGGCCATGTGGGTCATGAAGAGAAGCTGAGCCACGTGGGGTGAGGAGTCAGGAGGTGCTGCTGTGGATCACTGGTCCAGAAGCTTCTCTGAGGCAGTCAGCTGGGCGACCAGGATGCCACAAGGGCAGGATCCAGGCCAAGAGCTGAGAGGAGAGTGCTCCAGGCACAGGGAAGAGCAGAGGCTGAGGTCCTGAAGCAGAAGCGGGCTTGTGAGGCAGAAGCAAGTGGACTGCTGGACTGGCAGCCTCAGTTCTTGCCGGTTGCTGGCTGGAGGACAGTGTGGCCAGCCTCAGGGATGAGGGAAGGACATGGGGCTGGAGAGATAATGGGGGCCAGATCGGGCCTGACAGCCAAGGCAAGGATTCAGCTTTGACTCTGAGTGAGATGAGGAGCCATGAAACACTTTTGATCAGGGAAATGACATTACCTCGAGTATGTTTTTAAAGGATCGCAAAATATTTAAAAATTAATATTAGCAGCTAGCATTTATTAAGCACTCCAGTCTTACACTTGGCATTTTGACCACATTATCTTCTTTCATCCTTACAACCACCTTATGAAGTGACAGACCTGATTCTCTTGTCCTTGTTCCAAGACTGACAACTGAGGTTCAGAGGGGTGAAGCGATGTGCCCAAGGTCACACAGCTGCCAACTGTGAGCTCAAGGTGAGCCAGTCTGTCCCTCTCCAGAGCTGTAGGGTTACTCTGGTCCAGGGGTTGGGAGGCCTGGCTTCCAATTCTGACTCCCACCCTCTGGCTGTTGTGGCTCCTGTCTGGTCCTGACATTGCCACAGCTCCAGCCTCCGTGACAGGGACATAACCTATCCTCCTCTGGGGGCTGCAGGGAGGACACTGAGCCAGGGTCCGGCTGGCGGTGCATGCACGGCAGATGGTCAACAGGTGTTAGTGCTCTAACACTCATCCCCAGAGCTCTGGGGGCTGTGTTCTAGGGACCTGGTGAAACACATCAGGTCAGTCCACCTTGGAAAGAGGAGGCACCCATTCTGTGACGACAAGGGAAGTGGCAGAGGCCCCCAGATTTAGGCAGGGGCTGGGTGGGACTGAGCAAGGTACAGAGTCAGCCTCGTCCTCTCCCCAGAGACTGTCCTCTTCCTCTTCAGCCAATAAGGATGCACGAGAGAGAGAAGACCTCATCGCCTTATGGGAAACAACTAGCTCCTGCCAAGAGGCGTCCCCTCACAGCCCAGGTCAGAAGCACCCCCCTGCCCAGGGGTCACGAAACCCGCAGCTCTACCAGGATAGCGGTCTTCCCTCACGTGCAGCAGTCGTCTGTCATTGCCCAGGTTCTCTTTGTTCAGTTAGCCTCCTGGGACCCCAGAAATCCATAAACAGCAAATGACAACTATTTCCATGCTTTGACTTATCTTCTGATCCTCTGGGTGCACAAACATCCATTCCTACCTGTTTATATGAGCATACGAATCCTCTTGTGGAATTTGTTGCCATCTGATGCTATTCCAAACATGTAGGAAGAAACTTCGGAGGTTCTTGGCCCTCTTTTCGAAGAGCCGTGTGGCCTACTGGTCAGAATGTAGGGTTGGGAGGTAGGCAGACATGGATTCAGATCCCAGACAGGCAAGCTGTGTGAACTTAGAAAAGCCACTTGACTTCTTCAGGCCCCAGTTTCCTCCACCTGTGGGGCAGAGACAAGAGTGTTCCTCTCACCAGGCCAGGAAAAGGATAAAAGAGGATAGGTAGTATGTGCAACACTCCAGCCAAGTACCCTGCACAGACAATGGTTCATTTGCTGTCACCTTAGTCCTTACTGAGATATGCAGCAGGCTCAGAAACTTCCCTGTTTGAGATAATACTTGTAATATGCTATATTTATGGCTGTGTAACAAATTCCCCCAAAACGTAATGGTTTAAGTGAACACACATTTTATTATCTCACAGTTTCTGTGGGTTAGGAGTGTGACCACAGCTTACCTGGGTCTTCTGCTTCAGGGTCCCTTGAACACTGCCGTCAAGGTGTGAGGCAAGGTTGAGGTCTCATCCGAACGCTCCACTGAGGAAGAATTCACTTGGAAGCTCAGGTAGCTGTTGGCAGGGTCAATGGCTCAGGGGCTACTGGACTGACAGCCTCAGTTCTTGCCGGTTGCTGGCTGGAGGCTGCCCTCAATTTCTTGCAGGTGAACCTCTCCAATATAGCACCCTGCTTCCTCGAAGCATGTGAGTCAAGAAGGCAATGCAGTTGGCTAGCAAGACAAAAGTCACCGTCTTAAGTACCTGAATCACAGAAGTGACATCTCATCACCCTTGCCATATCCTACTGGCTAGAAACAAGTCTCCAGGTCCTTCCACACTCAGTTGGAGCGCATAAATACCGAGAGGCAGGAGTCTCCAGGGATCACTTTAGAGTCTACACTACACAGCAAAATTCTGTTCAGCTACCATTTTCTGGTGCCTTTTATGTACCAGGCTCTGTCCTGGAGCCGGGAATTTAAAAAGTGGATAAGTCAGGGATTCTATCTCCCAGGAACTTCTGTGAGGTGTTTTCTGCTTCAGGCTCTTAATCATTTTTCACTGCTGCGAACACTTTGGGACCTGTGTAGTATCTCTGTTGAGGGGAGGAGGGCAACTACTCACTCCATAATGTGAATGAGTTAACTAGACCCTTTTCCTCCATCCCAGGCTGGTCAGAGAAAAGACACATACACACACACACACACACACACACACACACACAGACTGAGCTAGCTCTGGAGGGCATTTGCAGAGAGTAGTGGTCACTGTGCTGCTATGGGAATGAAGGGAATGAGACCAGCCCCTTCTCTGGGGAAGCACAGCAGGTGATGGGAAGCAAAGAGGTAAACTCAGATCACAGCAGAGGCCAGACCCTCAAGAGAGAGTTGACATCGCAGTCCCCCTTAAAGAAAAAGATTATAGCCAATGACTGAGAAGCTGAGCCAAGCTTTGCCCTATACTTAGTGGGCAATGGTGGCTTGATCTCAAAGCAACTGGAGTTTTCTTCCCCAACACAACACCTCTTCCCCCACTCTGACTCCACCTCGTGGATGCCAGAGAGGCTTGTTACAGGGAGGCAACAACTTCTAGCCTTCATGAAAAAGCAGCTCCTTTTGTTCGAGAAACCTTATCTTCCCTGGCTAACCACGAGGGTCTGATGGGGCCTGGCCGTCACAGACTCTAACTCCTCTTGGCCATGGGGGTGGACTTGGTACCCAAGCTGGATCAATCTCCCATTCCCCGGTCCATAAAATATATGACCCAATCCAAGCTAATCAGCCCTTCTCTGGCATTTCTTCCTGGGTGAACCTGACAGGGAAGAGACTATTGTCCCAGTTAATCAGGAAGCAGCTATGGTAACCATGTTTTCAGCCATATAGGGGGGAAAAAAGGAAAAGATGGAGCCCAATGTACACAGAGACAAAACAAAAAAAGAGAGAGAGAGAGAGACCAGCCAGCATCAGATCTCTGGTTCCCATCTTCAAGCTTGACTTGAAAATCTTCTTATTTTGGGATGCCTGGGTGGCTCAGTCTGTTAAGCAGTTGCCTTCAGCTCAGGTCATGATCTCAGGGTCCTGGGATCGAGTCCTGCATCGGGCTCCCTGCTCAGTGGGGAGCCTGCTTCTCCCTCTCCCTCTGCTTGTGCTCTCTCTGTCAAATAAAGAAAATATTTTTAAAAAAAGAAAGAAAATCTTCTCATTTAGAATCTTTTTATTTTTCTTGAAATAATTCAAATTGGGTTTCTGTCACACTCCAACCACAGGGTCCTGAACTACAAGTCTACAATTTTATGGTTGGAATTCAAGCTAAAGCTACAAATCTTCCTGGGAGATGTGGTCCAGAGGTCCAAATTCTTACTAAAGTATAAATGACTAACATCCTTTCTTGAGAGAAGGCTGTGATTATGGGCTTATTTGAAAATACACAGGGCTTTATAAGGTTAAAAGTAGAGACAGTCAAGACATCTTCACCATATTCACATGTAAAAAGAGCTTGTGATTCAAATTCAGAAAAACCTGCATTTGAGTCCAGGCTCTACCACTAACTGGCAACTTACTTCACTTCTCTGGGCCTCAATTTCTCCACCTGCAAAATGGGAGTAAGAATGTTTCTGTGCCTGGGTGTTATATGAAAACAATGAATCGTGAATCACTACATCAAAAACTGATGATGTATTGTATGGTGACTAATATAACATAATAAAATTCAATTAAATTTAAAAAAAAAAGAATGTTTCTGTTCTTCCTAGCTTAGGAAGTTGTCATGTGGAAAAATATCAACATTATATTGTTTCCCTGTAGCCAACATCCCTGGATGTGTTATATTAAATACATCTTAACACTATATTTGGGTAAATGCCAATGAACAGGAATGTAAATAACATCTCTCCAGTAGGGCTCAGCACCTGAGGATAAGAGTGGATGAGAAAAGCTTAAAACAGCATCAAGGAGTAGATGTCCATCTAAGAGCAATGGTGTTAGTCTGGACTCTCAGTTGGTATAGCTCTCATAGATACATTTTCATCATTTCTTTTCAAGTTAATTTCTAAATTGTATCTCTCTTTTCATTTTTTTAAAAAAATTAACATTGGGGCACCTGGGTGTCTCAGTCAGTTAAGCATCTGACTCTTGATTTCAGCTCAGATCATGATCTCAGGGTCCTGAGATGGAGCCCCAATTTGGGCTCTGCACTGAGCATGGAGCCTGCTTAAGATTCTCCCTCTCCCTCTGCCCCTGTTCCTACTCTCTAAATGAATAAGTAGATAAACAAAAGCTTTTAAAAATTTAACATGCACATGAAAAAAAATTTCAAACAAGAGAGAAGCATAAAACTAAAACAATCCGCTTCAGCTCTCTACTGCAGCCTTTTTATCCAGATGTCAACATTTATTTCCATATATGGATCTTACCAAATAGCAGTCGGTTTCATATTTTTTGATGTTGTTTTAGTTACAGTTTAGTTACAGTTTTACATGTCAGCACATAAGGGTTTTTTGTTTTATTTTGTTTTTAAGATTAGAATCCTTCTAGTTACCAATGTGCTGGATTTGCTGGATCTGGCATCCAGTACAGGGTTCAATAAATAATGTCAAAGGGAAGACAGAAACAAGGGGAAGAGGGATATAAACGAGGAGTCAGGGAAGGGGGAAGGATGATAGAAAGAAAAAGAAGAGTGGTAGGAAGAGGGAGGGAAGAGAGAAAGAGAGGAGAGGAAGAGAGGAGAGAAAGAAAGAGAGAGAGGAGGGAGGAAGGAAGGGAGGGAGGAAAGAGAAAGGAACAGAGAGGAAGGGAGGGAGGGAGAGACGGAAAGACTGGCAGACAGACAGAAACAGAGGAAGAGAGAGGGAGGGAGAGACAGACAAACAGAGAGACAGACAATGAGACAGAGACAGAGAGAGGAAGGGAAGGAGAGACAGAGACAGAGCGGGAGGGAAGGAGAGCCAGACAGACAATCAGACCAACAGAGAGAGAGAAAAGGAAAGAAAGGAAGGAGGGAAGAAAGACAGAGAGGGAAGGGAGGAAGAGAGTGGAGAAGAGGGAAAGAAAGAGAAAAAGGAGAGCAAGGGAGAGAGAGAGGAGAGAGAAGAGAGGCAAGAGAGATTCTGAGCAGTGGACCCCGCCCCCGGCCCGGACTCCGCCCCCGGCCCGCGGCCTGCAGCGCCACCTCCAGCCGCCAGGGGCCGCCACGGGCAGCCGGCCTCACCCTGCGCGCGCGGCGGGCCCTCTCTCCCGCCTCCGCGCCGGCCGCTCGCTGCCCCGCCGCCGCTCTCGGGCTACGGCCGGGTCTCGCGCGCCGTCTTCTCGTGAAGGGCCTCGCGCCGCCCGGCGCACGCCGCCCCCCTGCCTCGCGGCGCGGGGTCTCGCGGGCCCCGCTCCCGCCCTCCGCTTGCCTGGCCCGGACCGGAAGCGGCGCCGCACGGCCTGGGCCTGGCGCGGGGGGCGGGCACCGGGGCCCGGTCGGATATGGGCAAGAAGCACAAGAAGCACAAGTCGGAGAAACACCTCTACGAGGGTGAGGAGTGGGCTGCGGTGGGGGGCGGCGAGCCCGCGGCGGCTCTGGGCTGGGGTGGGGGTGGGGTGGGGAGGGAGGCGGGT
Organism: Phoca vitulina; assembly: GCF_004348235.1. NCBI lineage: Eukaryota > Metazoa > Chordata > Mammalia > Carnivora > Phocidae > Phoca > Phoca vitulina. The sequence goes on along the minus strand of NW_022589733.1, from coordinate 3,942,226 downwards.
CCTCGCTCCTTCGAGACCACCCTGGAGCTCCCGAGGAGGGCCGGGGGCCGCACCTCCCACGGGCAGGCGGGGACCCGCGAAGGGGGCGCGGCCCGCCGGAGGCCGCGCAGACCCCCAGGCGGGGGCCGCATTCGAACCCCAGACCGCTGGCCCCCGGCGGGGCTCTTGCCGGGAGGTTTGAGACGGTCCCCAGAGGCCCGCCGCGTTCGGGGCACCCTCCGGGCGAGTGTCCGTCAGTCAACAGGTGCTTCGCGGGGCGCCCACTGCGTGCCCACAGCCGCCGCGGCCGTGGCGCCGCCTTCTCCCGCTGGCCACGCTGCCTCTGCATTGGGGGCGCTGCCCGGCGCGTCCCGCGCGTAATCGAGGCTCTCTCCTTTTGTTTAAGAGTATGTAGAGAAGCCCTTGAAGCTGGTCCTCAAAGTGGGAGGGAACGAAGTCACCGAGCTCTCCACGGGCAGCTCGGGGCACGACTCAAGCCTCTTCGAAGACAAAAACGATCATGACAAACACAAGGACAGAAAGCGGAAAAAGCGAAAGAAAGGAGAGAAGCAGGTTCCAGGGGAAGAAAAGGGGAGAAAACGGAGACGAGTAAAGGTAAATGTCGTTGCGTGGCTTCAGCGTTGCTGGTCGCACCACTTTCAAGAGTTCCCGCCGCCCGCTGCCAGCCTAACTTTATTCTCTTTGTGTCTAGCGAGACGCTAAAACGCCTGTAAAATCTGCCTTGTTTTGAGGAGGAGCAGGGCAGCACAGAAACATGAATCATCTGTGAGTTTCAGCAACTCTCGATTGTAATTATACTCTTAGTTAAACTCACAGCAAGTGAGCGAGCAGCTAAGTCCTGAATTTCAGGAGCTGTGTCAGAGTACTTTCTCCACCCAGGAAAGGTAAAAGTCATGCTCAAAAAAGCCTCAGTGTTGGAGCTTTGTCAAAAATCGTCAGTTCAGAAGTGATAGGGATCTGTTGGGGTTCAGATTTTGTTCTGACGTAAATGAATACTGTAATGCCAGATATATAATGAGCAGCTTTGATCTTAAAGCTTGAGCCTGTTGAAGAGAAAATTCGATCAGAGACCTTTAAGGGATATGATACCAGTGATAAAAATAAGCATTGTCTTAACCATTTGCAGTTAATAGGAAAAGGGGGGGAAAGTAGCTGCTGTCTTGGTTCACAGGCTGGTCAAAATAATAATTAACTTTCATGGATGATCATATACATATTGGAATTGTTCTAGACTGCACCAGATTTAACCTGTCACTGAGCGACTTACTGAATCAATTACTGGGTCTTGAAAATAGATTTCCATAAGTTAGCTTTGTAATTTTTCTTACGTTTATATATTAACAGCAATGTTCTGTTCCATGGGATTAAACACCTCGTAAGTCACTAAAGCTTAGAGACTCTTTAGAATTTCTTAAATCTGTTATTTTTTGCCTCAGTTTTTAATTGCCTTTGGCTAGACTGTGACAATATATAGAACTACTTAATGTTTTCTTTTCCTAAGTTATAAAAGCCACTGTATGCATACGATTTAAGAAATTCAAGCAATACAGAAGTGAACAAAAGGAGGGCAATAAATTTTCCTCACCCTAGTCCCTCACACAGTCTCTCTGTCTAGAGGTAACCAGTTTTTTGGGGTTTTTTTCAATTATTTTTATTTGTAAAGTAGTTTAATGAACGTTTTTAAAAGTCAAGACTACTTCAAGGCTTTTAACACAAAAGCAGTCTCCTGCCCCATCCTAGAGTTTTACTTCCCAAACTTTATAGTTTTTTCATTGGATATTTGTCTCCTTTTTTAAATGTAGGTTTATGTTGGTATTTCCTGATTTATCAGTTTACATCTTTTACTGGTCTGTTAAAGAAGATGAGAATTTAAATTAAGTGTTCTAATGCTGCTTCCTGCCCCCAGTTTCCCTTGATCCGTTCTCCCAGTATAGATACATCACAGTTGGTTAAATCAGTATTCACTGTTCAATTACTGTTCACTGGTGGCAAGTATAATAAATACAGATTTGGTCTTGATCCCTTGTTATTTGCTTTCATTGGTTTGATTATCATGTACCAGTTCTTCCCAAACTCTGACAGATTTATAAAACCCATTTGATTTCTTTTTTCACATGGCCAAACAGTTCCCCTTTTCTTGAGACATCCATCTTGTAGCCTTCCGTGCCCTCCTGCTCTAGTCTGTATTAGTTGTTCTCTAGGCCTTCTGGGACCCTCCTTTGCCTCTTTCCTGGATCCTGTGTCTTCTTGATTTACTCCCTTTTTCTGGTGGAATCTTAACTCTAGGAACTTTCTAAAAAAGCATTCATAGGAGGTAGTTTTCGTAAGTCCTTATGAGATTGAACATCTTTATTCTACCCTCATACAGTCCACTCCTGTAGATTGATGGTTTCACTCAGTGTGGAATTCCGGATTGAAAATTACTGTCTCCTAGAATTTTGAAAGCATCTTTTCTCATTGTCCTTGTTTTGATAGCACCCTGTTCTTGTTTTTCTCTGAGGATATTAGTTGATGGGCTTTTTGCTTTTTTTTTTTACCCCCGTTTTCTTTTGCTCCCTGCTTTGTCTCTATTTCCACTCAAGTTCTTCCGTTTATTTTCTTGGTCTCCTCTTTTTACATTAACAGCATCCCTTAGTTATCTGTTGAGCCTTTCTCGTCTGAATTTCAATGTGCAGCACAAAAGCCCAATGAAATACTTTGTGTCTAGACAGTTTGTCAGCTGTAGAGTCACTAAACAGAGACCTGATCATTTTGGTGGAACCCCCAAATGTCTGTTCTCCAGAGAAAAATCCCTCCTGGAACAAGGAGTTTACCTGACTGCTGGTATTTCGGGGGCCAACAGGGGTAGGAGACTGAAGGTCCTCCCACCCACTGCTCTGCTTTCAGTCCAGCATCTCTCCCCACTCCTGACTGGTATGCAGTCTGGAGACTCTCTGGTTCCTGGTGGCTCCAGGTTTGAGCTTTTCCAGGTTTCCGGGGCGTGAACTCTTCTCCTAGGTGTCCACTTCTGGATGGAGGCGGTAGCTTGCTGTCTGTGATCTGCACGCGCCTCCACTTCCCTCTCATCTCCCAGGTGTGTGGGCGGCTTTCATCCCTGTCATCTCTTCTGTACTTTGTTCATCTCATTTAACTGGGAGTTGAGGTCACCCCTTTTAACCACTTCTGATTTTAGTCCTGGCACCATAATGCCAGCTGATATGCTTGTGCTCTTCATTTCTTTTATCACTTTCCTCATTCTTTTTATTAACTACATAGTATTTGGTTATATTGACGTACCATATTTTATTTTATGCAATATTACGTCTAAATGTTACAAATAAAGCTGCAGCGAGTCTCATGAACACAAATCTCTGTAAATTTTATAAGGATATCTTCAAGATAAGTTCCTAGAATTCTCCCCCTCCGTTCCAGGCACTCTGATCTTTCTTGACTGTGGCTCTAAATGTCATTAGACTTCATTATATTTTGATTCCATTGTAAATTAAGATGCTTTTGCATTCATAGTCTTACTTGGACAGAACACCCTGCAGAATAGGACAGGTAGGTTAGTTTCCATTTTATAAAAGGTAAAATGGAAACTCGGAGAAGTGAAGGGAATTTGTGCAAGGTCCCATTTCCCCAGGACTCAGGGCCAGGACCAGGGGACATTCTCTGGGGTGTCATTGGTAGAGGCTGTTTGGGTTATCCCTTTTTTGCAGGCCAGACTGGGGATGGGGAGAGGGCATTGTTTTGCTAGTGTTGTCTAGGTAGGGAGGCTTCAGAAGGACACCCCACTGTGAGCTATGTTCTGGATCTCCAGGGAGTTTTAGGAACAGCAATTGCCTCGGGTCTCTTCTTGGGGAGAATCAGCTGCGTGACATCCTTGGGCCTGGGAGTGGCTGGGGGATGTGTGGTTCTACAGGACGGGTGATGCTTCTGTCAGTTCCATGTGGCAGGAAGGAAGAAGGATGCAGGGAAAAGATAAAGCATGCTCTTTCCCTTTTAAAGCGTTTTTCTGAAAGGCGTTTGTAACTTCTGCTTATATTTCATTACCCAGAACTTACTTAACCACATGGCCATACTAGCTGCTAGGGAGGCTGGGAAATGTCTTTTAGTTGGGGAAGGGGGTGGAGGCCTCGTACCCTAATAAAAATCAAGGATCTGTTACTTGCGGAAGATAAAGTTTTAGGGAAGCACACACACATGCAACATTAAGACCCTGTAATTTTTCAAAAGTGTTTGAGTTAAGTGATATTCTTCTCTTGAGTAGGGAGGCCTGGTTATATTACTTTAAAATGCCCAAATAGATACATTAGTATCTGTTTGTATTTCTCTATGTAGAGTGGTGGCATTTAATACCAACCAGAGCATTACGAGTCCTATATATATCCCTTTGTTTTAATCAGGCCATAATTTAGACACCATCCCTGTGAAAGTGTATTGGCTTTTTTTTTTTTTGCCCTGAGCATTCGAATGCTGAGTGATTGGCAAAGAATTTGTGTGCTGGCATAATTCTTATTATGTATAACATCACCCTTTCCTAAAGATCCAGCTTTACATTTTCAAGTTATTTATTTCCACATCACATAACAAAATAGCAGCTGATAAAAAATGCTCACATCATTTGGTCTAATAATATAGGCACAAGAGGACAGTGAAGTAAAACTGAGGGGCAATAAGTAAAATTCTGTGTTGGCCATTACATTGATAACGTGGTGATTTATAAAAACCACAGAAGTGTTTACAAAATCATTTTAAGTGAAATAACAACCATGCGCGCACGCACGCACACACACACACACGATTACTAAAAAACTACATAAACACTTGACACAGAACATATACATATTACATGCTGGGTTCTGCACTTACTGCTTTATGTATGTTATCTCCCCTTACTCTTTACCGTAATCCTATGAAGCCGGTATTACTATCTCTCTTTTTTTTTTAATTGTGGTAAAATACATGTAGCATAAACTTTACCATCTTAACTATTTTTAAGCGTCCAGTTCAGTAGTGTTGAGTATACTTACATTGTTGTACAATTTCCAGAACTTTTTCATGCCCATTAAACAACTCCCCATATCCCCCACCCTCCAGCTCCTGGTAACCACCGTTCTGCTTTCTATGTCTATGAGTTTGACTACTCTAGGTGTCTCATAGAAGTGGAATCACACCGCATTTCTCTTTTTGTGACTGGCTTGTTTTACTTAGTATACTTTCCTGGAGGTTCATCCATGTTGTGGCAGGTGTTAGAATTTCCCTCCTTTTTAAGGCTGAATAATATTGGGTTGTATGAATATACCGCGTTTTGTTTATCCATTCATCATCAGTAGACATTTGGTTTGCTTCTACCTCTTGGCTATTATAAATAATGCTGCTGTTAACATGAGTATAGAAGTATTTCTTCAAGAACCTGCTTTCAGTTCTTTTGGGTATATATCCAAAAGTAGAAGTGCCAGATCATACTATCTTCTCTTTTACAGATGAGAAAACTAAGGCTCAGAAAGGTTAGTAACTTGCTCAAAGTCACACAGTCAGTGCCAGAACAAGAACTCCAATCCTGCCCTCAAGAGGTCATTAACATAAAAGAGTTGTTAGAGTGGACACTGCCCTCCACCCCCTTCGCAGTACGTGGGAGGTTAAAATCAGTGCCCTAACAGGCAAAGAGTTCTAGCTCGGAGGCTCTGGAGAGGCCCTGGGGCTGGCTGAGGGGGATCACAGAAGACTTTGCTCAGGAGGCCGCATTTGAGCCGGTCTTCAGAAGTCAGAACATAGTGATGTTATACTGCATGGTTCAAGCAACATGGGATCAGCTGTATACTCTGAGCTATATTTGTAACATAGGTTCTTTTCATCTTGTACGATTAAATGTAAAGGATCCTGTGTGTACAGCCATGAGTGTTGTACTTCATTGGCTACCGCAGGGATTTTCAAAGGTAATCTGACGACCCAGTTTTCACCTGCATACTGATTTAGAAGCTGGTGCCTGAAGAGAACACCACAGTGCCGCAGAGAGATTCGGAGGTTAGGACGCTGCACACCAGCAGAGGACTGAGAACGGTAGCGTGGAGCTGGGCAAGTTGAGGGTGTGTATAGGGGACAGAAAGGAGTTTCCTTTTTAAGCACAGAATAAAGGAAGGGGGGTGGTAAAGGAAGAGACCTGAACGGCAGGTGAGATGTCAGAGGAAGAAGTTTGAACTTAAATATGTTGACCCTAAGCAGTCAGAGACTTTCTGAGTGGAAGAATGATAAAAGTTGAGCCTTAGTAATGTTAATCTGTTAGCAGCATCTAGCAGCTATTGAAGAGCAGAGGCTGGGTGTAAGGAGAACTACCTAGAAGGTTTTCTAACGAAAGAGCTCAGGTGACAGCTCTAAATTCCTTTATTGAAACTCAGACCTGTACTCCCGAAAAACATAATCCTAACCCACATTCTGTCTTAACAGCCTTGCAAGCCAGCTTCAGGTTTAGATGCTCAAAGAAGTTAGACTAGTTCCTTTGCTAGAGATCTTATCAGGAAAAAATGAGAGACTTTTTAAAAATTTTAAATCATAAGCATTAACATAGGATGTTATTTATAAAGCTGAGGTTAAAACTTTTAATGAAAATTTTAAGCTGTTATTCACATAGAATAAATTCCAATAAGCACCTATTTTATTAAAGCACTAAACTAGATTCCAAGGGGGATAACATACTCAAAACTAACATTTGAGTGTTTGTTGTATGCCAGTACGTTTACTGTCTTCTTACAGATAGCTCTATGGGATAGGTACTGTTAGTATCTCATTGTATTGCTGAGCTAACGGAGGCATAGAGGATGAGATAGCTCATAACTAGAGAGAAGAAATGAATGACTGTAATTAAGCAGAATGAAAATTCTGTCAAAACAATTCATTGATTTGTTTGGTGTGACATCTGCCACACCCAGGATCTCATGGCAGAAAATCCTCCCACTCTGTGATTTCCTCCTGAGGCCATCCTGGGACCCTACCCATGAGGAACTGCAGTGAAAGAGGCAGATGTGTTTATGATACAGTGCAATGAGTGTTATAATATGAACAGAGATTTGCTTCCAAAGTGTCATTCACAAATTAATAACTTGCCATTGAGCTGTGAAAAAATTAAGTCCAGTGTGTTTGTAGTTAACAGAAATAGCCATGGTTTGTCTCTGCTGCCTCGACCTTCTTGCACAGAGGATACTTCCTCTGTCTGGAATGCTCTTTCCACCCACCCCCCCCCCCCCCCCCCCCCCCCAAGCCTGGCTAAATTCTATCCTTCAGATCTCAGCTCAGATATTACTTCCTTATAGAAGCCTTCCCACACTTGTCCAGTCTAAATTAGATTCACCCAACAGTTATTCTCCCCATGAAATCTGTTTGGGTTTTTTTAATGAGTTGTTTAATGTGTGTCTCCCTTGTTACACTCTCAGCTGCCTAAGGGCAGGGCTGTGTGTGTTTTATCCACCAGTGTGTATCCACACAGTAGAACCTCATTTATTTGTTGAATGCGTGAATGAATAAGTGGACACCGTGAGTAAGTACTTCACTGAAATTTCACATACACGATCTTATTTCATCCTCAAAACAATCTTCTGAGGTACTATTGTGTGTATTTTTTTTTTTTTTTTAAGATTTTATTTATTTGAGAGAGAGAGCACAAGCCAGGGGAGGGGCAGAGGGAGAAGCAGACTTCCCGCAGGGCAGAGAGCCTGAAGCGAGGCTTGGCTCGATTCTAGGACCCTGAAATCATAACCTGAGCCAGAGGCAGACCACTTAACTGAGCCACCCAGGCACCTCTATTGTGTATTTTAAAGATAAGAAAATTAGTCCCCCCAGAATTATATAGTTTATCTATAATCTGATAGCTAATAAGTGGCAAAGCCAGAATCTGAGCCCATTTATAAACTGTAACTGTAAACCCTTCTTCCTTGGCTACCTGAAGTTAAATGGCTGTAGTATTTTTGTTTCATTCTCTATATGTAATTGGCAAAATGCACTAACTATTGAGCATAACTGTGTTAACTCTTGGTTTTACGTATCTGTGTGACCTTTAGTAAGGGACATTCGCAGTAAGATTCTATACTATATTCTGAATCATGAAGAAAATAAGGTTGAAATCAGAATTTTAAGTGGAAAGGGAACTGTAGAGATCAAAACCTCTTGTTTTGTAGGTGAAACTGAGAGTGAATAAGTGGGGTAACTTGTTCAAGGTCACATTCTGGTAAACTAGACTCCAGGTCTTCTAATTCCTCATCTAGCGGTAACACATTACAATATCTCCAGTTTAGGGTAGTTTCCAAGTATAGGTTTTTTATATTCTCTTTCTCTTTTGGACCCTAGCCCAGAAGGCTACATTATACTCTTGTCATACCGAAAATAAGGTGGTTACTGTAGACCAGGCTGACAAGATAAAATTGTCAGGTAGTACCTTCCTTTGGTACTTTTGCAACTTTTCTATTACTTGACCTCATTTCACCATCTCATTGACTTTCTAGGATAAATAAAATCAGTTAAATCTCTATCTTGTGGATGACGAAGAGGCCTGATGATAAATGAGTTGCCTAAGAAGGTCACAGAGTGTGTTAAGGATGAAGCTGGGGCTAGAACTTGAGCCCATAGACCATCAGCAAACCATGGCCAGTGCCACCTAGTTTTATAAACTTTTATTGGAACACAGCCACACCCATTCATTTATGTATTGTCTATGGCTGCTTTCATGCCACAACAGCAAAGGTTAGTAGTTGTGACAGACCTTATGGGCCACAAAACTAAATTATATACTATCTGACCATTTACCAGTAAAGTTTGCCAACCCCTGCTCTAGATGCCTGGCACTATGGCCCTAGTTCTTTCCACCTAGAAGAGTGCTTATTGCCTTCCAAGCTGTCCTCACTCCACAATTTACATTTAACAAGAAGGAATCTGTGTCTCTAGGGGGTCTCTTTCCATTGAACAGATGGAAACCTGCCAGCCTACAAAAAATTCATGCCAGGTTTTCTGGGCAAAAGATACAAAACTTTCCAAAGTCAAAATTTGCTGCTCCAGAATCTGTCACAAAGCCATAAAAAACAGACACCAATCAACTTGATGGTAACTGAGATCAAGTGCACGATGAGTACAGTTTACAGCATTTTTCTCTGGAGCTTTTAACCCAGTCATATATTCTGTATTCGATGCTTTGGACCCTTAGAAGGGAAGCTCTGTATCAGTGATACTCAAAGTGTGATTCCTGCAGCAGCAACACCCTTATGGCCTGGAAACTTGTTGGTAATACTCATAGGCTCTACCTTAGGCATGAGATGGGTGATTCTGGAGACAGGGCCAAGATATTAATGTTTCAGCAAACTCTTCAGGTGATTCTGATGCGCACTGAAGCTTGAAAACTATAATGGGAACTCAGAATTTACACTTCTAGCAATTTCCCAGCTGATGGTGCTGGTCAAGGAGCACACTTTGAGAACCACTGACTGCTCTAGATACTAGGATAATAAATGAGGACGTAAGCCAAGAAAATAGTTTTGGAGTTGATAAGATCCTGTTGAGAATCTTGATTCTCAAAGGCATAAAATAGACATTTTTGGACAATTTTATTACAAATTTAATTTAAAATAAAACAGTGATAAAACTGCCACCTGGATACCAACCACCCAGTTTTAGCAGATCTCAACATTGTACCTTTTGCTTGATTTTTTGGTTTGGGGTTTTTTTAATTTTTGTTGTGGTTTTTGTTTAAGAAATTAGAGTATCCTGGGTGTTATGCACAAACAATGTATCATGGAACACTACATCAAAAACTAATGATGTAATGTATGGTGATTAACATAACAATAAAAAATTAAAAAAAATTAGAGTATACATCAAGATGAAGCCTTTTCTTCCAGAATCCCATTCCTCTCTCTCTTGCCCTAGAGCGAACCATTATCATGAGTTTCATGTGCATCACTTGCATACTTGTTTTTGTAATTTTACTACTTCTGCATAGATCTGTGAACAATATACACTTACACATTTGTGTGTGTATACTACATTACACAACTGATAACACTTAATCTCAACTTTTGTCTCTAGAAATTGTTTCTAAACATTATACATTTTGATACAGTGTAACTTCAGCTTATTCTACCTGCTGTGTAAATATGCATAATTTATTAATCCATTTTCTTTTTGGTAGACATTAGATTGTTCATAATATTTTACTATTTCAGAGTGTGGCAATAAATATTCTTACACCTGTCTTTCATGTATACTGTGTGAAAGGAAGTTTCTCTAGGGTGTATGCCCAGGAGTAGAAGAGCTGAGAAGTAGGGTAAAGGCATCGTCAGCCTTACTAGATATTGTTAATTGTTCTCCTAGTGGTTATACCTATTTACTCACCCATCCATAAGGTATGAGAGCCCAATTTCTCTACATTTTCATCAGAATTTGACATTTTCAGACATTTTAATTTTTGCCAATCAGATATGAAATGCCTTCTAGGTTTTAAATTTACAATACCCAGAGTTCTCGGGAGCTTGAGCTAATTTTCATGTTTTTTGACATTTTAGGTTTCTTCTAGGAATTACCTGTGATGTCCTTTACCCATTTTCTACCCACTTTCCTTTTTACCTGAATTTTACCTGAATAAATGCTGTTTACTTAACTTTTGGTAATACTTTATATGAGTTTTTTGTGTTTCAAGTACTTTATCTCAGTCCATAGCTAGTCTTTTGGCTTTGCTTATGGGTAAGAAGATCTTTCCCTACTCTTGGTTCATAAAGATTCTTTATATTCATCTGAAGTTTTAAAGCTTTGCTTTGTACATTTAAGTCTTTAATCTATCTGGAATTTCCTTTTGTGTATGATACGACGTAGAGATCTAATTTTATTTTCTTTTTCATGTAGATAACCAGTTATCCCAGCACTGCCCTTTTGTCATTGATTTATAATGCCACCCCTGATATAACAAGACTTTTCTATGTGCACAAGTCTGTTTCTGGACTCTGTATGTTGGTCTGTTTGTCCCTGTGTCAGATCCACATTGTCTTAATTATTATCACTTTATACAAATACTATCTGACAAGACACATCTTACTGTGATTTTTTTCAAAACTGTGGATTATTCTTCATGATTCATTCTTCGAGATAAATTATGATTGGCTTGTCAGATTTCATGAAAAATTCTGTCTTACAATTTTCGCTGAAATTGCATTTTACTTATAGATTACTTGGGAGAGAATTGATTGTCTTTCAGTTCATGAACATGGTATATCTCCTTTATTCAGGTCTTCCACAATGACCTTTCAGTAATGTTTCAAATTTTTCCCAAAGGGTATTGGGATCTTTTATTAGATTTATTCCTAGGTATGTTATCTTGCTTTTGTGAATAGTAGTATTTTTCTATTTGGTTATTTTTGGGATACAGAAGCAATACTCCCTCACCCGTTTATGAACTGTTGTTCACTCCTTTTCCAGTAGATGGCAGGAAAATACATTAAGATTTCATTATTTAGAATCTTCTGAGTGATGTCTTGGTTTTTTGTTTTGGGGTTTTTTTCAGTGAAATGAGTGTTATTTGTTTTAAAGGTATTAATTCTGAAGTATTTCTAAATTATTTCCCTTTGTTCCATTTAGGAGGATAAAAAGAAGCGAGATCGGGACCGTGTGGAGAATGAGGCAGAAAAAGACCTCCAGTGCGCGACCCCTGTAAGATTAGACTTGCCTCCTGAGAAGCCTCTCACAAGCTCTTTAGCCAAACAAGAAGGTTGGAATAACTCTGAATTAACGTCCCTGAATGAGGAGGCTGAAATTACTTTAAGGATTGTAGCCAGGGAAAGTGGGTTTTTAGTTTTTAAGTTAAATTTTAAAAGCTGTTTAATTTTTTTTTTAATTTTCTTTTTTCTGTTACTGCATAAGAGCTTGAAAGTAGCTTCAGTTTTGAATTGATATTCTCATACTTCAGTATATTTATAAGAGAAATGGAGTTTTTGTATGATATTTAATGATGGGTATGAAGTAACTCATAGAGAAAGAAAATAAGCTAAACAATACTCTCTAGAATCTTCCTTTTGAAAACATTTTCCCTTTCTCCTTTGCTTTAGAAGTAGAACAGACACCCCTTCAAGAAGCTTTGAATCAACTGATGAGACAATTACAGAGGTAAATGTTTTTTCCAACATTTTTATAACTTGGAAATTAAAATGGGAAATATAGGATCCAAACCACTTCTCTATTTTTGATTATTTAAAGCCACATTTTGTGGCCTAAATCCAAATGTACTTGATTTTAAAGTGGATGATAAATATTTTGCCTGGCAGTAGAAAGTACTTTAAGAAGCTGACTTTTAAATGTTCTCCTTTGGTTTGTTTTAACTGGCAACTTGAAGAGTGTTACATAATACTCTTAATGGCAAATTTCTCTTTAAAGTAACTTCTGATGTTAAAGCTTTAAAGCAGGAATAAACAATACAGCTATTTTCACTTTGCTAATAGATGAAAATACCTTCTATATATTTGTTCAGTGCTTTATTGTGCTGTGAATATTCAGTAATTATTAAGTCTGGGAAAAGAAACAAAGTAAAGAGGATTTGTGACCCTCTCTTACATGCAAAAATTTGTTCTAAAGATTACAGTATCTAGATTAAACCAATGTTAAGTTCAGAAAGGGGAAAAGAGTAACTCCATCTTTATTAAAATACATATTTTTGATACCTGTCTCTACTCAGAATTTGAATTTTCAGCTCAGAGACATTATTTGCAGAGGATTCATGGGTGGAGGGCTTGCATTCTTATGGTGAACTTTCTTCTCACTGTGTTGTCCTTCTGTGTCAACCCCAGAACAGATTACAAATCATTTTGTAAGTTAAAGCCTCTTGTGCTCTCTGTATTCAGCACCTGTCAGCTTTGCAGTTAAGATGAGAAGTTAGTGGCCTCCCTCCCTTTTTGGTGTTACAGGATAATTGAGAAAATTACATCTCAAGTCTTTGCCCTTGAATAAGTCATTCATTACATGTCCCCAAATATGAACAGGTAAGTGGTAGGTGTTCTGACTCTATTAGAATGTATGATTATAAAGTGTTTTGGCTGCCTTTGAAGTTTTATTTTTTGTAACTTAAGACCAGGATATAGCTTAAGGATGTCAACTTAAAAGAAATCCACTTAACAAGGTCTCTCTTAGGGGCGCCTGGGTGGCTCAGTCGGTTAAGCATCTGCGTTCAGCTCAGGTCATGATCTCAGAGTCCTGGGATCGAGCCCTGCATCGGTCTCTCCGCTCAGCAGGGAGTCTGCTTCTCCCTCTCCCTCTGCCTCTCCCCCTGCTTGTGCCATCTCTCTCTCTGTCTGTCTCTCTCAAATAAATAAAATCTTAAAAAAAAAAAAGGTCCTCTTAGTTCAAGGATATTGACATTTCTCAGAACGTTTTGGGAATTAGAACCCAGAGCCACATTTTTTGAATGGTCTTTAGTGATTCATCATCCTTGAGGCTCAGCCCAAATGCTGATGAACGGTATAGTTGATTAGGGTTCTGTTAAAATGACTGATTCGGGGGGGGGGGGGGTGTTAGATAATTTGCTCTGAAGAAGTCCTCCAGAGATGATCAGTGTTGTTATTCATAGTAACTACTATGGACACACTGGGTATTTTTGCTTATTTTTTTTTTTCTAGTCTCACCACGTAGGTATCCTGTAAGGAAGAACAGATAGCTGAGTTTAGATTCCAGCTCTTCTATCAGATTTATGACCTAGAACAAAAGATTTGACCTCTGAGCCCCAGTTCCCTCATCTCTCTAAGTGAGGCTGCCACCACCTTGATGGCTTTTGTAAGGATTAGATATAAAATACATCAGGCACCTACCATAGGGCTGCATGTGGTAAATACATTGTAAAAGTTGCTCCTACTACTACGTTTTAAATCATTTTTATTGTTAGGATAATTTGGAGTAAGAAACTTCGGTTTGCCAAATTTCCAGAGGAAAAATCAATCTAATGACCTAATCATATGCTATGTTTTTCAACCCTGTCAGTACTAGAATTACCAATGCCAAATACTGCAGTACCAGTACTCAACCCTACAAGTACCGGTGCCTGGACGAACCCTCCTTCCCAGGAGATTCTGATGTAGTGAGCCTAGGGTGAGCCTCCTCCTCCCCACCCCCCACAACTGGAATTTTTTTTAAAGCAGAATTGCACAGCCAGAATTGAGGGCCTACAATAGAAAGCACTGGTTCTTAAGTTTGGCGGTAGTATGAGGACCTTTTTAATGTCAGTTTTTTGAGTACTCTCCATACACACTAAAGTCGGGTCCATCGATTAAGAAAATCTAGATACTCACGTGAATTCTGTGTAACCTTGTTATTATGCGTCTTTAAAATCATTCCTTCAGGGGCACCTGGGTGGCTCAGTCAGTTAAGCGTCTGCCTTTGGCTCAGGTCATGATCCCAGGGTCCTGGGATCGAGCCCCACATTGGGCTCCCTGCTCAGTGGGGAGCCTGCTTCTCCCTCTCCCACTCTTCCTGCATGTGCTCACTCTCCCTCTCTCTCTCTGTCAAATAAATAAAATCTTTAAAAAAATAAAATCATTCTTTCAACTTGCAGTGAAGAGCATGTTAGTATACTACAGATTCTTTCTACACTGAAATGTTTCCTGTGACTTCTGCTCCTAGACCAGTAGATTTGTTTGTAGTAGAAATAAAATTGCCTTTTTCATATCTTCACAGAAAAGACCCAAGTGCTTTCTTTTCATTTCCTGTGACTGATTTTATTGCTCCCGGCTACTCCATGATCATTAAGCACCCAATGGATTTTAGTACCATGAAAGAAAAGATTAAGAACAATGATTACCAGTCCATAGAAGAACTAAAGGTAACTATAGTTATTTATGTTGTGATTGGAAAATTGACCTATAATACAAAATAACATAATTATTCAGTTGAGAGTTGAACTCTTGGATTCTGTATATACACAATCTTGGTAGAAATCTGCATATCTGATAATAGGAAATTTTCTCATTGACCTATTATTTTGTAAAGAATTAAGTTTATTTTAATATCCAAAATTTTTGTATTTTTCTGTCTCAGAAAACATTTTTGAGCACCAATGTCACGTGATAGAAAACTGGACAAATCCATCTGCTGTCTTTTATTATTTGGGGGTGTTTTAGAAAAATTTGAATTTCATATGTTCTACACTCTGTCTCATTTTTCATTTCAGACCAGTACAGATAAAATTAATACTTAAAGTTGCAACGGAGTAGTTTCCTTTTCTATTTCTAGACAGCTAAGGTGTAGCATGTCTCTCCAATAGAGGATAAGTCTTGTCCAGAAATAGTAGACAAAAGTTTAATTACACTTCTATTTGATGAAAGTCAGTTGCTTCCTGAACTCAATTCAGCTATATTTGTTGAGCATATTTTCTTCAAAAGAGAGGAATGAAATTAAAAACTTAAAAGTGAAGGGGCGCCTGGGTGGCTCAGTTGGTTAAGCGACTACCTTCGGCTCAGGTCATGATCCTGGAGTCCCAGGATCGAGTTCCGCATCGGGCTCCCTGCTCAGCAAGGAGTCTGCTTCTCCCTCTGACCCTCCTCCCTCTCATGCTCTCTGTCTTTCATTCTCTCTCTCTCAAATAAATAAATAAAATCTTTAAAAACAAAAACAAAAACTTAAAAGTGAAGAACCCATAAGGCATGAGGGGGTGATGTGTGTGCCTGATGTTACAGTGGAAGTTTTTCCATCTTTAAGTAGTTGTGGTATATGTTGATTTCAGCAGTATACTTTTCATTTTGACCTTCAAAGAAAGGAACAATGTGTTTTGTTTTGTTTTGTTTTAATTTTTCTCTGTATCAAACCACCCAAACTTAACTGGTTTAGATAATACCTATTTTGCCTTTATTTTTTCTACATGAACGCTATAGTATTCACCTGACCTGTCTAAGTACTAGACCCTAATCAGTTACAGATTTTTACCTTTTTTTTTAAATCCACATATCGATCAGTTGAGATTTATGAATAAAACCAGCATTTAATTCTATCTTTACTATTCATTTGAATGCATAGGTAGCATTCTACTTACTCTGGAAACCTGAATTACATTCTCTTGTATTCAGAGAAATGGAAACTTTCCCAATTTCTCATCTGGTGAAAATTAGGCTAGAACGGTTTATTTCAGCATATTTCTGACCTTCTTATTGCTTAATGGAAAAAAATTTCACAGGGGTTTTTTTTTTTCTTTTTGTGAACAGTTTTCCTCTGATCTTTCTCTTATGATGACAGGAGAGAATAGAAATGTGCCCCCCTAAGTGTTTTTGCACAAATGATAATTAAGATTTGTTGTAATTGAAATAAACTAATACTTTCACTTTTTGGAGTTTTCTACATTACTATGTTTCCTTTGGGGAAAAATCAATAGCCTGATGTAATATTAATTAGCTTATTCAGCTCATTAGGCTGTTGAGGTTTTTTTTTTAATTACTTGAAAAGTATACAGAAAGGTCATTTAGCTTTTTGAGTGACCAAGTGCCATTACCCCCAAAGTCCAATAAAGCCTAGCACATGACAGTTAAGATTCATGAAATCTAAAAATTGTCTTAACAGATCAGATCAGTGGAATAATCCAGTACTCTCTTGCCAGCTAGAGACCAGTGGTCCCTCGGTATAAGTAATAGTCATCTGATGTCCTCCCTCTCTTGCCTCTATTTCCCAAAGTACATATTTAATAATTCTTAATGGAATGGAAGCTCTTCAGAAAATCTATAGCAAGGGCCCTTAACCTGGGGTCCTCTGGATGGAAACCACAGATGAGCCTTTAAGGGGAACCTGCTAAAATGACATTAAAAAGTTTGTGTTCAACTTGGTGTATGTATATATGCTTGAGGAGTGGATGCATGGCCTTCATCACGTTCTGAAAGATCCCGGACCTAGCACATTCTTATTGATTAGAGACTTGACCAGGGATAAGGATCCACATGTACTTCATCCACTTTAAGTTTAATACCAGACTTCTTGTGACCCCTGAGTCTGTCTTCTCATATGCTTTCAGGTAATACTAAGTCTGCCTATTGTTCCATTTAAGTGTCCTAAGCTGTCATCACTTTTTATTAAATAGTGGGGTTTGAATATTTGTTTTGGATATGGAAGAGGAATTTGTTTAGGGGGAATTTTTTTTTGTTGGATTTTTACCATTTTAACTCAGGTCGTGGCATAATCACTGCCACGTTTATACAGTGTAAAAAATTACTTAACCATGAAACTATGCAGTGGAATTGAGCTCTCCAGCATACATAGGTACTTTGAAATTTAACCCAAAAGTACAGTTTTGATAATTTGGCTACTCTGGTTGCATGTTCCAACTCTTTGAGGTTGTATGGTTTATTTCACATTGGCATGATTTTGCAGCATTCTGCAAATTACGTTTAGCTTATGATAGTATCCAAACACTTAAAATTAGTGTAAATATTTTAACATTTTTGCTTAGTTAATTTGAATTTCCTAAAAAATATTGTGATAATTTAGCCCTGTCACAGTTTTCATCAAGATTTGAAATTATTTAATTCATAAATGGAAACTTAAGATGTTTGTTTTAAAACTAGGAGTAATATTTTTTAATTACGTGAACTCAGTTAAGGTTATTCTAGGGCCGCCTGGGTGGCTCAGTCAAAGGTCCAACCCTTGATTTTGGCTCAGGTCATGATCATGGGGTCATGAGATCAAGCCAGGCTCTGCGCTGGGTGAGGAGCCTGCTTCAGATTTTCTCTCCCTCTCCTCTGTCCATTCCCCTAATCTATCCCCCCACCCACTCTCGCTCGCTTTCTCTCTCTCTAAAAAAAAAAAAAAGTTTAAATATTATTCTATTAAATAGAAGTATTTTCTTCCAGTTCTTTTTGTGTACAGTAAGATTATAGTGAAGAAATCCATTTAAAAATTTCATCTTGGGATCTAAGGGTTTATGTTGTTCATTATAAAAAATGTAAGAATTTGGAAAGGAATGTAGTACAAAATTTAAATTAACTTAGCAGTACTGCTTTTGTTAGTGAGTCTTAAAACACACTAAATTGCTTTAATGGTGTTTAGTAAACAGTGAAATAAAAGGATAGGGTTTTTGTTTTATCTTTTTTAATTTTTCGAGGACCTGTATGATTTCATCAAACAGGGACAAGAAGGTGCTTTGTTTTGTTTTAAATGCATTTTTCTCCTTAATATTCTCTCTGCAGGATAACTTCAAACTAATGTGTACTAATGCTATGATTTACAACAAACCCGAGACCATTTATTATAAAGCTGCAAAGAAGCTATTGCACTCAGGGATGAAAATTCTTAGCCAGGTAAAGGAAATTCTTTGTCATAAATAGTAACTGTTACAAAATCTGTATACCTTTGTTTTTTGGTTAGAGTGATAGAGATCCAGTACAGTACTAGTTTTATAGGCGGATTATATTAAAGTAGGAAATATTAAATGAAAAAAGTTTTCATACAAAGAAAATTAAAACACGAAATTCTCATTTGGAATTGATACAAATAAGTATTGTCATTGGCTACTAATTATTTATTTAGAGGCTGTTGAATTGGTTAGTCACCAGATGGATTTATATTTGCTGTGAAAGAAACATCACCCTGAATTCCAGGATAAGATTGGTGAGATGAATTATGAGGCCTGTTGGGGGGAAAGCTCTCTACTTCCCTTTGAAGGATGGACTCTGATGGTGAAGCACAGGAACTCCTTCCAGGACAAAGAAAATGTCAGTGAGCAGTACCCTGCTCTTTGCCACCTCCCTGCAGGAGCACTCCTCCTGGAAGGGCCAGAACTGGTGCCATAGTAATGTGGCTGAGGTGGGCGGGACACTTCATCATCAAGCTTCATGAGACGGCATAAACATGACAGTTTATTCAGAAGAGAGGTTAGTGGCAGAAAAGAACACGTGCTGTCTCAGAACAACCGCTGATGGGGTGGGGGGGAATTGAGGGGCTCGCTGTGCACCTGCTGGGAGAAAAGGAGAGCTCACAAGATAAGTCGTGTCTTTTGAGGTTTTACTCATGGCTCTGAGTAGGATGGGAAATTAACGGAGGTGATCCTGGCAGGAAGTCGGAGTTCTGGTTTTAGCTCTTTGCTCCAATTTGTGGACCTCGGGCAGGACATGAGCCATGCTGGGCCTCGGTGTTCTCATGTCTGGAGAAGACATGGTTTAAAGTGGTTTAAAGAAGGTTTAAAGTGCAGTCTCCCAAGATAATTGCCAGCGTTAGGGTGCTGACTCTCATTAAGAGCTAAGTAGGCAGGAGACTACGAGAAAGGAGAGCAAGGCAGGAGAGGGATTTTTCGAAGAAGAGACAAGTGGGGGTATAAGACAGGAAGAATGAGAAAGAAATCAGAATGAAGAGCTTGGACCCAGACTCAGAGGAGTTATAGGAGAGTAAGAATGAGTCATGTGTAGATGCACATGGTTTCCCACTTGTTACAGTGACCATCTGTATCACAGTTTTAAAGAATTGTCTTGGTGTGCAGATGTCTGAGTGTGTGCTTGGCTCTAAGAGATTCTCAGATCCATTTAACTGGGCAAAGAAAAACATTTGGGTTGATGAGTATTCTTGCATTCCTAATATTCAGACAGACAGCGTCAGTTCCTACCCTTTCCTATAGACATAAGAAACTATAATGTAAACCAGGTACCCATCTTTGGCAAAATCTACAAAGGAAAGGGGACTATAAAATGTTTATCCCACTCTTTGCAGGAAGACTCAGAATCCAGACCCACACCATATTCCAGGTGTAAAAATCTGCAAATGCTTGTTACTACATTTGAAATAAAAGTGCATCTCGCAAATGTAGTCTTTAGTCACTCCAAAATATGTACATTAAATTTTTGGGAGAAAGTTGAATTTGCAGTATCCCAAGTAAATTTATCAACTTTGATTTACCATTATTTTCTTTTTTTTCTTTTTTTTCTTTTTTTTTAAAGATTTTATTTATTTATTTGACAGAGAGAGAGAGAGCAAGAGCAGGAACACAAGCAGGGGGAGTGGGAGAGGGAGAAGCAGGCTTCCCGCCGAGCAGGGAGCCCGATGTGGGACTCGATCCCAGGACTCTGGGATCATGACCTGAGCCGAAGGCAGACGCTTAACGACTGAGCCACCCAGGCGCCCTTCTTTTTTTTCAAATAATGTAGTTAATATAACATGCAAAAGATTCCAGTATCTCTTGAATTTTACTGGGGGTGGGATGGCTGGAAGTACAGAAAATAAACTTTCTTCTCCACTTTCCCTTTTCTCTCTCTGTTGTCTTCCTTTTTTTCAGATATCTTCCTGTTGAGGAGCCCTACCCATCCTGTGTTATAGCTTCCTGTTGACTGTTCTCTCCACCCTAAATGGGAGGGATCCTTACAACAGTGATTTTTTAAATGTTTAAATTTAGATCTTCTTGAGTTAACTCTTCTGATAGTGGTACTCCCAAGGGAGCCCAGCACACCCTTCCATGAATGGTGTCTTTTTAAAAGATCACTGGTTTTGAATGTTCAGTGTAAAGATTGTAGAGCAGTCATTTATCATTTTTTTCATTTACACACAAATAGTGGCTATTAGTAGACATTTTTATAAAGAATGGATATAGTCGAATAACTTTTTTGATCTCCTAGATAAATACTAGAATGCTGCATTATACTACAAACAAAATAGTACAAACTACTGTTTGTAGCATAGTGGCTTTAGAATCAAGGTTCGAGTCCTGGCTGTGCCCTCCAGACGCTGAGTGACCTTGGCAGGCTGTGCGCCCTTGCTCCGCCTCAGTAGACCTTAGCTTGTGGAGCCAGGCGGCCGTGCCTGATGCATGTGTAAGCACCCGCGTGGTAGCTGTGGCAGAGTCCAGCCCTTTCAGCCATTTAATGTTGTAAAATTGAGGACTGATAAATAGTATGCTGATTTGGAGACATCTTAATTATTTAAAAAAAAAAAAGACTTTCAAAGTAAAATGAAACTCAGCTTTTTCCAATGATTTGTGTTGAAATTTAGAAGATTTCTCTAATTCTTTTAATTTTGTGTGTGTTACGTTTCTAAAAACTTCAAAATGTTTTTAATGTAGGTTCTATTTTATAAAATTCTAGAGTGGAAATAAAAAGATAACTGAGAACTTCATGATCTAAGCCCATTCATTTAACACCATTTATACTTGCAGTGTGCGAGCTTCTGATTTAGGTACTAGAGATAGAGCTGGGTAAGGAATTACCTAAGTGACGTACACAAGGGAAAACACAAATGGCCGATAAAAAGTTCCAGAGATAATCATACTCACTAATATTTTTTAAGTATGTATTAAAATAAGACATTTTTTTAAAATCGGCAAATTTTTTTTTTTTTTTTTTTTTTTAAAGATTTTATTTATTTATTTGAGAATGAGAGAGAGTGAGTACATGAGAAGGGGGAGGGTCAGAGGGAGAAGCAGACTCCCCGCCGAGCAGGGAGCCCGATGCGGGACTCGATCCAGGGACTCCAGGATCATGACCTGAGCCGAAGGCAGTCGCTTAACCAACTGAGCCACCCAGGCGCCCTCGGCAAATTTTTTTAAATACTACTCAGTTTGATAAGGATTCAGAGAAACTTTCGAACACTGATATATACATTGATAAAACTTCTCTGGAGAGCAGTTTGGCAGTAAATATCAAAAGCCTGATGACCTAGTGTTTCCACTTCTAGGAATTTTTTTTTTTTTTTTCAGTATAGATAACATACAGTATCACTTTTGGGAATTTATCCTAAAGAGAGATTCTTGAAGAGATTTAGTTATAGTGACGTTCATGAGACTTTCATTTGTAATAGTGGAAACTTGAAATAATCTAAATGTCTAATAGGGGAATATTAATTAGACCATGGTACACAGGATAAAATACTACACACTAAAAACATTTTAAAGAGTATTTAATGATATGGAGGGAAAATGATTGTAATTTATTAATGAAAAAAATTCATGTTACCAAATAATTCAGTATAATTCTAATTAGCTAATATGTGTAATGCTTAGAGAAATACTGGCATAATGATAAACAAGGTTTGTATTTTCTCCTCTACCCAAATCTTTGTCTACAATGAAATATATTACTTGGATAGTTTTAATAAGACTACCTTAAAATAAAAGTTCAGTAAAAATAGCAGGTCCGCGTTCTGGAGGCTCTCACGGTCTGCATTGCTAATTCAGCAGTGTGATGAGACAGGGCCCCTCATGGGACCCCAGAGCCCTGGCCTTCATCACTGGTTCTATGACCTTAGGTGAGGCATTTAGCATTTCTGGGCTATGTTGTTCTTATTTGAATGACCTCTGGTCCTTTCCAGTTCTCAGTTTCTATTATTCTGCAAAAGTCTTCCCTGGCGTTGCCATGCAGCCCTAAGGAGACTGCACTCCATATTTTATCCAGTGACAGTGCTCAGAGTTAAAAAGCAGAAGTCACTAGAAACAAATGTGCCTTCAGAAACCTCAAGCCCTTCACCACAAAGAAAATTTCACAGCATATCAATGCAGTGGAAAATTAAGTACGTGTTTCACAAAATAGAAACAAGACTTTTTTGGTAAGAACATTATGCTTTCTGGGAAAGAAACTGTGCTAGCAACCTTTTATTCTCCTGGAAGCATGTTGTTTTCACACAGAGAAAAATGCCAGCGTCCTCAGTGGTTATCCTAGGATACCAGAGTATAAGGGTACTTCACATGTTCACATCCTCTAGCTTTTGAAATACCTGATAATTCTTAAATTTCAAAAGATAAGCCATTCTGTTAAATACAAAATTTAAACATGCTATTAAACTAAATTCTCCTTTTTAAAGTTAGTATTGCAAAGAATACTTAGTATTTATTCATGCTTTCTCCTCTATGAACGTTTTGATGATGTAGTCAAGTTAAAAAGCATTCTCTTATGTTGGAAATTATCTGAATTGAAGGAATAGACTGTATTGCCCTGGTTCCCAAATATACTCTCTTGGTATAATTACATTTAATTGCTTTTCTTCCCTAGTTAATGACAGAGTAAGTGCAAACTCATATTGTGAGAAAGAAATGCATCACTTTAAAAATTAATGACAAATATGCAATGAGACTATTCTTGAATATTTTTAGGAGAGAATTCAGAGCCTGAAGCAGAGCATAGAATTCATGGCAGACTTGCAAAAAAGTCGAAAGCAGAAAGATAGAACAGACACCTCGCAGAGTGGGGAGGACAGCGGCTGCTGGCCAAGAGAAAGGGAAGACTCTGGAGATACTGAAGCGCAAGCCTTCAAGAGTCCCAATAAAGAAAACAAAAAGTAAAAAATCTTTGGAATATTTAAGTTAAACTATCTTTTTCAGACCAGTAAGGGGGAAAAATCCTGGTTCAGTGCCTGCCTTGAGAAGAGGTCTACCCGTGGTTGGTTGGTTTTTGGCATGAAAGTCCATTTCGGTGATAATGATCCCCGTCTTCTCCTACAAAGCATTATATGGAATTGTTTAAACATAGTTCAGAAAACGGTTCTGAATGTGTATTCTTATGAAAGTAGTTAACCAATAAATTATCTTTAGGGACTTACTATTAGTGAAATTTATTGAAATAGAACTCTGTTTAAGAAAAAATCTGTATTTCTTACCTCATTCCATAAAGGGGTTGAAACCGTAAATTCACAGGTGAAGCTACTTCCTAAACAGATGGGCTGTTGCTGAGGTGTGTGCGTGTTTTCCACCAGACATCACCTGGTAGGAGCGATAACTCAGTACTGGTCCCCCCCCCCCCGCCCCCCCGGCAGCCCCAGGCATGGCCGGACGCAGCTGTGGCCACCCGCTCACACCACTGACTCACTAGCAGCCCTGAGGCCCCGCATCTCACTGTCAACTCTGGAAGAGGGTTCTAGTGAGTAGGCTGGATTTCTGCTGGTGTAAGGCAAAGAGAGTAAACTTGTGACATATATTTATTGTATTTCTAAGATTTGTACAATTCAAATGTATTTTTTTTTTTTTTTAAGATTTTATTTATTTGACAGACAGTGACAGAGGGAACACAAACAGGGGGAGAGGGAGAAGCAGGCCTCCCACTGAGCAGGGAGCCCGATGTGGGGCTTGATCCCAGGACCCTGGGATCATGACCTGAGCCAAAGGCAGATGTGTAACGACTGAGCCACCCAGGTGCCCCCAAATGTATTTCATTTTAAATTTAGAAACTGGACTTTAAAAAGAAAATGATGTGTCCCTCCCCCTTCAAAATATGTTTGAGGTAGAGTCCATTTGTGTGACTGTATTGAGAAAAATGCTCAAGACAAATAGCGCTGGACACACAAAGGCGAGAGCTAAGCAGGCTGTTGGGCTGGCCTGGCTATGAGCGTGCTCCGGGCTCTCCCAGGCCCCCGAGGAACAAAGCTGTACTTGGCGACCGTAGGGCAAATGCCTCCGGTTGAGTTGTGCTCCTGTTTGGAATTCATTTTAATGTTTTCAAACTTACCTTTTTTTTTTTTTTTAACTTAGTATTAATGTATGTTTTCAGGAAAGACAAAGATATGCTTGAAGATAAATGTAAGAGCAATAGTTTAGAAAGAGAGCAGGAGCAGATTGACCGCATCGTTAAGGAATCCGGAGGAAAGCTGACCAGGCGGCTTGTTAATAGCCAGGTGACGGGGCTTTTTCTTTCTTTTCACTACCTACTGTCTGGTTGTCTGGGGCTTGCAGTTTTCAGATTGCTTGTGCACTTTTAACCCATACCATACCTGCCAAAGAGCTGTTCAGTACAACACCCAGAGAAGAAAATTATAATAATTTGTAAAGTACATAATGAATCTTTTCCTCTGTTACTGGATTTTAGTGATGTTAATGTGTTCTAAACTTGGAAAATGAACATTTATACTCTGGTCTCTTGAAATCATTGTTTAGCACATTGGTTTTAAAACCAAATGGATTAATACGTGACTTTCGACAGGTCACTCCCCTCCCCTGGTCTCCAGTATCTTCCTTTTTTAATAGGGTGGGCAGAGCGGAGGGCCCCGAAGGTCCTGCACAGCTCTTTACCAGCCTGAGGTTTCCCTAACCTTCATTTCTGCAGCCCATTAGCCCCTGTGTGTATGGAGCGAGGTGGGAAAGTCAGTATCCAAGTGTAACACTAGTAACTCATAATATTGGTTTGGCTAAATTTAAGGCTTTCTAGTGTGAGAGAGAGATATATATATGTACACGTACTTGCATATGAATGTGGTAAATATAAAACAGTTTACCACATTTGAATACTTTGGGTCATTGCAGTGTGAATTTGAAAGGAGAAAACCAGATGGAACAACAACATTGGGGCTTCTCCATCCTGTGGATCCCATTGTAGGAGGTAAGTTCACAGATCAGAATGTGCATGAACTTGCTGTTTGGCAACAAGCAGTAGCCCGGGTGACATTTTAAAACAGCAAGCCTGATACTGAGCAATCCGACTGTATCGTCATCCCCAAAGAACTTGGCTAGACATTGTGTAATTTGTGCTAATAGCTAGCCCGGCTTTACCTCATCTTAAAGCAGGTACTATGGAGATCCACTGTTCTTTAAAATACAAAGTCCTTGGAATACCAGACCCACCATTAAAGCCAAAAAATGACATAATTTATAGCTCTGGCTCTAAGAGACTATGTGTGTATGCTCAGTTATTTCAGGAGGTATCTCAAAACCCTCTTATTATAACATAATAAATTTGGCTTTTTAAATTCCAGTGACTAGAGCAAATATATATGCCCTGTAGTACCTTAGTAGTCATGGGATAACACGCATGACGACACCACGTCTTCCACTGCGGCTGGTAGGAAGTTGGTAAAGGTTGGGAAGCATGACTTTAGAAACCCCGGTCATATTTTTATTTTCTCAGATGGTATTTTAAGGGCGATAGTATAGGGATTCCAGTTTGAAATTTGATGTAAGAAAAAGAACTTTTTGTCATTCATCTGAGGGGGAGGGAGTCATGTGTCAGGGTAAGCAAAGGTGAGAATGTTATTTTGTAAATACCCATTTTCCTGCTGCCGTTAGAAGAGCAAGCATTGGGCATACGGAGACGAATGATGACACTTCGGGGAACAGTCTCCAGGACTTACCGTTCTGCTGCGGGCAGGGCCTGGGGGCTGGAAGTGGCACGCGGTGTGTCGTAGGAGACAACGGGAGGCACGCGTCCCTTCCCATCTTGTCTGCGGGGTGGGGCGTGGAGGCATGAACGCCGGTCACTGCGTGAAGAGCTGCCGCTCGTCTGCCGTGAAGAGGGCAGCTGTGACAGGACACAACAGAAAGGACCCGTCTAGTGTCTGGGGGCCAGAGAAGGCTTCCTTATTCCTTAGCAAAGTGATGCTTAGGTTGGTCCCAAAAAAGTGAGTGAGGGTGAGGGGCTGGGGGTAAGAGACATCGAAGCAGCTGGGAAGAGCTGGATGCATTTGAGGGCTAACCGGGGAGCCTCTCAGTGTCTTCGCGTATCGCACTCCGCTCTCGAAACGCCGGCGGAGTTCCTTCACTTAGAAGAAGAGGAACTGGTGCTGTCGGGGGGGGGGGGGGGGAGAAAAAAACCTCACTTTTTGCTTTTATGCGAACTTTGCATAGTAGAAGTTTATATGGTCTTGGATCAAAGGAAGTGCCGCCAGACTGAGAACATTGTGCTCTCTAGTATAGCTATGGTGGAAATTTGGTGGGAAGGGGATGCAACTAACGATTTAGGGGACACCTTAAGATCTGCCCCTTTCTGTGTGTCTAGCGGTCTGTCTGCCCTTGCTCTGCTGCCATGCATTTCCGGCTGCTGGAGGCAGGGTCAGCGTGGCCCAGGCCCAGCTGGCTCCGCACATGGCAGCAGCCCCCAAGGAGCCAGCATCCTGGTCTAAGGTGCAGGCTTTGCCCCTGTTGCTTCTCAGCTCCTTCTTCCTGCCAAATTCCAGACTGCTTGCTGAAAGGGAGAGAAGGCCCAATTTAGGTGTGCCACCTTCCTCACTAGTGCTTTCGGTTTATCACCGTGGTCACCTGTGGCTGCAGCCTCTGTTCCAGGGTGGAATAGCATGCCTCGTAGATACCAGTCTTTCCTGAGTAGATTATGAGTTCTTGTCTTGAATCAGGTGTTTTTCCTTAGTCTTTTGCTAACCTTTTCTACTGGTTTACTCCTATCAAAATAAAGTTTCAACCTTTAAATCCTTAATTTTTTTTTAAGCGAAATGCAACGTGATTATAAAGAATTACAAGAAGCAGTAGAGCATAATGAAAAGGACCAGGTTCAGGTCTTGGCTACATTCCTCCCTTGCTGAGATTTTCGTAGGTGAAAGATGGGTGTACGAAGGGCCACCCAGGCTCCTGGACAGAGTCACATAGACGGCATGAAGCAGTGTGCGTGCAGACAGCCCACAGAGCGCCCCCCGGGCTCCTTATCACGTGCATCTCCCACACCAGGCCTGCTCTTGTTTCAGAACCAGGCTACTGCCCTGTGAGACTGGGAATGACAACTGGAAGGCTTCAGTCTGGAGTGAATACTTTGCAGGGGTTCAAGGAAGACAAAAGGAACAAAGTCACTCCAGGTAAGGCTTCATGTTTCTCTCCTCGCTCAAGCATTTGGCGGGGAGAAAAGCATAATTACCATTTCTTTAACTCTTTTGGTGGTAGTTTTGCAACATGAATCAGCTGTTTTATTAACTTCGGAAGAAACTGAAAAATCAGCTACTAGTATTCAAAATGAGTTTTGTGCTTTCTTTCCTCTGTCTCTCCTTTGTGGGGAAAAAGTCACTTGAGTTGTGACTTCCCAAGGATCCGGGAGGGAAAATAGCTACCTTGGATTTGTTATACCAGTCAGTGAGGTAATAAAATTAGAAGGGAATGATCTTTAATAAAACAGAAATTAGATTGACACGCGAGTGACAGAACAGTATTTGCTTTCTGTCCACAGTGTTATACTTGAACTACGGACCCTACAGTTCCTACGCTCCGCATTATGACTCCACATTTGCAAATATCAGCAAGGACGATTCGGATCTGATCTATTCAGCCTATGGGGAAGACTCTGATCTTCGCAGTGATTTCAGGTGAGTGACCAATTCTTCAGTATCCAGAATGCCACGTTTTTCTGAAACACTGATAGATCTGTGTATATCCAAGGGGTGTGGTCCGAACTGGAGGTGTAACCTGGAGACTCTTAGTCCACATGTAAGTCCTGAGGTGAATAAGGTCACCTTAGGGAGGAAGTGAAGGGCAGGAGCAAGTCCAGGACTGAGCCCTGGAGCCTCCGTCATTGAGAGAGTCTTACTTCTCTTGGAAGGTTTCCCCAGGAGCATTTCATGTCTCTGAGTTCTTGATATTGTTTAGTTCGCTCAAGATGATAAAGGTAAATATATAAATAGGGTGTTGTACCTAGATGGAAGATTTTACACCGTGGCGTGTAAATTAAGGCGTGTCTGACAGAAACAGTTGGCTGGGATAGGAAGATTTCAGCCGACGGAGGTGATTTATATGGAAGTGACTTTCCCAACACACTCTCTTTCAGCATCCATGAGTTTTTGGCCACGTGCCAGGATTATCCCTATGTGATGGCAGACAGTTTACTGGATGTTTTAACAAAAGGAGGCCATTCTAGAACCCTGCAAGAGTTGGAGACGGTAAGAAGGCTGCTAAAGAAATGGGTAATTTATTATTGGCTCTTAGCATTAGTCACTCGGTGTTATGAAACCATGGGAGTCACCAGGGTGACAGCTGAGCTGCATTCCCCTGAAAAGCCAGGCCGGCCTGGGTGGGGACCATGGGTGGAGGACAATGAACGGAAACGGGTAAGTCAGCTACCAGGGTCTGTGAGGGCCAGGAGACTGTCATTATCTCCCGATCTTGGGAATGTAGGAATCAGAATGGGGTTGACGACTCAGAAGTCAGCTGGTGCTGTGTACCCTAACAAAAAAGGAAGTCTCGCTCACTGGCTTGGAACTGAATTGACTAAAATGATAGAGAATGTTCTTTTCTTTATTACTCAGTAACAACACAGTGGTGGGGCCACAAGGAAAAAAGAAGCTTCCGCTTTGCTCTGTTATTAACACTTGTAACCTGTCTCCAGTCCAGTCGGACATAGTTCATCATCTGGAATAATTCACACCCTCGGCTCCAAGATTAGAACCAGAAAATGTTCCTCCTGATAAGTAGAAGAGAGTCGAGCTCCAGAATGTCCTTGTCACCATAGTTAGAAGAACCCTGTGTCTCTGGGGGTCCTAGCTCTTCCTGAGGGCTGTGGCTGCTGCCACCTTGTCCTCTGCCGCACGTGGCTGCCAGTCCCTGGGGTGACTCTCAGCAGTGCTGAGTCAGCACCTCACGTTCAGTGAGAATTGCTGTACATGCAGGCTTCGTGCAGGAACGGCTTTCCTCATGTGGCCTAAAAAACATGCCACTTCTCATCTGTTCAGAAATATTTTTCCTCTGACCCTCCCAACAATCTGAATTAATAGTCTTGAGCTAAAATTGAATAGCTTTCATTTGGTTGGTAGGGCAGTAAGTAGATTTCAGATCTAAAGTTTCTCTGTCCATTGATCCAGCAGTTCTCAGACTATATCTTAGAAAATTAAAAAAAGTTATATGTAAGGATACATTGTTTATAATATAAAAAAATTGGGAATTGGTTAAAAAATCATAATACAACCTTTCAAAAAAAAATCACATCATTATTGATTTTCGGGCACGACACATTTGCCTGTTGTTTAGGTATGCGTGATCTCTGACGGCTAGGATTATGGGAAGCTTTCACATTCTCCACAGCATTTGAATATTTTACGGTAATCCTCTGCTATCCGAGAATATTGCTCTCTTAATGCAAATTAGTCCCTAGAGTGCCTCCTATTTTCTCCTTGCCATAGATTTACCTGTTGTTGAAAACCAACTCCATGGGGCGCCTGGGTGGCTCAATTGGTTGAGCGACTGCCTTCGGCTCAGGTCATGATCCTGGAGTCCCGGGATCGAGTCCCGCATCGGACTCCCTGCTGAGCAGGGAGTCTGCTTCTCCCTCTGATCCTTCCCCCTCTCATGCTCTCCCTCTCTGTCTCATTCTCTCTCTCAAATAAATAAATAAAAATCTTAAAAAAAAAAAAAAAAAAGAAAAAGAAAACCAACTCCATTTAGTAGGCACTTCTCTGCTATTTACCAGGTACCTTCATATATATATGTATAGCTTTTTGCTCAGACACAGATCATTCTTGAAGTTACCAGTAATAGGTACTCTTGACTCACAAATACTCTCAAAATGCCACTTATTGGGGCACCTGGGTGGCTCAGTCGTTAAGCGTCTGCCTTCACTTCAGGTCATGATCCCAGGGTTCTGGGATCAAGCCCCGCATCGGGCTCCCTGCTCGGCAGGAAGCCTGCTTCTCTCTCCCACTGTCCCTGCTTGTGTTCCTGCTCTCACTATTTCTCTCGCACTGTCAAATGAATAAAATCTTTAAAAAAAAAAAAAAAAGGTAACATTATATCTAACTTGTTTTAGGTTTAAAAAAATTCCAGTAATCCATATTCTTATTCCTTGCCTTGAAGCTCTTAATATTTTTTTTATTTTCCTTGATATTTACGTCTTTAATATATCTTTTAATAAAAAGCTGTTTGTCTTTATACTTCTAGCTATCACCCGAAGATGAAGGCCAGACTAGGACCCTTGACCCAGCAAAAGAAATGGAGGTGATTATATTTTATTCTTCATAAAAAATATTTAAATGGAGGATAAGCTAAAAGGCCTAAGTGATAAAGCTTTGTTTTAAAAGAGCATTATTTATTGCGTATCTCCGTAAATTAAAGCACTCTCTGCGTGTGGGGGGCGGGGCAGCAGCTAGGGCAGCACACGAGCATGGGAGCCTGGGGGCCAGCCCCGGGGACCGCACGGCGTAAATGCTGCACATGTTGTAGGAGTGCGGGTTGCAGAGGCCAGCTGCTCTGCATGGCTGAGGCGGCCCTCACAGAGTGCGTGCTGGGCCAGCTGGGCCTGGAAAGGTGAAGAGACATTCTCCCAGCAGGCGGTGGGAAGGGGGCTGAAACTGCATGGATAGTGACAGAAGCGGACGTGGGCGGAAGGGGCCCGTGTGCAGAGAGCGCAGTCGGCGTGTGAGCGCGGGGTGCCTGAGCAGAGGAGGGGAGGTGGGGAGGCCTGCACAGGTGAGGCCCTGACGACAGAGAGGTTACAGGCAGTGCCGAGAAGCTGAGGTTTTATCCCAGAAGACAGGAAGCTCTGAGGAAACGAGGGGAGAGGGGCTGGAGGAGGGGACCCAAAGAGCTCTGGGGCTTGTCTGAGCAAAACACTGACGAGCGTGGCAACACAGTAAAGACAAGTACAGTAGAAGTCAGGTCCACAGGACCTGGTGCGTGAGGTACCTCATGGCATCGTGAGCTCCCATCAAAGTGTGGGGAAAGGAGCTCCCCTCCAGCAGGGAGAGAAGCTGTACTCGGCGTCCCGCACAGGGGTGATTGGGGACGTTGTTGGGGCGGCGGGGGATTCCCAGATCTGGGTTGCAGGTGTGCAGGTCTGGAAGTTGTTGGTGGAAAGGGAGAGTTTCACTATAGTCATTCAAGTGGACGAGATTGTCCAGAGAGAACACTGGGTAAAGGTTGAAGGACAGAACCTTGGAGAAGCCCAGTAGGTGAGGTAGAAAAACCACGAAAAGAAGGACATGCAGGAAGGAGCCCAGCGAGAGGAGAGTGGAGGCTGTCATTTGTAACCTTCATCAGAGCGGGGTCAGCAAAATGATGGGGACAAAGGTAGGTGGCAGAGAGCTAAATGAGTGGAGGAAGCAGGGACGTGAGGGCAGATGGATGTGAGCCCAGTAACTCAGGGGAAGGAGAACTTGAAGATGAGCTCAAGGAAGGATAGATGTAGGTGGGAATGGTACCCACAGAACCATGTTTGCAAGGAATGAGGTTCCAGCAAGGTCATGTGCTTAGTGAGGGGGCAGGAACGCAAGAAATCTTGAGAATGGGAAAGGAGGCTGGGTAAAAAGTAGGGTGGTGGGGGTCCCGCAGATGGCAAGCCATAAGTATATACCGAGAGTTTCTCCCCACACACTCTTAGCCATAAGTAGGTAGAGAGATCGGGGGTTCACATAAATATCTGGAATGCAATGCCGAGCGTCTAAATGGAACCATTAATTTCTGGTGGCTTATCATCTGGGCTCATCTCTTCCTCAAAAGCAGTGTTGAGGTTATGGAAACTCTGAGTCTTGTCATTCCAAAAATACAACTCCACCCATTTTAGGATTTTGTTTCTCCCATGTAATACTGACAGCCTGGCTTTGGGGCCGGGAGGTGACCCAGGAAGTATCTCATGCTCGAGCTCTGCTGTGGGAGTGCAAGCATCCGCACTGGGGGCCAAAGCATGGCCTGTGAGCCTTGGAAACAGGAGGCATCGTCCCAGTCAGTCAGAAGCTCTTCGTGGCGTAGGCAGTACCAAGGCGCTCGTTCCTTTCATCTTTAGAGTGGCTGCCAGATGGAGCAAAGGATGGGTGTTTTGTAAGACACATCATTTCAGGAACGGAAAGTATGCGTTTGTGGATGGTGTTTGGCCCGGACTGGGGAATGGCACTTTGCAAGTATTCTGGGAAGACGGTTTTGTAGGTATCAAAATTGTAACTCCAAAGTAAATAGGTGGAATAACTTGGCCTGTAAACACAAACCATCTTAATGATTTCTCATTCTAGCAAGCCCAAATAATTCCTTTTTTTTTGTTTTTTTGTTTTTTTTAAAGCAGATTACCGAAATAGAGCCAGCAGGGCGTTTAGATTCCAGTAATCAGGACCGGCTCACAGCACTGAAAGCAGTAACAAGTTTTGGTGCTCCTGTTGAAGTTTTTGACTCTGAAGGTGTGTCACTTCATGACCCGGGCAGTCACAATTTAATGTCACATTAGTCCAGATTGACATAGCCGTTCACCACAGCAAGATCTTGGCTGGCCGTGCTTCTGTGAAGAGTGAAGCATGTCTCTGGTATTAATTTCATTGAGGAGAGAAGACTAGCCAATAAATAGCAAAACCCCAGAGCATAGGACTCACTTTACTGCACAAGATCAAACACAAGTGTGTTCGTGTTTTCTTTAGTGTGTTTTTCTTTTTTTTTTTTTTTTAAAGATTTTATTTATTTATTTGACAGAGACACAGCGAGAGAGAGAACATAAGCAGGGGGAGTGGGAGAGGGAGAAGCAGGCTTCCTGCTGAGCAGAGAGCCCGATGCGGGGCTCCATCCCAGGACCCTGGGATCATGACCTGAGCCGAAGGCAGACGCTTAACAACTGAGCCACCCAGGCGCCCCCCCCCCTTTTTTTTTTAAAGATTTTATTTATGTATTAGTGTGTTTTTCTTCATACCACACAGAAGCTGAAATGTTCCAGAGGAAACTTGATGAGACCACCAGATTGCTCCGAGAGCTCCAGGAAGCCCAGAACGAGCGTCTGAGCACCAGACCCCCTCCCAACATGATCTGTCTCTTGGGTCCCTCTTACAGGGAAATGCATCTCGGTATGTTACGCCTCCGGTAAGAGGAGAACCGGGGAATACTTAAAGGGAGAACCTTCTGAGAAGTGATACCACTGTCAGCAGAGCTGAAGTGAACCATGGATGGTTTCTTTTTTGAACAATGTGGGGGTTGGGGGTGCCAACTGACCTCCCTCCTCCCCCGTCCCTTGCAGTTGAAAATCCACGTGTAATTTTTGACTCCCCTCAAACTTTACTGTAATAGCCTTCTGTTGACTGGAAGCCTTACCTACAGTCAACTAACACGTATTTTGTACATCGCATGTATTACATACTGTTTCTTACAGTAAAGCTAAAGAAAAGAAAATGTTAAAGATGAAGAGAATAGGTTTACAGTCCTGTATTTATCCACAAAAAAAAAAAAAAATCTCTATCTGTGGACCAGCACAGCTCCAACCCCTGTTGTTCCAGGGTCAACTTCCTATTGGTCTTTTGATTTTTGTTTATTATCATGTAAAGGAACCACGTTTTAACACCTAAAACTGTTTTTCTTTTCTTCTCCCTAGCTGAACAGGTAACCAACAATCTGAAAGAACTTGCGCAGCAAGTCACTCCAGGCGACATTGTCAGCACATATGGAGTTCGAAAAGCAATGGGGATTTCCGTCCCCTCCCCCATCGTGGAAAACAACTTTGTAGATTTAACGGAAGGTATGTGCCCTGTGTGTCTGGGAGGACGGAGGACTGTTTAGAGTAAAAGGAACATCAGTCCTCTCCCCTCGAGTAATATTGGAAAGATTTTTGTCTCTGCGTGTTGATACTGTATAAACTTTTTATTAATTCTTTAGACAAGACGTAAAGGAAATAAAGATTTGACACATTTGCAAAAAAAACCCTACAATGATACCCTGGTAGTATATCTAGTCTTTAACCTTGGTAAAGAAGGGCTCTCAGCACTTATTCTTCTGGATGATACCTTTACCTTTTAATTAAAAGGGAAAAAGTGCTGAATGAGGCCGTAACTTTTCCTTTCAGATTTTGAAGAACCGAAAAAGACTGATGTTGCCGAGTGTGGACCCAATGGGATTTGAAGCTCACTGGTATTTCATTATATATTCTGTACATATTTTTTTCATTCTTAACTTGGAAATGCTTTTCAGAAGATATAAAATATTTGTAAATTGTGTTTTTAATTAAACTTTGGAACAATTAATTTTAATGTTCCAGAGATTGGACTTGTATTAGGTAATAAAGCTGAGCCTGGGACTATGAGCTGTGTTGTGCTGTCAGCTGAGTCACTCTTGACCTTTCCCCAGGGCTGAGGTGGTAGAGAAACACTTAGGAAATAAAACAGCCTTTTCAGGACCCTTCGTTAAAGCAGCAAGGCCCCCAAATAATTGAACTCCCTCATTTTACCACATTTGTCAGAACTCCTCGTTAAAGAAATTAAACCAAAGAGTTCTGACTCACAGATTTCCCCTTAGATGATTTATTCAAAGAAGGTCCTCGTGAGGAAGGACTAGGACGGACTCTGACCTCTTGCCATCTGGAGTGGGCCTGGGCACAGTGGGTCGGAATGACAGCGCTACTTCCTTAGGGCACACACGGGATCGGAGCTCAGACGCTTCTCTAAAATCCCCATCCAGTGAGATTTTTCCATCGTTATACCATGAAAACAAATACTAGTAGATTCTAAAATTACTTTAAGTGTATGTCCCCTGCATACCTGATGGGAATGATGTCCTCCTGTAGAAGGATGAGGTGACGTACCTCCCCATGCCACCCTCTCTCTCCCCCAACCCCCCAACATCACACCAGGAGTTTCATAGTACTAACCTGTCTGGTGGTCCTGTTTGGTTTATTTTTTTCCATTTTTGAGAGGGTCACTTAGGGAATCACAGAGCTTAAAGGAAAGTTTACGTTTCTGTTTACTGTTTCTCTCGGGCCACCTGTGCCTCAGCGTGTCCCCTGAACTGAGAGTCCTCTACTTTTATCTGAAATACAAAGGTCGGCTGCTTGAGCAGATGATAACGGAGTAGGAGACCAGGAGACATGAGGTTCTCTTCCATAACCAGGCACCACGCGGCAGCCTGCTTCAGGGAACCCTGCTTTGTAAGAACCCCCCTTCATCTCCCCCCCCCCCCCCCCCCCCGGGTGGAAGCGTTTTTATTTTCCTGACTTTAAAAACGAAGATTTAGCAAGAACAAGTGGGGTGAAGGAAAACTGATTCTCCAAGACAACCCAGTCTTAAAAACCTACTAAAAATCGTATGCCAAAAGAACTTCAAAATTGTTTAGTTATGTATTTTATCAAGTTTTTTTAGAGTTTAATAATTAATTTTAATCTTTCGATTATAATTCAGGCAGTGATTTTCTTAAACAGACCAAGAAAACTGAAATTCAAAACACTTCAGGACATTGTTTTTCCAAATCGCTGACTGAATATATGAAAGGCTAAACAAAGTAGAAACACTGGTACTTTATAAAAATGAAGTATAACATTTTGAAACAAATGTTACAGATCTATAAATATTCAGTATACAGAGTTATTCCTAGTTATTCGGATGTACCTTCTCAAAACCTGTTTTTGGACACGACGTATTATATACACCATGTATACAGTGGTTAATGATCTTAATTTTCTTAATGCGTAAACCAGAAAACTTCAGGTGTGACTTTCACTAGAGTCGGGGAGGCCCCCTTCACGCCTGCCCGTGACCCCTAGGAAAGGTCAGTGTTAGAAAAGATACTTGTCCTGTCATAAAACAAACAGAATGACACCTGTGAGGAAAGGGCCCAGCCCCTGGAAAGCACACTGAGCAAACGTGACTGCAGGTGCCTTTTAGGGTCCGTTCCACACGATAGTCGGCACATCAGAAACTCAAAACTTCCAAAAATGTGCTTATCGGAGCACCATGCTTGAATTGGAAATAAAAAGAGAGGACTGGATTTCTGTTGCTGGAGGAAAAAAGTAATTTAATATTGCAAGAGTAGAAGTAGGCCCACCTCAGAGAGACCCAGCATGCCTAGGTGTGTCCGGTATCGTATCCGTGACAGAACCTTCCTGACCTCCGAGGAGAGCCCTGCTGAGCGGCCCTGGTCACTGCCGATTTAAGTGTCCAGGTCGCAGTGTAGTACTCACCCGAAACCAGCCCTTTATATGAAAAGTTGGTGCAGAAAAGCAGTTAAGGGAGGTTACCCCTTAACAGCATTTTTGCCGTAAAATTCCTTTGTACAGCAAGTTCCTGTAATTCATTCATCTCTCTCCCAGTGACACGCAAGCCTCAGCCGCTGGCGCATCCGGCTCCTCTGGGCAAACGAGATAAGCCCCTTCTCAGGCTGATAAGCCGCAGACATGGCCCGAGCAGACAGTGGGTTCAGCTTCAGTCCTCCCTGCCCTTGGCTGCAACCCTGTGTCCGCTTTTGAAGCTTCCCATATGCAAGATTTCCTGTAATGGCTGGGGGTTCCCGGAGGACCCCGAGCTGGGAATCCCTGCTCTGCAGTGAAATGCAGCTGTGTGAGAAACCCCGGGCGCACACTGCTGATGAGGCAGCAAAGCTGATCCAGAAAAAGGAATGGGCAGTTTGGTTCCTTCTCACCTGGAAACACAACTCAAGCCAACTTCTGAGTCTTTGAGAATTGAAGCGCTGTGAGACGCATCTCGCAGACCTGGCATTTCGCACTCGCCTTGATTCATGCGGTTCAGAGCAAGACCAGCCCAGCATTTCTGAGCGGGCTGGCTTCCCACATACGGGAACCTCTTTGCACGCTCATGTGGAGCAGAAGCTTTTCGTTTTGAAGCTCTTCAAGTTAGGTGTGAGGACTAAAGAAAAGGAAAGAAGTGCTACAGGTTGCCTGCGTCCTGTCTGCACAGATTCCATTCCTTTCCACCACAGAAGCGAAGATTTAGCGGAAGACTGCAGGGGAGAGCCCCACACACGGGGGAGCAGTCGGGGAGGGGCTAGGAGGTGGTGCCTCATTTCCTGGGCCACGCCACCGCCTGCCTTCTTGCCGTGAGCCACACTCCAGGCCCAACCCCCGGACGCTGGACGGTAGGTTCTCCTTCCGTGTCAGTAGTTAAAAAGAGTACGCTGGAGGGAAGAGACTTTGTCTAGCATCTAAGAACTCATTAAAAAGGATAAAACCTCCACCAATAGTATAGCCATTTAAAACAGACACACGCTAGAGATGACAAGAGGTAGCAGGTGCCCGCTGTGGTTTTTCCTCCCTGCTGCGTGAAACCACAGATTGAAAACAGCCCTATCAGCTCTATTTACCGAAATGCCTGTGTGAGCAATGCAGAATCCTGTGGCTGATCCGCTGGCGCAGAAAGGAGTACCCAGCCCGTCCTGGACGACTTGTCCTAGTTCTGTACCTAGAAAAGACCAGGCCCGCGTGTGCAGCTCGCAGGCCAGGCAGGGTATGTACGGCTCATGCTCTGAGATCGCCACAGCCCCTAGGGGACTGAGCATCCGGACCTCATGAGTGAGCCTGTCCACGCTGTCTAGAGGCTGTGGTGCAGACTCGGACGGCACAGAGGTCCTGGCTGCCTGTGGACGGCAAGGCTCCGTGGTCGCCTCAGGCGAGGGTCTGATGCACGTTCCCAGGAATCCTCTAGCACAAATCCGAGGAAGCTCCGCATAGCCATCTGCCGGGGTAGTGACGGCCAAACCCTCGGAATGCCTTTGTGACTGGCGTGGGGCTGAGTGCTCCCCGTGGCTTGCCTCCGCTTCCAGCATGTTCTGCACCTGCCAGAAGCCCTCAGTTGAGTCCCAGTCCTTGGAACTTGGCGGTGTCTGTACAGACAAAGTAAGTCCTCAGCTCGCCTTTGCCTTTGACGTTGATCAGTCCCCGGCACTCGCAAGAATAACCTAGTCCCTGGAGGATGGTGCAGGTCTCTTCAGTAACCTGAAAAGAAAAGGCCAACAGTCTTGGGAAGCAGGAAGAACACCTGCTGTGGGGGGTCAGGCAGAAACCAGCCCCAAGCAGCACACATGTCTGGTGTCCCTCAGGCACGTCAGGGCTGGAGTCACATTGTTGACCGATGCCCAGGTCCCTGCGCCTCTGGGAAGTTCCTCCCCCTGTGGTCATAGGTTCCCCAGCTGGGTTGTACCTGGATCTTGCCAAGTTCTCCAGTGCTCTCCATCCGGCTGGCAACGTTGACCGTGTTTCCCCAGATGTCATACTGAGGCTTTCGTGCCCCAATCACTCCAGCAATCACGGGCCCGTGGTTTATGCCTGGAGGGAACATTTGTGGTTGGCGGGTCAGGGAGGCCAAGCCTCAGGCTCTGCCCTTAGCAGCAGCCACAGAAAACATCGACCAACAGCTGAAATGGCTAGAGGGGACTTCCCAAGCCTGTGACAGGAGTGCTCATTTGGGGTGCGCGAGAGGCACCCCGGGCAGCCCTCTTCCGGCTGCTTGCTCCAGAAGTTGGGCTGCGGTTAGCACTTTTCTAATATCTGCTCATCTCCCAACCAAGAACAAACGGGCTGTGAGCACCAGCCCTGCAGCTAACACGGGGTGGTTAGGTCAGTAACTTGGCTTTGTTCTCAGAATGTTGTAAGGTTTACAGAAGGTGATTTTGGGGTTCTCCGTTTTCTGTAGGGTTCTGTTCTTATCTACTCACAACTTCCAAAGCTAACTTTATAAACAGAATGCCAAGGAAGAGTAATTGCCCTGTCGCCAGCGTTGCAAGGCCGAGAGGGCGTTCTCAAGGCTTTCCCGCTAGACAGTGAAGTGCACCGTCAGGCCTGAGCGTGCGCTTGCCAGGAGGCACGGGCCCAGCCGCCCTCCCCGAGCCCGGCCCCGCTCTCTGGGCCCTCACCAACTCGGAGGCGGAAGGAGTTGAAAGAATGCCGGTTGATGCCGTCCAGCTTGCTCATCAGGGCGATGCTGAAGTCCACCATGATGCCAATGTGCGCGTGCTGCCGCTCCAGGTCCTGCGGGACAGAGCGCTGCGCACGGGGGCCGCGGGTCCCCTGCCCCGACTTCCCGCCTGCACTGGGTGTCAGGCAGCCAGGAGGCTGGGCCGCGAGGTCCTCTGCCCCTCCCTCATAGGACGGGCCTGGGACCTGCTGAATCCCCCTAGTGGGGGACTGGGACGTGAGGCCACCAGCTCAGTACCTGGTTCTCAGTCCCTGAGGGGCTGCTGAGCCCTGCGGCTGCCATGTATGTGCTGCCGATGGTCTTGATCTTCTCCACGCTGCTGAACTTGGGCTTTAGAAGCAGCTGCGGGACAAAGGGACACCCCGAGGTCTGAGAAGGGGTGGGGTCCCTCCCGCCACTGCTCCTAATGCCGACATTTCTCACGTTCGGCCTTCCCTTGTGAGTGGACAGCCGAGTCCACGCACGGACGAGGCCTCTGGTTCTGTCCCTGCTGCCCGGTCCTCCCGTTTGCGTCAGGACTCTCGTTCTTAAGGAGCAAGCACAGCCCAACAGGATCTACCCAGGAATGTCGAATGTTCGCAGCTAAGAACGAAATCCAAGGGGCGCGTGGGTGGCTCAGTTAAGCATCTGACCCGTGGTTTCAGCTCAGGTCATGATCTCAGGGTCCTGGGATCGAGCCCCACATGGGGCTCCGTGCTGAGCATAGAGCCTGCTTAAGATTCTCTGTCTCTCTCTCCCTGTGCCCCTGCCCCCTGCTTGTGTGCTGTAAGTAAATCCTTAAAAAAAAAATTAAGGGGTGCCCGGGTGGCTCAGTCGTTGGCCTTCGGCTGAGGTCACGATCCCAGGGATCGAGCCCCACATCGGGCTCCCTGAGCAGGAAGCCTGCTTCTCTCTCTCCCACTCCCCCTGCTTGTGTTCCCTCTCTCGCTGTCTCTATCAAATAAATCTTAAAAAAAAAAAAAAATGAAGTCCAAACCAACGGACTTCTTCTGGAAGAGTTGGTAGCGTGGGCTTGGCTGGGAATCAAACTACAGCAGCCCCCCTTACCAACACTCCCAGACCCCAGTGGCTGCCTGGCACCGCAGGGTCCCGAGCCCTCCACAACGTATGCTCTCTCGCCCACGAACTCGCCTGTGATGAGGTTTAGTTAGAAATCAGGCACAGGGCACCTGGGTGGCTCAGTTGGTTGGGCGACTGCCTTCGGCTCAGGTCATGATCCTGGAGTCCCGGGATCGAGTCCCGCATCGGGCTCCCTGCTCAGCGGGGAGTCTGCTTCTCTCTCTGACCCTCCCCCCTCTCATGTGCTCTCTCTCCCTCTCTCATTCTCGCTCTCTCAAATGAATAAATAAAATCTTTAAAAAAAAAAAAAAAAAAAGAAATCAGGCACGGTGAAAGGTTAACAACAGAACCACGCGCCCTGATAAAATTACGTGAAGGGTCCCTCTCTCAAAAACTCTTCCTGTACTGCGTTCGTTCCTCCTCCTCCTCCTGGTGATGAGATGAAGCGAGGCACATGACAGGGACGCTGGACACGGCATTCGGCCACTACCGACTTCCTGGCCATGTGTCGGGAGGGGGGTCACCTGCTCACGCGGCCAGCAAACCACAGGTAAGGGCACCGCTGCCTTCTTCAAGGACCCTCATCTGACCTGAGCTGGCTGCCCCTCGCAGAGAAGGTAACAAAGCGCTTACTGAGAGAAACGCAGGGAAAGGCGCATGCGTCCCTCTCCCGATCTGGGGGGCCCGTGCCCACGGCCCGCACCCTGCCCGAACCTCGTCGAAGTCGGCGATGATCTCGTTCAGCAGGCGCAGACACTCCAGCCCCTCCTTGTTGACGTCGCACTCTGTGTAGAAGACTTTGAAGTCCGGCACGGACGCGAACATGACACACACGCAGTCGTAGGACTGATGGTACCAGTCCTGGATGGGGGCGGGCAGAAGACGACCTTGCGCCAGCCGGCCGTGCCGGGGGACAAGCAAGCACAGGGACGCGGCCCCTCGGCCGTCCCACGAAACTTTCAGGGGCGGGGGGCGCAACGCGAGTGTCGCTCAGCCTGCCTTAACGCCTGAGACTCCCATCTGAGTGCACTGGTTGGGGCGGGCTCAGGGTGGTTCTGACTCGGCGCTACCCTGGGTCCCGGGGCTGACGCTGAGAGCCCCGTGGAGCGGGCCAAGGTCACAGGGGGCCTGGGTCCTCTTGCGTAAAATGCTGCGGCACGGAACCCGTGGACCACGCACGTTTTCATCCGCGCAGACCGTCCGGACCACAGAGGCCTGGACATGCAGCCGGTGCCCACCAGCCCCCGGGCGGCCCCACGGCCCCCGGAAGTGCGGGCCCCAGGTACCCTCCGTCTCTCCCTACCCGGGGCCACGCAGCGCCCGCTGGCACCACACCTCATTTAACTTGTCACCAATGAAGTGAGCGGCCACGTGGGCTGGCAAGACATTCTCCAGAAGAAGGCGGTTCACATTCTCCATGGTTTCAAACTCTTCGTGTTCCTTCTTGAACTTCTTCTTCCACAAACAGTCCAAGCGGCAGTAGTAGTCAATCTGCGGACAGCGGGCAACATCGATGTCCTGGCCGCCGTGAGCGGGGACACGAGGACACACGTGTTGCCCCGGGGCCTGCTGAGCCAGCCCCTCAGTGCTTCCACCCTGTGTCCCCGGCTAATGTCCCCAGCTCAACGGCCACCTCCCCGTGGCCTCAGAATGCCAGTCAGCCGGGACTCCGTTCTCCCAAGTGACCCACGTGACCAAATGTCACTGGTGTCCTGAGCGGAGGGGATGCGGGGAGGCGAGGACCCGGGGACCAGGGTTTCCGTACTGGGCGCTGTCTCCCATGCAGCCCCAAATCTGCAGACGCCCCGGCCCGGTTGTGTCCCCCCCCACCCCATCCCCGCCGCTGAGCATGGGGCCCTACCTGTCTGGAGAGCATGAGGAGGGTGACGTAGAACAGAACCAGGTAGAAATTGGTCATCGCCTTCGCGTCCTTCCACACACAGAACGGGGAGCTGCGGGACACGAAGGGGAAAGGCCAGAGTCGCTCGTGCCCGGCCCTCAGACGCGAGCCCGGGACAGACGGCTGCCCTCAGCTCACATCCTCAGGGCACAGACACGAAACAAGTGACTTTGGGGTGACAAGAGAAGATGGTCTGACTGGGAGGTGGGGGAGGCCTCACTGAAGTGACGTCTGAAGGAAAAGCACTCCAGGCAGGTGAGGGGACAGCCAAGCACTCCTCCAATTCAGGGACTGCAGCTCTCAGCAGGCCCAGGGGAGCAGATTTTGTTCTGGGTCCCCAAATTCAAGGGGAGCCAGGCCCCTCTCCTCAACCCATCGGGCCGAGAGCCCCCAGAAGCACACACACACCATCCCTTCCCACACCACAGGGCTCAGCCACCAGTCCAGGGACAGACCAGAGACAACTGTTGTTTCCAGAACTCTGGAGATCCGGGACACGGCTCAAGGAGGGGGACCGGGCTAGAGCCGAAGCCTCCCCCCCCACACCCCAAGAATGGCGTAGACAGGAGGATCCAGGAAGCCTCCGTGGTTCTCGGGATGTCCCCCAGAGAACCTGCAGATGAGTGACACTCCAGCTCTGAGTGTACGGACCTGGGACCATCACGTCCCCTCCTGTAAAATGGAGACCGTGCCACCTGCCAGCCCAGCCCCCAGGTGTCCAGGCCAACGGCACCGTGAAGGCCAGCACAGCACGGTTCAACATTACACCCCACGGACCACACTCGAGACGGGCAGGGGGACAGGGTGCTTCGGGCCCCACCTGAGGGTACTGTTGGTCTCGGTGAGGTTGTCCACAACATGGCCACAGCAGTCCGACTGCCAGCACGGGGAGATGTTGAAGAGCACCAGGTAGGCCACCAAGGCCACGGTCAAGAGCACGACCTTTAGCTCCAGGCTCATCCGCAGGAAGACCGAGCAAGCGACAAAGGCCAGGATGCAGCTACAGGTGTAATACTGGGGTGATGGGGGGCGTCGGTCACCATGAGGCAGCTCCTGGACCCAGGTAACCAGGACGGGGAACCTCTAGCGCTGGCACCCCGACTCCAAGCCCCTTTCCAGCGCCGGGGCAGGGGGGGGGCGTGAAGGGCCAGCGCATCTGCAACACTGCTCTCAGCCTTGATGACCTCCCTTCTTAGCAAAGAGCAGACCACACAGTCTAGAACTTCTGAGCATCGCATTGTTTTTACTCTGTTTTTACTTCTACTTATGGCAGGTGAACTCACTGAAGGGAGGGGAAAAAAAGTAACTACAACTGCAGTGGCCTGTGGATGTGACAAAGGTGAGGGCAGCAGTACGCACACCCCTGAACAGCCTCCCCGCCTCCAGTTCTGCCCCGAGCTTGCCCTTCCCAAAGGGCATCGCTGCCCATGTTCATCTACACTCAAGATCATGCTGTGGCTCCCCGCTGCCCCCAGAAGAGAGACCAAGCTCTCTATCCTGGCGCTCAGG
Organism: Phoca vitulina; assembly: GCF_004348235.1. NCBI lineage: Eukaryota > Metazoa > Chordata > Mammalia > Carnivora > Phocidae > Phoca > Phoca vitulina. Next base: position 3,898,536 of record NW_022589733.1, on the reverse strand, counting down.
CTCCGCCCCCACCCCCGATCTAGATCAAACCTACCTCCGGCTCCGTGTCTCAGCTGTCCCCGCACCTCCCCACGACACCACCGCCTGAAGCCCTGCGGGCTCCCATTGCGTGCCTCAGCTTTTCTCCCTGTCCCAGAACCTTTCTGTCCTTCAGAGACCAGCTCAAAATTCACCATGGCCTGCGGAAGTCCCCCACCCTCCGCTGCCGCGCATCGGGGCTCCCCAGACCTGGCTTCTGCTGTCGGCCTGCCTGAGGCCAGTCATGGCTCCACCACCCATGAGGCCAACCAGTCAACCTCTCGGGGCCCCTCCTCGCGCCTTGGATGAAGCAGCACCGGCCCCGAAGGCCCTGTGTCCTCCAGGACCAGAGGCCACCTCGGCCCCGGCTGGGCCTTGCTCTCTCCATCTCCTGGGAGGGGCTGGACTCCGCTCCCCCGCACCCCGTGGCCTCCGGCACTCAGGCGGGGCACTGCGCAGGAGCAGGGCCCAGCGGGGGCACGCGGGGCCCAGCGGTCTGGGCCAGGGCCCGGCTGCACTCACCGGGAGGAGCCCGCACGTGTTGCTCCCAGGCCTCGGGCTCGTCTGGTTGCCCGCAGGCAGCCCCGGGGCCGAGAAAGGCATCAGCGGCTACAGAGAAGACAGGTCACTGTGAGGGGTGGCCCAGGCACCTGGGACTCTAGGACCTGCCAGGCCAAGCTCCAGGCACGCCCAGAGCCGCGGTGCCCCGACTCCCGGCCACAGGCATCCGCTTCCCACAGGGGAGAGGTCCGGGGAGGAGGAGAGTGTAAAATGAAGCCCCACGTGCACCATCGCCAAAGCATCAGAGGCTGATTCGGGGCTGGGGGAGGCAGGGGAGAAGCTGGGATCAGCATAGTCAGTGAGCCCCCTTCTCCCCAGGAGACCCTGAGTGTAGTGGTCACAGGGTCTCAGGGACACGGAGAGCCCCTGGCTCCAGAGGTCAGAGCTGGGAGGACCAGCAGGGACACGTGCTGTCCGCAGCACTGAGCACGCGAGCCAGGCCTGAGAAGCAGGGGCTCAAGTGTCCTCCCCAGCCTGTGCCCAGGGCCACTCGCCCTAGCGAGGAAACGGAGTCTCAGAGAGAGTAAGCCAGGGCCTCCCCAGGTAGAAGGATGAGGATGAAGAAGGTAGGAGATGCCAAGAAGACTGGTGGTTCAAGACATCCTGTCCTTGTGGGGCTGGCCACGTAAGCTCTCTGGGGGCCCCAGGTCCTCGTGTGAAAAGCGAAGGGGAATGAGCCCAGGCCCATCTCAGGGGCCTCGCGGAGCCCGCCCACAGGGCCCTGCAGAGAGCTACACCAGATGCAGCTCTCGGGCAGGAGACTGTGGGATTCGAGAACCTGAAGGTGCCCAGGGTCTAGGACTGGCTCCCCCGTCCCCCCAGGAAGCACGCACAGGCAGGAGGGCTCCTCGCCAGGGCCCGCCATGCCCACCCACCCCCCAGAACCCACCAGGTTGACGATGGCGATGCTGAGCAGGCTGCCAATAGTCAGGACGGCCAGGGACAGGCGCAGCAGGGGCTGGGTCTCCACGCTCTCGGAGATGGCCTGCAACATCCCCCGGGCCGGGCAGCACCTCTGTGAAGGCACGGGGTCAGGGGGCCGGCGCCAGCACGGGGACAAGGACCCCTCGGCCCAAGGGCCCAGCGGACGTGAGGGCTCCCGAGAGCTCCACTAGAGCTCAGGCCCAGAGCTCAGGACGCACGGGTGCACAGACAGAGGGGACGCTCCCACCCTCAGGGCCGGGGACAGCCGCAGCCGCTTGGGGGCCCCCGGCAGCCCGGGAAGGTGGCATTACTGGGAGAAGTGCTCTGCAAACTGTCGCCCGGGCAGGAGGGGCGCGGAGGGCCGGCGGCGCAGGGCCAGGTGCCCGGTCAAGGGCTCCCACTCACCAAGAACTCGTGGGCAAAGCACAGGCCCAACACCAGCGCCAGCACGCAGGCCACCAGCCCGAAGGACACACCCAGAGCCGCCATCCTGGAGAGCAGAAAACCCTAGGTCTGGGGGACCGTCGGCCCAGGGCCAAGCCGCAGGCATGCTCCCCAACCCCCAGCACCCCAATTCTCAGGCTCCCAGCCGCCTCCTGCCCCCCCAAACTGCCATCTACACTCAGCAAAGGGGATCTCTGAGCACCGTGGTCCAGCTGCCCCACTCATGCACGAGGCCGGGGCCACGTATCTGAGAAACGGGTGGGCACGCAGCCTTCAGACCCACGGCCGCCCCGAAGTACCAGACGGAAGGGCTTCTGCCTAGTTTGTCTTTAGGAAGCACATCCTAAACCCCAATCCTAGTGGATCCTCTGGCCTCACCCCCTTCCAGAACCCACCACGTAGCTGCCCTCACTCCTTCCCTGTGACCTCCCCCCCGCCCCGTCCATCCCCCGCCAACAGGGGCCATGCACCCGGATAGGGCACGAAGCCCTCTGAGCCTCAGTTTCCCACATCTAAGAGGGAGCTGGAGGTGGCTACGGTTCTGGGAGTCTGCCTTCTGGGACAGCGGTCGCCTCAGGCCACATGCCCACAGGGCCACACAGGTCTCAGGGGACTGGGAAGGCCTGCGGCTTGACAGGACGAGCACATTCGATGGAAACAAAAGTAAGCACTGGGGAGCCCAGGTGTGGGCCACAGCCCCTGGTCCAGTCTCTGGGACTCCAGGCTCCTCCTGCCGGTCGGGCAGCACACGCAGCTTTTCTGGGGGCTCTGCCAGGCCCCGGGCCCGCGCATCCCGCCCACCCCAACTGACCTGGGCATGAGCAGGGCCTGGACCAGCAGGATGCAGACGAAGACGAGGCTGGCGCAGGCGAAGTAGTGGCGCGCCCGGGGGATGGGCGCCAGGCGGTACTGGGGGCGACGGGGACGGTCAGGGCCGCTTGCTCCGCCCCTTCCCGGCCCACCCCGGCTCAAGTTAATCAAAACTCACACCCACACCCTGGGGACCTGGGTGGCTCAGTCGGTTAAGCGTTGGACTCAGGTCATGATCTCAGGGTCCCACTCAGCGGGGAGCCCGCTTCTCCCTCCCCCCTGCCCCTCCCCCCCTCGTGCATGTGTGCGCTCTCTCTCTCTCTCTCTCTAAAACAAATAAATAAATCTTTAAAACAAACCTCACATACTCCTTCAGTTCCAGGTGATGATGGGACATCATCATGACCAAATGACCTTCATTCTGTTCCCTGACGTTTAGAGCTGATCCCTTCCCCTCCCCCACCCCACCTAGGTCTCTGACTCTATTTCCCAGGTCGCTGAGAAGCCTATGGCCCCAAGCTTGGGGACGGGAACCAAGTCTGAGCTCTGGGGCTGGCGGTGGGTCTGTCCTCCCCCCAAACCCAGGAGTAAGGCCGGGCCTGAGCCCCTAGCTAGTGGGCGGGGGGACCCCGTGCCGCTCGCACCCCTACACCAGGCACAATCTCATGATCTCGCCACAGGGGCTCCTGCTGCACGTGAGCAAACCGGGGCTCAGAGAGTCCGGCAGCCTGCCCAGGGTCACACAGCTGCTGGCAGGCCTGCCAGGCAGGTTTCCCTCAGACCCCAAGCTCCTCACCGAGGGAGCCCCGACTCAGGAAGCCCCAGCCAGAGAAAGACCCCACCACCACCAGCAATCTTGAGGCTGAGAGGGGAAAGAAGCCCCAGCACCAGAGCCCCGTGGCCTGGGGCCACCCTCACGGGCCACACCAGAAGCCAGAAGCCTGTGCAACGGGTAACAACGGCCACCTTGTCCGGCCGTGTGAGGTTTCAAGGACATACATGTGTGCCGGGGACATGGCCAGAACACAGTAGGCGCTCAATAAATAAGTAAACAGCTGTAGAACGGCATAAAAGCACGTAGTTGTAGCAGCCAGAAGGGAGAACCAGGCTAAGGCGTGCGCTGGCCCTTACCCGCTGAGGTCCTAGCATATGAGGGGAGCAAAGGTCTCCCAAACCCAAGTGGGAGAATCCCTAACAGGGCACAAGTCAGGTACAGGAGTGAGGCCAACAGGAAGACAGTCCAAGCAAGGCGGGACTGGGCCCCCACCCACCCCCATGGCCCGCCGGGGTGATTGCCCACCACCCTCCCTGAACAGACGTCGGAGCGGTGGCCGCCCCACCCCAGGCCTGGAGCCCCCGTTCCTCACCTCTCGCTCGAAGTCCTTCTCCAGGAAGATGGACCCGAAGGTGTAGAAGTCATCGGACTTGGAGCAGCAGGGCCTGAGGGGTGGCAGGCGCAGGCCGTGAGACACAGGGCCTGGGGGAATAGGGGGGCCCGCCCTCGGGAGGAGATGGGGGAGGGGGGTGGAAGGGGGCCCCACTCTGGGGAGCAGGGAGATGGGGGGCAGAAGTCCACCCTCAGGAGGCAGCACCAGGGAGGCAAAGGAACCACCACAGACGCAGCCGGAGCTGGGCCACCAGGCATGCGGGCACAAGGTGGGCCTGGCTGTATGGGGAACCCCCATCCGGGGGGGGGGACAGGGCAAACAGAGGCCTCGGGGTCCCACCTCGTGGAGCTCAGCCCCTCGATGGCTGACAGCATCTCCTCGTCGTACGAGTCGTCCTCCGACCGCCCCTTGGGGGACGCGCTCCTGCAACAGGAACCGAAGCGCATCACCCCAGGACCACACCCGCCCGCCCCGAGACAGGAGTGAGCACGAGGCAGCCCCCCCGTCTGGGCGCCCAGACGCCTGCAGGAGGCCCCAGAGCCTCGTGCGGGGTGGCCGAGGAACAGGAGGGTCCCACTGAGGCCCAGAGAGGGCAAGTGGAGGCCCGGCATCCAGCAGCCGGCCCAGGTGGCCAGCAGCCCAGGCGGCAGCAGAGGACCTCTAAGGCCTCTTCCCCTCCACCCGCAGGCTTCCCTCACGCCAACCACTGACCCGGCCCCGGGGGGGGACACCACAGGCACTCCATTACTGTCAAGTTCTCATTCCAAGCCACAGCCCCTCCGAGCTGCCCTCCTGGACAGAGGATGGTCAGGGTAGGCTGCCTGGAGGGGGCGGACACTAGGGGGGTGACTGGGGTGGGGCAGGACTTGGTCAGGAAGGCAGGCCACAGTTGACGGAGAGGAGGGGATGGTGCACGTACCTGTCAGGGGTCCGGTGGCGCCGCAGGGGAATGGTCTGGAAAGGAAAGGAGAGGGGACAGTTATTCTGCACTGAGGGGCCCCCGAAGTCTGTCCCTGGACTGGGTCTCTCATCTCCCGCACCCTCGGACACACGGGGCAGGTGCCGAGCAGTCTGGGAGGCAGCGTCCTACCTTGGGCCTCCGCCCGCTGGGGACGGGGGTCTCGCCGCTGCTCACGCTCTCACGGTGGTTGAGGTGAGCAAAGGGCCGCGCGGCCCCCCAGGACTCGAGGTAGCGGGTCATGCGCACGGATGCCCGCATCTTTAGGGCCGCGTCCCCCTTGGGCTTGGGGAGGTGCTGGCTGGGCGGGGGCGGCTGCCGGCTCTGTAGGCAGACACAGACACGGCCTGTCCCCAACCCCCTCAGCCCAGGAAGGGTCCCTGCCCCCAACCCACTCCCCCTGAAATGCCACACTGCCCCGAGTGCTGGCCAGGCTGGGGAAAAAGAGAATGGCAGAAACGCTGCTGGGTCTGCAAGCCCCTCGGGGACCGGCTATGGCCCAGTGCACTCCTTGGCTGGGCTGCATAGGAGGTCCCAGCTCGGGCCCTGTCCTTCCCAGGCGGCCAGGAGATTGGGGATCACACACAACTGTGCACAGCCCCTCAGACCCTTCTCTGCCTCCCCAGGGAAAGATCGGGCCGAAGTCCTAAGCCCTAAGACCCTGCCGGCCCCGTGACGCTCTGTGGCACCACTGTCTCCCTTGGGGCCTGAAAGCCCACTGGCCTCTCCCCGTGGGGACACCCCGGGGAGACAGTACCCAGGAAAGCCACAAGCATCCTACCCAGCCCACCCACATGTGGCCGGCACATGTCCTTCCAGGAGGGAGCAGCTGGAGGAAGAGGAGTGCGGGCCAGGAACCCAGAGAGCCGGAGAGACGGCCCACCGAGGGGCCAGCCCCACCCCCTGGGCAGCGTTCCAGGCCCTTCCACTCCTACGGCCCCCACTCCACGGCAGGGAGCGTTAAGTGCCATGTGCCTGCTGTGGCCGGGTCAGGGAGAGGGTGTCAGCCCGGCCGGCCTCCTCCGTGGCCCCCTGCCCCCCACCCCCCTAAGAGCAGGGGACCGTCCCCTGCTGGGGAGGACGGGCAGGACTGTAAAAGGGAGAGAGAAGAGAAACAGTGCCAAGGCCGCCAGAGACAAGCTTGAACCATCTCCAAGTCCCCCTACCCCCTGTCCCCTTGGGTCTCTGCAAACACCCACAAGGACCAGCATCTACGGCCACAGACACTCGCTAAGCCACAGGCAGCAACTTTCCTAGAAACTTCTAGCCTCCTTTCGGGATAGAAACATTTTTAAGCCCTGAGATGCGCCTGTCTGCCTCGCCAGTGGGACCAGCTGGAATCCGGCTGTGCCGCGCCGAGAGCCACCTGCCCTGGAGTCGGGGGAGGTCCCATTCTCCGTCTCCCCTTTACAGGTCGGCAACTCTGCCCCCGCAGCCCCCAGCCGCTCAAGTTTGGGGTCGCTAGCACTTCTCACTCACTGGGGCTTCCTGAGAAATAAATGTGCACTAAAGATCCATCAGCTCTGAGTATAAAGGCACCTGTTCTGAAGCGGGCCCCGGGAGGGCACCTGCAACTGTCACCAGCCCGCAGGTGACCCCCACCGGCCACCTGCCACCTCTGGACAACCTGCAGAGGCCAAAGTTGGGGAAGGCCGGCCACATCGATAGCAGGAGGCACCCCTGAGCGTGCGGCGGCCTGTGCGCACACATAAGGGCACGTCTCCCAGCTCCGTCATCAGGTGAAGAAAGCAAGGTACCAAGCGGGTGCGGGGCACACCACCCTCGGCTTGGCAAGGGCGCGGGACAGTCCCTCGACTCCTAGTGTGCATCGGCATCTCTGTGGAAGGGAGACTCGCCACGCTGTCCCCTTCAGCGGGGACGCCGGCCGCAGGCAAGGGTGTGAGGACAACGGCCCGCAACACCCCCTTCGTGCTTTTTGAATGTTCAACTACGTGAATAAATGAAATTCAACAAAGATGGGGAAGGTAGGGTTGCTGGAAAAACTGTAGGATGCCCAGTTAGATCCTGCACAAAACAGACACATGCTAAAAACTTCGTCGTTTGTCTGAAATTGAAGCTTGCCTGCGAGTCCCGCAGCGGCCTTGCTGAGGGGAGGGCTTAGAGCTGTCCCTGCCACCACCTTGCAGGACGGGGCTCTGCTTCTGGGCACACGCTCTCTGAGCCCCGGCTCCATCGCCAGGCGCTGCTCTAGGCGCGGGGATGGCAGCCTGGACAGGCCGCTCCCCCTGCCCTGAGCCTGCCCATGTGGAGCTCACAGTGACAGCAGACAAGCAAAGAGGATAAACCAACAGGAGCACTTGCAAGCAAGCCGAGAGAGCTGCGGGCAGAGACAGCAGCAGTGACAAGCGTCCTGCGGCACAAAGAGCCTGGCAGTGGAGGGCAGGGGCTGGGGTGAAGGGCGCTCAGGGGGAAAAGGGGGGGCGGTCAGAGAAGAGGGCAGGGCCCAGAGCTGCAGGGTACGGGGTGAGGGACTGGGTTGTATTCCATGACTGTGGGGTGGAAGCAGCCCCGAGGTGCCCAGGAAGGGTTTCCCCAGATGCTAACTCAGCACCCAGGGCCCACGGCCGGGGAGGGGAGGTTGCTGAGCGGTTCCCGTCCCTGGGGAACATCACGGGGCCCAGGAGGCTCGCAGGCTGGCCCTCCGCTTCCCCCCCACTCCGCGAGACTGGCAGTCGGGCCAGCTCTGAGGACAGCCAGGGCCAGAGACAGAGGGAGCTGGAAAGAGCCCGTCCTGTGGCCGACATTCTTGAGCAAGCCCCAAGGATGATTCAGCGAGGCCGCCAGACGAGCTGGCCTCCCGTGGCAGGAAAGCAGGGTCTGTGTGGGCGCGGGGCAGGCCAGGGCCCACTGCCTCGGAGCGGCCCAGCAGCTGCCTCCGCCTCGGCGTCCTGACGAAAGCGGGGCCTCCAAGCAGGTAGAAGCATCAGCCTGCGGGGCGGCCACCCACGGGGGCAGAACCCACGACACACCGAGGCTCCTGCCCGGCGGCCCCCTGGCCATTCCTTGCTGTCCTGAGTCTTATCCAAAGCATGTCTTACAAATGTGTCCTCTCAAAATCCGGGAAATGAGTGACAAACCCCTGGAAAATAAACTAGCAGTGACTATCATTTCTAGAATGTTTATGAGGTGCCCAGTTTGTGGTGAGCGGCTCGCTCACACGAGCTCTTTCTCCTCCTGAGGTAGGCATTGTAGTTGTTGCAAGTTCACTGAGGCCCAGAGAAGCTGTGTGGAGCCTAGAACACACTCAGTGACAGGGAGCTCACTCCCACCCCGGGCGGGCCTCTTCCCCACCTCTCCATGGCCTGGAAGGGAAAAAAACTCTCCCTCCACGGGGGTCTTCCCCCAGGGTGTGGACCCCACTCGCCAGCACAGTCCCGGCCCAGAGGGTCTCCTCAGCCAGCCCCGCCCACCCTGCCCACTGCTTCTGAGCCCTCGTACCCGGGGGTCGATGACCAGGTAGGTGCGGATGTTCATCTCTTTCAGGTAGGGGTCCCGCTGCTGCCCGTGCCCGTCCTCCACCTCATACGCCTTGTCCAGGTGGTTCAGCGTCGCCTCTGTGATGTGCACCCGGCTGGGGGAAACCAGCCCCGAGTCAGAGCTGCAGGGCCCAGAGAAGGCCGGCACCCACCCAGAGGTTGCACAGCACGCAGGGCCAAGCAGGCCAGAGCCCAGCCTGGCTCCCCCAACGCGAGGTCATCGCTTCCATCTCTGACCCCACTCTGACCAACCCCCTACCCCCTCCGCCCGCCCAGCCCAGAGCTGGCCCATGGCCTCTGACCCAGCCACGGTCCTGCTGAACCTCACCCAGGGACTCCAGCCGCCTCCATCCTGTTGGCCAGGGACACATCGTGGGACCACACGTCGTATTGCCATTTGCGCAGCCCAATGACCCCACACAGCACGTTCCCTGAGTGTATGCCCACACGCATGCTGATGTCCACGCCTGTGGCCTCTCGCACCTGCCTGGGCAGAGCAGTCCCGTCACCCCATCCCAGCCAGGGCTGCGGAGGGACCCAGGCAAGCCTCGGGTTCCTCATCTGCAAAGTGGGTACAGTGCATTCCCTACCATGCCCTGGGAAGCAGGAGGGGTCCATGATGGGGACAGGACCCAGTGCCCGGGCCTGCCCAGGGTACCTACTTAATGGCCTCACACATGTCCAGCCCCATCTTCACGCAGTTCCGGGCATGGGTGGGCAGGGATACGGGCAGACCCGACACGCAGTAGTAGCAGTCCCCCAGGATCTTGATCCGCATACACTCATTGGCCTGCAGGGAGGAGAGCATTCCAGGCAGATGAAAGACGCAGCATGTGCAAAGGCCCGGCAGGCGGAAAGCTGTTTGAGTACCCAGCAAAGCAGCCCGTGCGGCTGAGGTGGAGGGAGTAGAGGACATGAAGACAGGTGGCAGGTGCCACAAGCCAAGGGGCCAGCAGGTGTCAAGGTAACCCGAGAGATGGCTAGGCGGCCAGGGATGCAAACCAGCAGGGTCCGGGGAGTGGGGAGAGGACAGAAAGATGGAAGTGAATGCTGAGGCTGGGGCCACATAGGAAAATGCCCCTGAGGAGATGGGGGGCCCAGCAGGCTGTCTGAGATTCCATCTGAGGTACTACTGCAACCACTAGGCCCTCTGTCAGCTCTTGGCCAAGGTGGGGTGGGGATTTAGAGACTCTGAAGAAGGGGCTACATGCCGGCTCCAGGCCCACTCCCCAAGCTCCCCGGGCCCAGCTGCAGCCCTCACGGGGGCCTTAGCAGGCAGCTGGAAGGCCTCCCTCTCCCCATCTGTACAAACGGCCTGCCTCCTGCACCTGCCACAGAGGGAGAGCTGCATCCAAGAGGACAAGGGCAGGTCCCTGGGCTGTGTGGCAGGGAAAGGGCCATGTGTGACCAGAAGCCCAGGCCCCTAGCCCACATATGGCCCAGCTACTGGGAACCCCCACCTGCTTGTTCAAGGGATGTCATGAAGGAAGGAGGCTCCTGAAGGAAGGCTCCAGACTAGACAGGCCCTCCGAATCACTCGGTCCGCAATACCCTGAGGGACAGTGCTCCGGGGCACCCCTGGCCTGAAGTTTGGTCACCGCCCTGCGGTGGTCTTCCCCTAAGAGGGAGGCCGCTCCTGGTGAGGCTCCTAGAACAGAGCAGCTCTGACCACGAGTTCCTAGTGTGGGGCCCGAACTTGCTTCCCACCAAGGCCCAGACCATTGATTCTCCGCCCGTGGAGGCGCCCAGGGGACGCTTCGGAACTCGCCCAGGCGTGGGCACAGGCTGGCTTTTACTGACGCTCTCGACGGGATTCGAACGTGCAGCCAGCGCAGATGGCCACGGCCTTAAATCTTAACACTCGGGTCTCTGCTTAGTGGCCACCGCTAAGTCTGTCTTCACTGGAAGCTGGGCCAGGTGCTCCCCAGGCCCCCCAGCCCCCTACACCCCCTCTTCAAAGCTCAGAGCATACAGGCCGGGGGCAATCGGAGGGCAGGCCCAAGGCCACAGGAGCTCAAGGCTGCCACGTGGCAGGTCTAAGGACCATTTGATGAGTTAATGAATGAGTGCACGCATGCACACATGTACGCACACACACCCATGACCCCCACCCCCACCCCCGGGCTCCATGCCACCCAGGAAGACCAACAGTGAGATCAGCCCTGCCCTGCCCATCTCCAGACCTCTCCCTGCTCAGCTGTACCTGGGAGCCCCTCCTCACCCCATAGCCTCCCCTGCTCAGCACCTGCCACGTTCCCCAGTGTCCTCAGGTCAAGTCCTCCTCACCTCAGCCCTAAATCCTTGCACGTCTGCCCCTGGCACCTCGATCCCCTCATACTCCACCCAGTCACACTGGGCCACGTCCATTCCAAGGGCCCCCAGAGGCTTCTTTCTCCTCCAGCCTTTTGCACACGCTCTTCCCTCTGCCCAGAACTGCTCCTTTTCCTCTTCAGCGTCTCTTTCTAGGTTTCTCAAACTTTAATGTGTGCGCATGGTTCACCAGAGATCTCGTCAGGAGGCAGACTGGGGGCGAGGCCCAGCACTGAGATGGAGGCATCTCCTCCCCCAGGCAGCCTTCCTGAGCGCCCCCTGAGCCCCTGTGCGTGTCCCCGCACGTACTGGCGGTCTCCCACCGGCCTCACTCTCTGGGGACAGGGTCCTGGCCGCCGTGGCCACCCCGCAACCCCACCGCCACTGTGGAACGCTCACAAGCGGTTGCCGACTGAGTGCCGAAGTTCAGCCGGGCCTCTGCATGCCCATCTCGGCACAGCACTGGGCACAGGCCACCCCCGGGGGGCAAGGGGCCAGCACAAAGGCCTGCGGGCTCACCTTGGCGATCTGGTCAAACTTGCCGAAGAGTTCGTTCAGCACCACCACCAGCTCTTTGGGGGAGCAGTCGCTGGCCAGCCGCGTGAAGCCCACGATGTCAGCATAGAGGATGCTGGGGGGGCGGGGGGGTGGGGGGTCAGCGCCAGGCCCCTGGTAGCCCCTGAGCACCCGCCGGCCCTGATCCCAGTCGCCCCGGCCACTCCTCAGCCTCCAGAGGGATGGGACAGAAGCCCAGGGCCGTAAGGATGAATGAACGTTCCAGAGGCTTGGCATTAAAGGCAAAAGGCGGCAGCCCGGAGTTGCAGGGCCCTTGAGAACTGCCACCCCCAGGCCCCCCATCACCGCAGACCGCAGCATTGGGGCACCTCAGAACGTCCTTCTCCCTGCTCACGCCTTCAGAACTAAACCCCGTGGCGAGATGTGGCCCCACGCTCCCCAGGGCTGAGCTCCATGCCCGACACTCTACACGCACACTACCCTAGGAGGACTCCCATCCCACAGATGAGCAAACCGAGGCTCGGGCTGAGGCCTGCTGGAAACCAGAGCGGCAGCGTGCGCCAGATCTCCCAGCTCCAGAGTCCGTGAGCTCCGGACCAACCAGCTCACGGCACCCACCCCTTTGGTTCACTGAGGCTGGTGCCTTCGAGTAAGATGCTGTAGCCCCTTCGAATCCGCCAAAGACTGGGAGACGTCACCTCTTTTGGGGGGCCTGTGCCCCCTTGAGAATCACCTGAAAGGACCCCTTTCTTCCCCGAAGTGCTACTTAGGCACAGAGTTGTACAACTGTAGGGGGCTACCGGATCTCCCCCGACACCAATGTGATCTGATCCCACCCCCCGGGGAAACAAATGGGGAGACTGAGGCCAGCCCCCGGGGGACCCCGCGCACAGGCCCAGCCGGCCACCCACCTGACGTTCTGGTGCCGCTTGACGTACAGGCTGTGAAAGTTGTTGTCGGGCATGTAGCGGCGGTCCCCGCGCTCCTTGAGCCGCTCGATGATGGCGAGCTTCATGCCCATGGAGATGTGGGCCGGCAGCACGGACAGCAGCAGGTTCTCCTGGGCCCCGGGGAGGCGGGGGACAGGCAGGGGGACGTCAGGCCCCAGGCTCGGCGACCTGGCCTCCGTTTGCCCTGTGGCCTTGCCTGCTCTGCCCACGGCCCCCTCCACCCCCGCCGGCCTGCGTCCTGCCCCCAAGCCAGCCCTGCCCCCGGCCTCCCGTGTCCCCAGCAGCCCCTGCAGTGAGGCCGGCACGGGCGTCCACCCTGCGCCCCAGGCACACGCTGTTCAGTGAGCATCTGACGTGCAAAGAGAAAGGACGCAGGGCGTGGGGCCCGGGAGGGCCGGGCAGGGCCAGGCTCGGGCTCCAGGGGGAAGCGGCGTCCACACCTGCTGGCGCTTTTCGATGCGCAGCTTACGCCGGATCTGGATGCACTTCACGGTGTAGGTGAAGAGCTCTCGGGAGGCGTCCTGCATCTGGTGCTTGTGGAAGGCGCCCGTGAGGTTCCCGCACAGGAAGATGACTGCATTGGCCAGCAGCTGGGGGCGAGGCAAGCGTGGGCTCAGCATTCAGCCTGGCCTGCGCCCCGGGGTACCAGCGCCCTTGGTGGGCTGGTGGTGGCACCCCATCCCCATTCTCTGACCTCCCGCCCGCTCGGGCCGGCACCCTTCGTAGGCAGGCAGGGAAACGGGAGCCCAGATGGGCGCTGGTCCCCTAGAGTCACTGTGACTCTAAGACCAGGTCTCAGGCCCTTCTCTGCAGCCAGAGAGCTAGGGCCCCAGAGACCAGGGAAGCAGAAGTGCATCACATCACAGAGCCCAGAGCCCAAGGGGGGGACCTCGAGGACAGTCACAGAAGGCATGGTGCCCCGATGAGTGCCCAGAGCTCTGGGTTCTATTTTCCAGAACCGCTGCAAGGCCAGGTCGGAGGAAACCCCCTCTGCGGACCACCACGAATTGTGCATGTCTCACTCACTCAATGCAGAGACAAGACGGGGTGCCCAGGGATACTCCCAGCCCTGTCGGGACGGGGTTCTGCAGGGCAGACTCACCCTCACAGCGGTGCGCTGGACCCAGGGAGGAGGGCCGGAGCATCTGGGCACCACACGCTAACCGAGAAAGGCTGCAGGGCATGCCCCGCCCTGGGGGCCGGCTTCCCTACCCACTGGGAGGTGCTGAGGCCTCAGGACCAACTCACCTACACCCATCTCCGCCATCCTCAGGCCCAAACCACAGCCCCTGCCCAGGGGCCTTCGCCTGCCCCACCCCCAGACCCCTGTGCGCACCTCACCTGCAGTCCCACCTGGATGCTGGGCTTCGTGAAGGCCCCCTTCAGGGTTCCAAGCACCAGGAGGTGGGAGATGCTGGAGATCACCCCTGCCACGATGGCCCCCTGCATGCTGAAGGGCAGCAGCGTGTACACCACGAAGACGATGAACAGGAGGAAGGGCACCTGGGGGCAGGGCGTCGGGGAGGCTCGGGAACTGGCCACACTGCCCCCACCCCAGGACACAGCCCCAGACAGAACTGACATGGGGGCCCCCACAGCCGCTTGTCTTCTGGGGATGGCCCCAGAAACCTGAATCCTGAGCCCCCTGCCCCCAGGGCGGCCCCCTCCTTTCCCATGTGGGGAGGGACAGTGACAAACACACAATGGAACAAGAAAAAGCCAAAGTGTCTGGATCAGACCCAGCCAACACTATCCATCATTTCCTACGAGCTGATTTATGATCTGAGGCCAAGGCCAAGCCTCCCCAGGAGTGAGACTCCAGGCCCCCGGGACCCAGGGCGTGCCCGCCTGGCGCCCACTGCTGAGGCTCTCCCTCTACTGGACGGCTGGGGCCGCCCACTCACCTGCCGCCTCCAGCCACGCAGCCCCACCCACCGCCCCCAGTCTGCCTGGCTTCCCTGTGCCTCAGCCCACCCCAGCCCACCAGAGGCGACAGTGACCAGCCAGGCCAGTGTGACTCAAGCTGGTTAAGAAAAGGGTCTCTCTTTCAGCTGCAGGGGCGGCGGGACAAGCTGGTGGGGGGGCTGCCTGGAGCCTGGGCAGCATCCGTGCCCGACCTGGGACGGCCTTCTGGGAATGAAATGACACAGAGGAAAACAGAACAGAGGGCAATCGGGACCTGGCCGTCCTGCCAGAGCCCCAGGACTGGCCCCCCAGCCTCTCCTGGCACATGGGCCAATTTGTGCCTTTTTGTCTCTGAGTTGGAGTTGTGTCATTTCCAACCAAATGAGCTCCCCCTACGATGCTCCAGCCAGACATCCACAGGGACGCTCCTCCCAGTTCATCCAGCTCCTCAGCTCAGGGAGCGGAGGGGACAAAATCAGCCCAGGGCCCGCCTTCTGTTGCAGAACCACAGCCCGTAGGAGGAGGAAGGCCCCAGGCCAGCACACCAGATGCAGGCCCTGTCTCCAGAAGGGACCTGATGCCCAGCGAGGGCAGGAGTTGCTGGGCGCACAGCTGGCTGGTGGCATCCAGCCCCCCCGGGGACGCCAGGGTTTACCTGTGCCCAGATAGGGGCCGCCTTCATCCACGAGTCGAACACCAGCGTGTAGCCCAGCATCATGAGGCAGACCCAGATGAGCAGTGCCAAGGCCCTGAGCCACCGCCGGACGAGGCACTCAACATACACCAGCACGTAGAGAGCCACAAACACGGCAAGCGTGAAGAAGGCCATCCCCAGGACAGCCTGGTGTCTGGAGGGGTCCTGGGCAGGGCACACATACACGGAAATGCCATAGCTTTCCCCAGTGAGATGCGCCGTCCCCTCCAGGAAGCCTGCCAGGCTCGCCTGTCCAGCCTGCCCTGAGCAATGTCACCTGCGCTCTCCTCCGCGCGGCTGGTGTTTGTGCTCCCTCTGAGCACCGTGCTCTGCCTTCCCTTCAGGCTGTGTGCTGTCATGGCTAAGGCCTTCACCGCCACCTTCCCCCAGTCACCACGCAGCCCTGAGATGCTACCACTCCGAGCCCTCCCCATTGGGCCTCCTCTGCTCGCAGGGTGCTCTGTGCGTGCCCAGAGGGGGACAGCACAGGAGCTCGGCTGGGGAAAGGAGGAGACGCTGACCCAAGGCATCCCACACAAGGGGACAAGCTGGAGCAAAGGTACAGAGGAGTGACACTGGGAGGTGGCGACCAGGACAGGCGAGTCACAGCTGGGTCAGCGGGGTCTCCCCCTGGACCCCGAAGCTCCGTGGGCACAGAGGCTGATCTGGGGGCCAGCACACAGTAGGCACTCTGGAACCATTTGCTGGAACGAATGTCCTGCGCTTTACAGGCACGCAGATCCAGGCAGCACGGACAGAGGCCCTACTGGGTGCCGGCCACTCCACACACCTCACCCTGCTAATTCCCGGGCGTCTCGGAGGTCTTCTAGAACTCTGCTCTCCCACAGAGTAGCTACTAGCCACGTGTGCCTATTCAAGATTAATCTTATGTGACTTAAAAATCCAGCTCCTCCGTCATACTCGCCACGTGTCCGGCACTCAGCAGCCACACCGAGGCAGTGGCCGTGGTGGGCCGAGGTCACGGATGATGTTGGTGGCACCCGCCTGGAGAGCAGGGTTGAGAAGGCCCCCGGGGCCACAGCCCGGCTCTGGGAGGAGGAGCACCGGGAATGGGAGCCACCCCTGCCCTCGGTCTTCAGCAGAATCCGAGTTTGTTTTGGAGAAAAGGGAGGGTCATTACCTGGGCCAAATTAATGTAATCTCTAAAACCACCCCAGACTTGAAAATGAATTCGAGAAACCTGCCTCCCGGGGCCTAAGCGCACCCCAGAGGCCCCGACAGGCGCGGTCGGCGGGCAGAGAGCGGCCCTGCGAGCACCGAGCAGCAGAGCCGAGCGCCCAGCCGCCCGCGGGCCACCCCACTCACCCCGCAGACGAAGGTGATGACGATGAGGGTGACGCAGGCGGTGATGGCCACCAGGAGGAGCGTGAGCAGCAGTGGCCCATGCTGGCTGGTGAGGCGGTACTTCTCGTAGAGCGCCGTCTGGTCCGGGCCCTCTGTGCCCTCGTTGAGGAAATAGCGCCCCTTGGCCGGCATTGTCCCCCCACGGCACCCCGGCCTGGCAGCCCACTCGGGAGAGCCCGCGGCCCGGGGCGCATCCGTCTGTCGACAGCCAGCCGGCCTAGGCCTCTGGCCGCGGGGAGCCTGGCAGGCAGGCCTGGGGAGGGCCCCTGGGGGCCTGCAGCCCCATGGGCAGCGCGGGGCCCACGCCGCTCCTCCACGGCCAGGCCTGCTCACGGCACCGCCACTCTCTTCCTCTGCACCTAGGCTGGGCCGACCAGACGCGTGGGGTCCTCAGCTCTGCGGAGACACAAAGCAGGTCCAGGTTTGACCTGGACGGGCCGAGTGAGGGAAGGACGGGCGGCAGGGGAGAGCAGGGCAGGCCTTATCTGGGTCTTATCTACCAACCCGAACCCAAACCAAACTTTTAGGTCCTATTTGAAGCCTTGCCCTCCAAGCTCGTCCGCTGGGTTTCCTAGAACTGCGCTGTCCCCGACAGTAGCCACACGTGACTGTGGGAAGTTACACTTAACTGGATTAGAAGTGAAAATTAAAATTCAGACCAGCAGTCACACTGGTCCCATTCATGTCAAGGGCTCAGAAGCCACACACGGCTCCAGGTTCTTGTATCGGGCAGCAGAGTTAAGAGCATTTCTATCATCCAGAACCTTCTACCGGATAGCACTGCTCTGCAGGTTAGATGGTGTTGCTTTCACAAAGAGATCTCTGATCCATCCCAGGGAGTCTCTGTGTACGGCGTGAGGCAGGGATCAGCCTTCGCGCCTGCCTTCCACGTGGGTCTCTAACTACCCCAGTGGCTTCCGGCAAAGCCACCATTCCTTCCTCAAGAAGTTCAGTGAAGCCACCTCTGTGGTAAGTCAGGTGACCGTGCGCATGGGGTCTGTTTGCAGGCTTTCTCCTGTTCCGATGGTCCTTGCGCAAAGGTCACACTCTCTCAGTGACTGGGGCTCTCTGGTGAGGTTTGTACCTCAGACCCTCACGCCCAGGACACCCAGAGCATCGCCCTTGCATTCGTGTTCTGTTAAGCTTCCTCGTAAGACTGCATTTTGGAAATGCGTTTTTTAAAATTTCCACTGACCAGAACATAAGAAGTTTGCAAGCTCCACCTCGTAGAAATGGACCCCGAACCTCAGAGAGGGAAGCAGAGCGGACCGCGTGTGACAAGCTGGGCGCGGGGGCCAGGCTTGCAGTGCTCAGCCCACACGCGCTCCCCCTTTCCCCAGCACCGTTCATCCATCTGCTCATTCATTTATTCCAAAAGGCCTGTCATCGTGCCTGTGCACCAGGCCAGCTCTCTCTCCACATGGAGCTCCCGTCCCCACAAAGAGAAAGTTACTGGAAAATGTACAATCCCTACGTGCAGTGACTGAGGTCTGGGGGCAGGAGCCCAGGCCCCCAACATCCTCCAGGCCTGCCTCAGAGCCTGGAACAGGGACAGGGCAGGTGGCAGAGGGCAGGGAGGCCGTAAGAGGTGGGAAGGCCCAGGGCGGTCACGACGGGCACGAACGGCCACCGGCAAAAGCTGTGAAGGAAAGGCAGTCCGGAGCGCCCAGAGGCAGAAGAGCAGGGTACCCAGAGTCCCAGAGTCCGAGTGAGGCCCCCCAGTGAGCGCCCACCTTAGATCCACAAGCCACCTCGGGCACGGATCCCTCCGGGAGCTCCTATGCCACAAATTCCAGGAACGAATTGGAAAAACCCCATACTGGGGGCTCGGGGGGAGAGGCCATTTGCCGGAGGTCCTGGATGCCCCCGCGGCTCTGGGCCCGGCAGGTGTCCACAAGCCTTGGCACCTGTGGAAGGCCGGCAGCTCTGCGGGGGCTGGGCCCAGGGCTACCCAAGTGCCCGAAGCCTGGACAACTGCAGAGCTGGTTTCGACAGGAAGCACCAACTTAACCAATGCCGGCAGCCGATTCAAAAACGTGAGTTGTGCGGCCACTCATCTGCGACCTCTGACTCTGAACTAACCAGTCTCGATTCCACACGAGGCACGTTTTGACTACTAACCACATACGCCTAGCCCTGGGTTGTAGGGTTTACAAAACGAGAGCGGCTCCCTGCCCTGAGAAGCCCCCAGCGCAGGGGCACCCCCAAAACCAGCTCTTTACCATCAACGCCATCACGCCAGGCGCCCACACACACGTATCCGCTCTCATCTTCAGAACAGCCAGTTTACAGGTGCAGAGCTGAGCCCAGAGAGGCCGCGCGGCTCGCCGAAGAGCACACAGCCGGAGCTGCTTGGGGGCAGTGCTGGGCTCCACACCCGGGTCCGCCAGCTCCCAAACCCGGGCTCCTGGCCGGCCTTGCGCTCTCGCTGAACCGAGAGAGGCTTCCCCAGGGAGCTCCCGCTAGCAGGGGCAGCTCCCGGGGACGGAACCACTTGCCACAAGTCCACACAGCACGGCCTGGCCCTCCGGCCTGCTGCCAAACTCCGGGGCGCCGGGACCCGACTGCCAGGCCCAGAAACCTCAAACACCAAGGGCCCAGGACGACAACAACTACCCCCCCAGGGGCTCTCTCCCCCACCCCAGGCAAAGCCCCCAGACCAGAGCTGGGGGTGGCCAGGACACCCCAGAACTGACCTGCCCCTCCAGGCACACGCAGCCAGGCTGAGGCAGGCGTGCAGAGAGAAGGAGCAGTTGGAAGGTTCCCGGGGGCCCGTGGGTACCTTGTAAACACTGGTAAACACTGCTCTCGGGGATCTAATTAGGCCACTTCCTGGGCAACGGCAGGCGGGAGAGAACGTGGACAATAGACAGCCCTGGGCACGGGGACCTCGGCCCGTGCGGGGACGTGGTCCCGCTCCTGGGACAGCAGGGCAGGGCTGGGGGCTGGGAGGAAAGATGCATTTGTCGCTCCTGGAGAGATGGTCTGCGAGCCCCCCGCGGCATCTCCACAGGCCCGCGCCTCCCTAGCAGCAACCCCCCCAAAACCAGACACGGACCCCCCCTGCCAGGGCAGGCTTCGAGGCCCCTCTGTCCAATCACCGGTTCCTTGACTGGCCGCTGACACCACTGGCGACTGGGAGGGCTGGGACTCAGGGCAGGTGGCAGAGAGCAGGGAGGCCATAGATGAAGGCCCCGGATGAAGGAACTCCTTCACCACGTGTCCAACAAATGACCCCGCAGCCTCGGCTTGCCCACTTCAGTGACGGGGAGCTCATCACCTCTCAGGGCAGTCTTCTCCGTGAGTGGGCACTCCTCCTGGCTGTAAGTCCCACCTCAGGTCAAGCGAAGCCCTACCTCCCTGTCACTCCCTCACCCCCACCCCACCGGAAGTCTGAAGTCCCAAGACACCGACAGCAGAGATATGCACTTGGGACAGTCGAGGCCCCTTCACCTGGAGGCAGTGGAGCCCAGGGGTCACTCACTGTCATTCACACCTCACGATCACGCTGGTGGGGGAGCAGGGCAAGCAGCCCCGTTTTACAGAGGAGGGGAACCCCCAAGGGCCCAGCTGGGAGGGGGACGTTACTTCTACTTCTGCTGGGACTTTCTCTCCCACTGTCGGTCCCCTGGGTCAGGAACCGCGTGACCCAGGCTGGCTCATCACCACTGTCCCTCTCAAGCCCCAGTGACTGGTTTAGGGACGGTCGTGTGACCAAAATCCTCTCAGTGAGAAGCCTCTTTGGGACTTCTGCTGAGCCACAGCGAAGTGGCACTGTCTTCTCCTGCTGACCCATGGCGGCAGGCAGCTGCTTGAAGCCACCGTAAGAGACAGCCCACGGAGAATGAGCCAACACGGGAAACTGGAGAGACACGGGCTCGAAAATACCCCCCTGAACGCCTGGATCCAGCTCTGCCTGAAGTTCAAGCAACCTCCAGATAATTCAATCGCACCGAGCAATCATGCCTCTTTTGGCTGAAGCCAGTGTGAGTTTCTGTCACTTGCAATCAACAGTGCCAAGGTCCACGTCGCCCCAGTTTACCATATCCAGGAAGCCCTCATTGAGGGTCAGGGGACAGAGTCCAGGGTCAGGGTCCAGGGGCAGAGGACAGAGTCCCACTTAGCTCAGAGGTGAGAGTACGTCCCTGCAGACAAGGCTGGTCCTGGCTAAGGCCACCTGGAAGGGGGCTGGGCCAAGGAGGGGAACCCCCCTCGCTCATACTTCTGTCACCTCGTCCCAAACTCCACAGCCCAGGGCCAGCCATCCTGCACAGGACCTGGGGCAGCAGGAGGCGGGGGCAAGGGGACTCCCCACATCTTCTCCAGTGGCCTCCAGAGATTCCCCCCTGCAGGAGGAATTAGGGAGCCCAGCGGCATGCTCAGGTAGAAATGGAGGCCAAGGGAATCACTCCTGGTGGGCTCTGCACTCCTGCAGCCCATGTCCCGCGCCAGCCCGGGGCAGACGATGCCGTGAACAGAATCTAGTGGGTGCTTACCGCGTGCCCATGGGGCTCTAACTCCGCACACCGGCCCTGCAGGGGAGTAAGACCACTGCTTCCCTTTTATGGATGTGGGGACACTGAGAGGTTCAGTCATTTTCCTGAGGTCACACAGCCAGCAAAAGAGAGCCAGGATGTGAACACAGGTCACCCCCTCACGTCCTGCTCAACACCCTCACGGTGCTGACATCCACAGAGGCCATAACATCTCCAAATGCCAACCCCTCTCTGCCCTCCCCTCTCAAGGCCTAGGATAGAGGGTGAGAAGCAAAGAGGACTCCATCAAGGTACCTCCCTCTGCCTCCCAGAAGCAAGGTCAGACAGCCACGTCAGGAAGCCTGCTCTGAGCCAGCAAGATCCAGAAGCACCACCTCCTCCAGGCAGCCCTCTGAGCTACACACACACACACACACACACACCCCACCCCCTTCCCTGCAACTCAGGACTGTGGTCTCCTTGCCAAACACTGACTGGCGGGGTCTGGGTTCCTCAGCCAGAGAGCTGCTGGAAATAGGGAGCTGGGACCTCAAATTATGAGGGCAGGACCAGGCCCTTGGGGGTGCTCAGGAAACCCTTCCCCAGCAGAAGTGGCTGATCCAGCAGCACCCCAGCGCTCCCACCCCCGTGGGGAGCTCTAGACCACCCCCAGCTTTCCCAGACACGGAGGAAGCACCCACTTCCTCACCCAAGCGGCACTGGCAGGAATCCCAGCCTGGCTTCCTCCGGCCCAGCCCGGCAGGCTCCGGAGCTGCACGGGGCCTGGGGCCCCAGTGGCCTCAAAAAGAGGAAGTGGGGCTTTGGGGTGTGCAGGAGGGGCAGGCAGGCCTGAGGAGAGGCCCCACCCCAAGCCCGCCTGGGGACCATGCTCCTGCAGCCCAGCACCCACTAGTCTCGGCCGCCTGGGCTGGCCCCGCAGCTGGCTCCCTCCATGGGCTGGGTCGCAAGCAGACCTTTGTCGGCTGAGGGGGTCTCCTCCCCGCTCCCTGAGGAGACCCGCAGTTTTGCGAAGGAGAGCCCGAGGCTGCCCTGCTCAGCCCAGTCCTGGCCCAGACGAGCACCCAAGAAACCTGGCAGGACCGAGGGCTTTCAGTCTTACTGCCCTTCACACCCGCCTCTCCGGTCCCCAGAGCCCCGCAGCCTCGGGCCCGACCTCCGTCCCCACGCCGGTCCGTCCCCAGCTGGGGAGGCCTGCCCACACCCTGGTCCCTGGTCCCGTGTGTCACACATCCCAGCACCTGCCGCACCCAACGGCTGTGGAAGGATCTGTGTCTGTGTCCTGTAGCTGAGCCCTGGCAATTGCTTGTGGAACAGACGGAAGGAGAGACGGATGGACGGATGGACACACAGATGAGCCAACCAGCTGGAATCCCGAACCAGGCAGAAGAGGCAGGGGAAAGCAAGCAGGGCGGCTCCGGAAGGAGGGAGAGGCCACTAGGGCAGAAGGAGGTGCCAACGTGGGGAAAGGGTCTCCCTCCGAAGAACAGGATGCCCCTGGGGCAGCGCACCGCCTCCCCCGGGGAGCCTGCCGGGCCGGAGGAGGTGCGGGTAAAAAACCCGGCTCTGCTCCCAGCACTCACACTCTGGGCCTCAGTCCTCCTCATCAGCAAACAGGGGTGCTGCTACCCACGTCCCAGGACGAGTGAGGTGCGGGTCATGGCGGCCAACAGGCTGTTGGCGGGACAAAATAGCAGATGAGCCCAGAAAGGAGGCGCGGTTTCCAGAGCTCAGGAAGCCCAACCATGGGGCCCAAACGGGAGAGACAGAAGCATGAAGCAGGCAGGACACCCCCCCCCACCCCCCTCCCGCCCAAGAACCCTCTATTTCATCTCACCACCTCCTGGTGACAGCCCTCAAGGCCACTAGGCAGGGGCAAAGGTCAAAGTCCCCTAATGACGTGAGCTCCCCAGCCAGCCCCACTTCCCGCCATGCTCTCCCAGGACCCCCGGCTGACGCTACACCGGACCAGAGGCTCCCCATCAGTCTTGGGGTCCAGCACCTATGTTCCAATCCCGGCTCTGCCACCAACCTGCTCGATAACCCTGGGCAAGTCCTTTGCCCCATCTGGGCCTCGGGTTTTCCTTCTCGCAAAGGAATGGTTCTGTCAGACCTCGGCTGCCGGCGCTGGGCTGGGCGTGGAGTGTGAATCATAAAATGAAAAGAACAACAAGCTGAAGGGGGCAGCCTGGGTGTTGTCACCTGGCCCCAGAGGGCTAATTCTAAGGGTGGGGTACGGATTATTCTTTGTACCTGACACCCTCCCTTCCACTTCTTGGGATTCAGCCTTAGCCTAGTCCGTCCCTCCTTTAAAATGCAAATACCTCGTTTACCCCTTACCTCCAGGGCTCAGCTGCCAGGGATAATAAGCCCACTTCTCTATCTCCTGTGCCAATTCCAATGATGGTTAGTGGCTGCCTGGGGAAAATTTGTCCATTCATTCATTCATGCACGCACGCATTCATCTTGAGAGAGATCCATGCCTTCATTCCTTTAACGGCTGTGCACCAGAACCTTCTATGTACCAGGCACCAGGCCAGATGCCAAGAAGAAACTACGCTCCAGGCGCAAGTTCCCAGAGGGCAGAGGTCTCTGTGCCCCCACCCCCCCGCTGGGTGTCTGCACACAGTAGGTGTCCAGGCAATGGTGCTTATTAACTAGCTAAGTAACTGGCTCTTGCCTGAAATTCCACCATTAGTGATTCATTCCTTTAAGTATTCCCCTCACTACATTCTCCCTTTAAAATGAAAACACTTTCATGCCCACACTCAACACATTTCTGATCTCTCTCCCCTTGGTAAGGAAGGACAGAAAGGGGTAGTCCAGCTAGCCTTCAGGGACCTCACCTGGTGCTAGTCCCACCCAGGATGGCAGGACACTGGTCTTCCCACTGACGTCATGCTTTGCCCAGGGCCCCAGCCAGACAGTAGATCCAATGGTGAGGAGGCACGCATGGGGTTGGGAGGTGGGCGAAGAGATCTATTTCACACACCCACAGGCAGATATAACCCAGAGTAACCACTGACCTGCAGGAGCAAGAAGGATGTAACTACTCTGCTAGCAATCTGTTCAAAGAAGCAGCAAAACCCAGAGGAGAGAGAGCAAGCTGGATTCATCATTTACACCAAGATGAGTGAGCAAGAAACCATGAAAGCATTCTTCTATCATGCTGCAGCGGCTAAGTCCTCGCTAACCTAACACAAAACCTAAAAGCCACAGGGAAAAGACTGATCAACTCAATTACATCTTAAAGAATCTACTGCATCGTAAAAGCTATTAAGAGCAAAATCAAAAGATAAAAAATAAGAAATGAGGGAAATATTTACAACTCTTATCATATGGAGCTAATCTCCCCCATATGTAAAAAGCTTCCACAGATCAAAAAGGAAAAGACCAATAACCCAATAGAAAAATGGGAGAAGGTATGGACAGAAAGTGCACATAAAGGCAACACAAATGGCTGTTAAACATTTAGAAGGAAGCTGACCTCACCTATAATAAGAGAAGTGCAAATTAAAACTACTACGGAAAATCATTTTTACCTCTACGATTGGCAAAGATCAAAGTATTTACAGAGCATTTATAGGCGGCGGCAAAACAGGCATTCACACTTAGCCTTGGCGGGAGTATGATTCAGCATAACCTCTGGGGAGGGCAATTTAATCAGATGTAACAAAATCACTCATGCACAAACCTTTGATGTAGCAAATCTCCTTCAAGTAATCTCTCTTACAAACACTTTCACATATGTAAAATGACACATGTACAAGATTATTCATTGCAGCATTATTTACAATAGCAAAAGAAGAGAATGTATCTACCCATTAAGAGCTGGTGAAATAAATCACAATAGATCCTTACTATGGAATACTATGCAGGTGTCAAAAAGGGTGCGGCAGGTTGAACTCTGCTGTTCCGGGGTATTGTGTGAAAAATCCACATGGCAACAGTAATGCCTGGAATAGGTAATGCCTGAACCAGGACACGGGCTAACCAAAACTGCTTTGACGGAGTGAATGAATCTTCAGTTTGTTTCTATTGCCATAATGTAGCTGGTACAATTAAAAAGTTCTTAAATGGGGCTCAGTTGGTTGAGCGTCCGACTCTTGATTTCGGCTCAGGTCATGATCTCAGCATTGTGGGATCGAGCTCCACATCAGGCTCTACACTCAGGGTCGTGGGATCAAACCCTGTGTTGGGCTCTGAGCTGAGCTTAGAGCTTCTCTCTCCTTCTCCCTCTGCCCCTCCCTGCTGCACATGCATGCTCTCTCTCTCTTTAAAATGAATAAATAGGGGCGCCTGGTTGGCTCAGTCGTTAAGCATCTGCCTTTGGCTCAGGTCATGATCCCAGGGTCCTGGGATCGAGCCCCACATCGGGCTCCCAGCTTGGCAGGAAGCCTGCTTCTCTCTCTTCCACTCCCCCTGCTTGTGTTCCCTCTCTCTCTGTCAAATAAATAAATAAAATGTTTAAAAAAAATTTTTTTAAATAAAGTGAATAAATAAATCTTTTTTAAAATAATCTAAAAACTTGGGGTTTTTAGTTTATTTAGTTGTGACTCTTGATCTTGGGGTCATGAGTTTGAGCCCCATGTTGGGGAGTAGAGATTACTAAAAGACATAAACTTTAAAAAAAAATGAACTAAAAAATAAAGACTCTACTGGAAAAATTCAAGGGCAATAGAAGGTAATTGATAGTCAAGGTGACATATAACATGGAAAGACGTGTTCCTGGCATGTTTAGTGAGGTGGGTATGTGTGTGTGAACATATATATATGTATGTAAATACATAAAAAATAGAACCTGTTTTTAAAAAAAAACAAACACACACACACACCATACATCTCAGGCCCATCCCGTCTCAGCTGCACAACCCTGAGAAAGTTACTTACCCTCTCTGTGCCTCAGTTCCCTCATTTGAAAAAAGGGAGAATAACGTCCTGACCACACGGGGCTTTGAGAGGATTCTAGGGGGTAACGCAGGTGGGGCGCCGAGGCTGCGCCTGGCACAGCGCACCCAAGCCGAGATGACAAGTAGCAAGCTGACAGGAAGGGCCGAGAGGTCTGGGAGGGAGTAGGCAGGGAACCCGCCCCTTCCCCGCCACCCCGACCCTGTCGTGAGCCCTGACCCCCCACTCTGCCCTGGGAGTGGCCCGGCCTAAAAGTAGTCACACCTAACAACTGCTATCGGGGGCTCTGAGCAGCACCAGGGGCTGACACCCCCATGGGATACCCAGCTGGGCCTCGCAGGAGAGGCCGTCCGCCCATCCTGGGCTCAGGGGGAGGTGGGGAGACGCTGGGCACAGAGGGAACTGCCATCTGGCATCCCAGACAGTGTCAGGACCTCACTGCAAGCCCCGCAGGCCTGTTCCGAGAGGAGAAAGCATAACGCCTGCCCTCAGGACAGGTTCTGCAAACTCTGAACCCAACCGGAGGAAAGGGGTGGGGGCGGGTGGGCCCACTCTCCCACCTCCACCTGCCCCTGAGTTGGGCTGGATGGACGCACAGTGGAGGACAAGCCAGTGCACCTGTTTGCAGGCCAGGGGAGCAGCCCTAAGCTCAGCCTCCAGGGAAGGGATGAGGTGAGGATGGGAGGGAAGGGATGAGGTGAGGATGGGAGGGAAGGCCTGGGTTACAATACAGCCGCTGCCCTCAGGCAGTTTTCAGTTGGGGAAGCGATCTGCCCTGGGGATAAGCAAGCAGAAAGGGCTCTAAATACCAACCAGGAAAAGACCCTCCTGTTGCACTTCCAGCCTCTCTCGGGCAATTCACGGAAGTAGCCCACCTGCCTCAACTTCCCCCCTGCCAGAGACAAAGCAATGCAGGGGACACAGGCCTGGGCTGAATGTCAGGAGACCCAAGCTATAGTCCGAGCTCAGCCTCTCGCCCGCTCTGGTCCCTTTGCGCTCAGAAGAGCAAACGAGCCAGCCACGGAGAGGTCAGTGGGAAAACATGATGGGAAGACACCCCCGCCCAGATCTCAGCAGGCCATGCTAGGGGCCATGGCTGCCCCCGACCATCCATGAAGCCCAGCACAACCTCACTGTCTGGTTTTGGCCCCCTGAAGTCACCGCCTAGTGCACAGACCACCCCCCACAGACCAGCCACCAGAGTGCCCAGCCCTAATCCAAGGTGCTGAGAGCCCACTTCCTCAAGGCTTCCTGAGAACCTGAGTGAGGCCAAGAGGGCACGGGATGGGCAGGGGGACTGCCTGGTGAAGCCCAGCCCAGAGCCCGGAAGAGCCCTTCTGCCGGGGAAGCAGTTCTAGCCGACCTCCCCCCACCCCCCCCAAACCACAGCCCGGCCTCTGGAGCTGCACCCAGACAGGGGCTCAGGAGGCCCTCCCTACAGCTAAGGCCCCTACTCCTGGTCACTTCCTCCTTCCTTCCACAAACTCCTGCCTTCCAGAGCCAGGCTCCAGCGGGGCACAGGAAGCCTCAGTGATAGAGCGTCATGCACCCCCAAACACAAGCCTCCCCGTGGGGTAGCCTGCCAGGGCTTCTCGCACCTGGCTGGGACCCCAAGAACACCAAGCCCAGTCCTGCTCACCCCCTGGCCAAAAGAACTCCTCCGGGGCTTCCAGAGGCTTCTTTGTGAGTGCATGATTGGACTTATTTCGGTTCCCCAAACGAGCCCCACCCTTTTGACTCCAGGCTCTGGCCGCTGAAAAGCACTGCCTACCTCCCCAGCCCCGAAACCCCTCTGCCTAGCAAACTCCTGCCCAACCCTTCAGAGCCAGGCTCAGCTGCCACCTCCCCCAGGAGGCCTGCCCAGTCCCCTCCTAATCGGGATTCGGTGCCTGCCTCTGCCTCCCCAGTGCCTACACGGCCCATCGAGACGCAGGGCACCCGGCCTGTCACTGCCGGGCTACGCGACACCACCACCCCACCCCCAAGGCTGACGTCTGGCTACACACTGCCCAGCTTCCAAAATCCAACCGTTGGCTGCCGCAGAGGGGACACTTAAAACCCAAGAAGCTCCATGGACTGAGACAAATACAGCGGGCACCGAACGGGCATTCAGCGGCTGGGCACAACCCTGGTGTCCCTGCTCCCGCCTGCATGAGCTCTGACAGGTCACCTGAGCAATGGGGATGAAAATGTCCCCGGCCCTCTGGCCCAGTCCAGCAGTGAAGTGACCTCATGGCTTATAAAACCTCCTTGTAAATCCAGAAGTTTCCCACAGTTTTGGGGGCCAACCGTGCTGTGTTGTTTCAACCACAGGAGAGCAGGCTCCCCCTCGGGGCCCTGCTCTCCATCCTACCTGTGCTCACTGGGCTCCTGCCCACACCCTGCACCGGGTGACAGGCTGAGGCCACAGTTAGCAAGGTCCCCCGGAGAGGTCCCCTGGGGAGCTCATGTTGGCGGGGGAGAGGAGACACATGCAAGAAGTGAGCCCCATGAGGAAGAGAAACGCAAAGGTGGGCAAGGGAGCACTCAGGCTGAGAGTCCGGAAGGCAGGAAAGCCTCGGGGACCACACGTCGGAGGAGCCGTGTGACCTCTCCGGGCCTGTCTCCTCACTCCAACAATGGGCTGGTGAAGGTACGAGCGGCTTCACGCAGAGGCCAGGACGCAGGGAGTGCCATCACGGGGGTCACCCCAGCTGGCTCCACACACAAGGGGCGGGCAGCCGGAGAAACCTGGATATCAACGGGCACTGGCGGACACCCTTTAAGTGCCAGGGGTCTCAGCCTGACTTCCCGACGGCCCCCCAAAGGCAGCCCCTCCCTCGCTCCCGGCCCAGAAAGCCGGGGGTACAGAAGTGCTGGTCGCTGGCCCAGGCACCGCGGACACTCAGGCTCTCCGTCCCCGGGGGGCCTGGGCAGCGGCTCCAGGGAGTCTGGACGCTTCCCCATCAGCCTGGGTCCCCCATTAAAGCAGCACCTCCAGCTGACTTCAAAGGGCTCCTCTTCCCCGGCCAGGTGGGGGGCCGAGGGAGACAGGTGTGGGAGGCCGGGAAGCTGTGCAGGAGTGGAGTCAGCCCGGCCATTGCAGAGGTGGGGAGACTGAGGCCCGGAGGCGGCGGTGGCCCCTCCTCCACATCCCCACCACTTAGTGAGACCAGGGGAGACTGTGCCTCCCACACAGCTCTAAGCAGGAAAACGTGCACTGTCCCAAAGCTGTGGAGCCCTGTGGGGCTCAGTTTCCCCATCTGTGCAGAGAGGGGCTGTGCCCTGAGCTCCCAGGCCTCGCCCCGCTCAGCCGGCCAGTGACACCAGGAGCCATTACAAGGGCCTGGATCCCGGAAGACAAAGAGGTCCCCACCAGCGTAGTCTGGGTCCTGGGGGTGGCACCGCCCACTACGCGCACAGCCTCGCCTTCCCTGAAAGCCAAGCCTGCTGTGCTGCGGACCCCGGCGGGCACGAGCTCCTCCCTGGGTCATGAGCTCTCCCGCCCCCATCACCTCCATCCTGGCGCAGGAGGAAGCAGGAGGAGGTAAGCCTTGGGGGCCACGTACATGTCTGCCAATCAGGGTACCCGCAGCAAAGAGCTCAATTTGTTTCTTTTCCCTTGGGACACTCACAGGTCATTCCCTCCAGTGGTCAATGTGGGGAGGGGTACAGACAGGGGCATAGCGGGGAGGAGAAAGGAGGGTGCCCCCGGTGTCCCCCGGCACCAGCACCCAGAAAGGGATCACCACAGAGCCTGGGGAGGGGGGGAGGCTGCCAAGTGACGGACTCCGGAGCAGACCACTCGAGCCCCCTTTTCTCCCGAGCTTGAGGACCCCTGGAGGAGGAGCCCTCAAATGGGTGACCCGAGCCAGGATGGGGTGTGAGCTAGGGAAGCAGCAAGCAGAGGGGCTGCTTGAGCAAAGGGCAGGAGCGAGGCAGGCAGGGTGCTGACAGAGTCGGGGGGCTGGCCGAGTGCACTGGGTGGG
The DNA here is from genome assembly GCF_004348235.1 of Phoca vitulina. Classification (NCBI taxonomy): domain Eukaryota; kingdom Metazoa; phylum Chordata; class Mammalia; order Carnivora; family Phocidae; genus Phoca; species Phoca vitulina. The sequence goes on along the minus strand of NW_022589733.1, from coordinate 3,868,827 downwards.
GGGCATGGCCAGAGGCCCCCAGAAGCCAGAAGAAGGGGTTCAAACGTGACACCAGACAGGAGAACTGGTCCAGCTTGTGTGCCAGAGGAGCCCAGGAAGCCCGCCGGCCCCTTCTCCAAGGCCCCAGTCAGCCATCCCACCCCATGTGGACAGCAGGGTCGGCTCGGGGTTCCTCCTCCCCGCCCAGCACTTGGCTGGTGCTCAGATGGCGCCTGAGAAATAGACCCACTGATGGGATCAGCAGGTGTCAGGAGAAGAGACGATCCAGTGCCATGGGAGAAATGTCACAAAAGAGGATCTGAGCCCACCTCTGACCCAAGACTCGTCCCCACCCCAACACCTAGAGGGCTTACAGGGGAAATTCGGGAAAGGAAGGTGCTCCGGCCCAGGTCAGCACCCAGGATTGGGCAACACCCCAGGCCTGATGTGGCTATCTGTGAGATCGGGGGGCAGCGGCAGGTCGAGCCAGATGCCCATGGCCGTCAGGTGGACACCCCGCCACCCTCCCTGGGGGCTGGGGGTGGGAGGAGCCCTAGTGGGTGGGTGGAGACTCTGCAAGCTGGGGCGGGGGCAGAGCTGGAGGGCCACCTGGCAGGGGAGCGGGGCTCCAGCCACCCCCGAGGAGACTTAAGACCTGGGTGCGCTGGTCTCAGACAACTGGGAGGAGTTTTCCAGGCATACGTGGCTTTCCCGGCCACCTGCCTGGGCACGGCCACTTCACAGATGTGAGCTAGCAGTCAGCCGTCCCCCGGCCCTGCCCATCCTGACCTCCCTGGTTCCCTCCCCCACCACGTTCACCCTCCCACCTGAAGCAGGACAGGCAGCAATCATCCCTCCCCTCGAGTCGTGGCTCTGCAGCACCAGATACAACGTGTCACCCTGTTTAGGCCTTAGCCATGAGCGACCCATTGTACAGATGCCAGAAACTGGCTCAGATAACCTAGCTCACCTCTCATGCTGCTGGAAGCAGGCAGAGTGGGGCTGGGGGGCAGGACCCAACGACCTCCAGAAGACCCCTGCCTCTCTGGCAGTCTCATTCACTGAGCCGAACTAACTCCCCGTTTGTAGCTACGCAGGCCTGTTCAAACACACTAACTGCCCGATGGGCCCACCACCCCCTTCCCTCCCATCGCTGAGACCGGACCCCATGGAAGGCTAGAACCAGCCACTCGGACTCAGGCGTCCCGTGGGACCCACTCTGCCTGCTCCCTCGGCGGCCCCAGAAGGGTCCCGGCTGGAGAAAGCTCTGGCCTCTGTCTGGGCGCTGGAGGATGGAAAGTGGTCGTCAGCTCAGTGCGAATGTGCCCCCCACGCTCTTTCTCCAGGACAGGAGACAGGCGAGGGACGCTGAGGGATGGGCCACCGGCCACCTCTCAACGATCACCAGGAGGATAGGAGGGCAAGTCAGGGAAAATCCAGAGGGTCAGATCACCCACGGCCCAGCTGAAGCAGGACCCCAGCACATGTCCCAGCGCGGGACAGCCACAGGATAGCCCTGCCCCAGCCCCAGCGCCCCCTGCAGTGCGTGCAGACAAGGGTCAGGCCAGGCCCATGGGGTGGGGGACCCACTCAGGGGAACCCGATTCCTCCTTCCACGTGGTAAGGATCACCCCCTACTCACCCTTCAGAGCCACCCAGAGCCCCGGCTCAGCTTTGCCCCACCCAGCCTCTCCAAAAAGGAGGCACCACGTCCTGACCCCACTTGGGGCCTCAGACATGGCGGCTCTCCATGACAGGTAGTGTGTGCACCTGGACCACCCCGGGGGCTGACTCGCTGTGTGACCCAGGATGAGAAAGTATCCTGCTGGGCCTCTGTCTTCTCCTCTGCAAACTGGTGGGGGACGGGGAGGGTACGTACCGCACAGGGTGGGGGTGAGAGGAGCAGGAAATGGGTTAAACCATGAGTTATAAACTGTAAAGGGGGGTACCTGTCCCCACAACAACAAGTCTGACCTTTATCTCCTCTTGAAAAAGCACCTTTGGCCTGGTTAGAGGCCCTCCTCCTGCCCCATCCCACCACTCACGGCCTCACCCCTCCCTGCACCGACGCCCATTCCTAGAGGACTCGCAGGAAGTCTCCTTCTCTCGAGACCCACTCCCGGCAAAGGGGCCCTTCGAGACCACCCCTGCACCAACCCCCAGAACCGGCTGCCAGTAAACAGCCGCTGCTTTGCACTCAAACTCTACAAGAGACTCTGCCCCCACAAAGTTCACACCTTCCCTTCTGAGGGCCCCGAATCTGGAACAATCTGAGAGCCTCCCTTCCTCTGCACCTCACATCAGAAGCCACAGGAAAACCCCAGAAGGCCTCCTCTGGAGGTGGGGAGACCCGTAGCTTGGTTAGAAACAGACCCTCCCAGAACAGACGGTCCCCGACTCGGTCCCCACAGACGCCTGCACTTCCGGCGAGCTGGTCCCTCTACACTTCCTCTTAGGTCTGCTCACTTCTCGTTTCAGTTATCTTCGTTCGCCCCGTCCCAGGCAAGGAGACATCATGAACTCACAGACCCAAGGTCCTAATTACAGGTTCGTTTTTCTTAAATACATTAAAATAAACACCTAGCAAATTTTAAACATGCTCATCTACATATGGGCTAAAACACACCCCCCCCCCCCAGAGCCCCGTCTGAGAAAGGCTGGCCTAGTCCCTCTCACGTGGGCCACCCTCGGGTTGTCCACCCGCACGTATGCGGCTGACAGCCCATGGCCACACAGCCATCCAAGCAGAGCCAGCCTGGACTCCAGCCACCCAGACTCTGGCCGCCTGGCCGGGCCTCAGGGGGCCGGGGGCCCTGCTGCACCAAGGCCCAGCCCAGCCCTCTGCTTTCCTCACCCCTGCGGCTCCCCTCCCCCAAGGGCTGGCCAGAGAGGAAGCGCCTGGAGCCAGCTGTCCTGAACCCCGGGTGGTGACACAGAAATGAGGCACCTGCTTCGCTCTGTGTGCCTGGGTCTGGATGAGTCCATAGAATGTTCCAGAAGGACCTACTCCCACTGGTCCACGTTGGTCCCTGGGGGCCTCGGGTTGGGAGGGCTGGAGGGAAAGGAAGATGATTCCATTTTCCTGAGGCATCTCGGTTCTGTCTCTTGGGCATGTGTCACTTTCAGAGTTTGTTTTTTGGTTTATTTTTCTTTTTAACGTAACAAACAAAGTTCGATTGCCCTTCCCTCGCTAATTGTTACCGTCGAGAAGAATGTACTCGTAAATGTAAAATTACAACCACGAAAAGTGGACATCTGAAGAGTCCAGGGCTGACGGAATTCCAGGTGGAACACGCCCAGTGAGCACCCCGCCACAGAAATGACCGCACCCCCTCGTCAGGCTGGGCAAAGCCTGGGACCAGCTGTCCAGGTCCTCTGTCCGGGAGGCGCCCCGCCTCCCGCAGCCCAGACCCTGTCCACCCCCGGCCGGTGGGGGAGGCCCGGCCCGTGCCCCGCCTCGGCCCAGGCTGCCGGGACACAGGGTGCCCCGGCCCCCCCTCCCCACCCCCGGCCCTTTACCTGGCTCTCGTCCAGGCCCCCTCGGGGGCAGCCCGGCCCACGCCTGCCCCTCCTCGGCCGGCGTCCGGGCGCACGCATGGGAAGCCTCCCTCGCCGGCTACCTACCGAGAGCGAGTCACATCTGGGACCCACAGCTTCCTGTTCCACGGCGGCCGCTGCACAAAAGCTAAGGCCGAGCCCTGAGCTAGGCGCCTCCGGGCTTGAGGGGGAGGGTGGGGGGGCTCTCCCAGCTGCAGCGGGGCCCTCAACAGAAGTGGGGAGAGGCATCAGGCCAGGCTCCCGGCTCCAGTGACTTCATGGAAATTGGAAGCTTGAAGCTGGAACGACTTTCAAAAAGTGAAAATAAAACAAGCACCCAAACCTCCGTTAGAAGCCCCAAGAAGACGGTTGGAGGCCAGGAGTAAATGCGTCTTTGATGAGCACTGAAGGCGAGAGCAGCCCGGCACCGGGCCCCATCCTGGCTCCCCCACTGACGGGCAGGCCCTGAGCCTCGGTTTCCCCACCCACGTGGTCAGGGGGCTTCAGCCAGCTCTGTGAGGTCAAAGGCTTCCAGCCTCATCTGCTGTCCCTCCATTTCGCAGCTGCCCCCAAGCCAAGGCCCCTGCCTGGAGTTGCTATTCCAAGCAGCTCGCGCCCCCAGAGAACCCCAGCAGCCCTGAGCCCTAGGAGGCCAGGAAGCAAGCCCCTTCTGCTTTGCCAGCCCTCAGTTTCCCCATTGGGATCATGTGGTGCTCAGTGGTGAGGCAGCAGGCTAGGAAGGGCCTGGAAGCAGGGAGCGGAGGCCTCCCAAGATAGAGGGGCAAGGCACTCCTGGTCCTCAGGGAGCCTGTTCCAACATGTGACCTGGGGTCCTGCGATCACTTTCTACCTCTTACCCTGACAGCAAAACCTACTGTTTGGTAGCAAAGTGGAGAACAGAGCCCAGTTTTCCCAGCTGCCACTCCTGCCTTTCCCAGGCCTCTGTCTCAGCTCCGTCCTCAGAGGAGGCCGTGGCCAGGCTCTTCCCTCCTGACCTGCTGCACCCCCAGCCCTGGCCACTGGGCACCTGGCCCCCCAGCCCTCACACAGACTTCAAGGTCCTGGCAGGGAGGGCCTGTGCACACAGGCTGACGAGCCTTATGATCAGCATTCGGACACCGGGCTAGCATCGTGCACAGCCTCATACAACTGCCCATCGGCCCCATGAGGAAGGTCCTGCTATCCTGCCGCTTCTGCAGAACAGGAAGCTGAGGCTCAGAGAGGCCACTCACTTGCCCAAGCACACACAGCTAAGAAAAGGCAGAGCCAGGCAGGATTCAAACTCAGGTCCAGCTGATTCTGCGGCCTGTGCTCTCAACCACTCACCCCATGACCATCGTGGACCAAAGAAAGGCTTCCCTGAGGACAGGCTACTCCAAATCCCACTATACCCTCCTCCCCATGGCCAGGACCCCTCTCTGGTGCTAGGGACACAAACGGGACTTGGACGACAACCCCCGTTGGCCAAGCTCCCAGGTTAAGATGTGCCCACCAAGGTCTGCACAAAGGTCTGGGAGAGTCACCCACGGAGACGAGATACGTGGACCAGAGCTCCAGGCAGAGAGACCTCACCCGCCTGGGAGCCACAGGCTGAGAAAGTGGCAAGGCCCTGAAACAGTGGGCAAGAAGGAATAGAAGCGCAGCGAAAACAAGGCAGACAGGGCTGTCAGGCGACCAAAGGACAAATAACGCCGAGCCCTGAGCCAACAGATGTCAAGCCTTTCCCCTCGGGAAGAAATCCCACAGCACAGCGCCTTTGGGACCCCAGGCAGGTTTCCCGGAGGGGGTGTGAGCAGGGAAACACCATTTGTACCTCAGTCACCTCATCTTTCCCTTCCCCTAAAGTCAAGGGGCTCACCGCAGCCCCAGAGGAGCCCTGAGAGGGGTCTGAGCAATCAGGCTGGTGATTTGCCAGCCCAGCCCCTCGTCCCATGGATGAGGAAGGAACAGGCTTATGAGCCCTAGAGTCAGAACCCCACGGAGCAACCTTTGGCCAAGCTGTGTGATCCTGCCAGCCCGGGAGCCCATCTATAAAGTCACCCAGGTCCTTGGAAGGCGGGGAGGCTTAGGTGAGAAACGTGTGTAAGGCATGGAGTAAGTGCTCAGTGAAAGCAGAAGACAAGGGAGGCCAGACCGGGTGGGTTCTCTCAGTTCCAAACCCCAGATCCTGGTTCTACTGCATGACTGCCCGGGTCAAAGGCCCTCCGTGGCTGAGTCAAGTCCTGACCCCCACCACTCATGTTTCCATCCTCCCTGATTAGGAGTCAGAGGCCCTCGTTCCATCCTATAACTCAGAACAAGCTGCATGACCTCAACCAGTCCCTTCTCCCTCTGGAAACCCAGTTTCCTGCCTGTTAAATGAAGGACTGGGCCCAAGCATGTCCATATATTCCCAGCCCGGGAAAGAAAGGGATCCCAGCCCATCCCTGAGTCCACATCCCATGCCTCACTCTTCCACACCTTGACTCAGACCCTTCTGCCACCAGGAATGGTCAAAACGCTGCCCATCCTGCCGAGACAAGTATAAAGGCCCGCTCCTCCAGGAAGCCTTCCCCGATGTCCCATCACTACCGCCTCTGGGCCGCAGAGCGCCACAGGCCTCTCCACAGGGCGTTTACAGTGCTCTACCCTCCTTCTGCAGCGCCCATCTCCACTCTGGCAACGGCTCGCTGTTCCTATGGGGAACCAGCCCTCCAGGGGTGCGCCTGTGACCGCGGTCCACTGAGGAGTGGGCGTGGGACTCAAAGTGGTCCGGGGAGATCCAATTCCGGGACTTTGGTTGGAACTACGTCGGCAACAGCCTGGTGGGACGTGAGCTACAAGCGACCAGCGCCACCTTTACCACTGCGGGAGTCAGCCTGCAAATGACCTCCGGCCACCCTGGGTATTCATGCCCCTCCCACGCCACCTGGGCCACCCAAAAATAGGCAGAAGGCACACTGTGTGGCATAACCTGAGAGACACGTGGCTTCCACCTGGCCCGCACGCTGTGAGGACACTCAGGCAGCCCCGTGCCAGGGAGCCGCGGGCCCTGTGTCCCCTGTGTCCCCGGCGTCCCCGGGAGCAGCGCCCGCAGCCCCGGTCCCTGGCAGCTGGACTCCCTCTCGCCACCGCGGCCCTGGCCTGCTCCAGAGGGAGCCAGGATCGCCTCTTCTCTTCGGGAGACCCCCCCACCCCCACACCAGGCCGTCCAGGGGCCCTCGGTGACATTTCCGCCTCACGGACCTGCGCTCAGACTCTCGCCTCAGCGCTGGCGTCCGGTCCGCTGGTCCCAGCCCTTCCAGGCTCGTCGTGGTCAGGACGGCTGCAGCGAGACCCCGGCGGAGGGGGCCCTGTCACTCACCTTCCTCCTGGGCTGATTTTTCACACTGGGCGGGGGTTGGGTGTATTCCAACGCACCAGCTCACCTCCGGCCCCTCTGCCTCCATCTCCTCCTGGCTGTGGGCTCGGGGGTGTGCCGGGATCCCCTGCTTTCCCAGCCTGGGGACATACGGACACGCTCTGGCTCCCTCCTTCACTCCACAGGCAGAAAACGGGATTCCAGAGAAGGGGCTGGCTGAGGTCAGGCAATGGGTTACAAGTGACAGGATGGAATGAGGGCCTCCTAACTCCTGATCGGTGGTGGTCCTAAGGGGCGGCTTGGGGCGAGCCTCAAAGCCACTCCAAATAAACACATGTGCTAAGTAAACAGCATCTTAGCTATTAAACTCGGCTCCTCTGCACGGCCCCAGCTCTGCAGAAATCTGCCGCCTGTCGCAGGTCCAAAGCCAGAACAAGGGGAGAGGACCAGCCCTGCATCATGTGGGTGGTACCCCGGCGCCCCGGAGGGCAGGGGGCTGGCTCCCATGACCCGGACGGCCCGGGCCTCTGCCAGGCCCAGGAGACGGGACTTTGGAGGAGGAAGGGGGCAGCCAGGGTCACAGGGTGTTGAGTAACAGCAGAGCATCCTAAAAGAACAGATGTGAAAGCTACTGCCCTGCCAACCAAAAGTCCTCATTTCCTTTGAAAAACTTGGCAGCTGGGCCGCACCAGCAGCCGCCTGTCCTTCCCCACACCCAGCTGCCGTGTGAACGGCTGAGGGGCAGGGAGGAAGGCCACGCTCCGCCCCACAGAGCTGAGGAAGGGGGTCACCCCCATGATGCCACGCCATGAAAATGGCAGCCACAGACCTGTGTGCGCAGAGCCAGCTCTCTTTCATTTAACAATATCACAGATGTGTGAAAATCTAGGGCCGCCTGAGTGGCTCAGTTGGTTAAGCATCTGCTTCTGGCTCAGGTCATGATCCCAGGGGCCTGGGATGGAGCCCCAGGACGGGCTCCACACTAAGCAGAGAGTCTGCTTCTCCCTCTCCTTCTGCCCCTTCCCCTGCTCGTGCTCTCTCTCAAATAAATAAAAAATCTTAAAAAAAAAAAAAAAAAGAATCTAGAAGGATGTACCCAAATCTTAGGAGTTACCAAGTTGGCAGAATTTAATGGTTTTATTTTCATACCTATCTTCTTATTTATGACTATTTTCCAGTTTTCTCTAAAAAAAATTAACTACCCGTGTTATTAAGAGACACCAGGTAAAACTACCATGAAGAAAAAAACAAGAATCAGAAAAAACAACGTCCTGAGACAAAGTTCTCCCACAGTGCCAAACTCAGCACCACTTGTACAGGTGAAAATGGAAGCGTGTATAATTAAAAATGCTACGACATTAAAGCCACTGAGCATCGGCGGCCTCAGGCATCACACAAGAGGTGCGAGCAGACAACGTGAACCTCCCAGTAGGAGCCCGCAAGCCTGTCTCCGTCTCCAGCATGCGCCCGTGCAAACGAAACTGAATGAGATCAAGCCTCCAGATACCCCTCCCGATTCATAGGCGGTTCACGGGGGTAAGGAATGTGTTACACATGATAGCAGGCTCTACTGTAGGAAAAGGGATCTGGCTTCCAAAAACCCCCAAAATGGGGCACCTGGGGGGCTCAGCCAGTCAAGTGTCTGCTTTGGGCTCAGGTCATGATCCCAGGGTCCTGGGATCGAGTCCCACATCAGGCTCCCTGCTCAGCAGGGAGCCTGCTTCTCCCTCTCCCTCTGCCATCCCCCCAACTTGTGCTCTCTCGCTCTTTCAAATAAATAAAATCTCTAAAAACAAAAAAACCATGGCACCAGGGAGAGAGTGGATGACTATCAATCCTGTCATGCAATCTCATTATTTGGACCCACATTTTTAAAAAAAAACTAAAATAGATACATATTTGATGTGTATGGAACGATTGGAAATTTGAACTCTGCATGGACAGCTACAATCAGAGAGAACATGGTTAGGGTTCAGGTGTGGTAATAATCCTGGGGGGGTTAGTCCTTATCTTGCAGTAATATATACTACAATTTGTCCAGACGAAGCGATCAGTCAGGAGGGGAAAGCGTGCGGGAGGAGGGAGGACTCCAGGGTGGCCGCTAAGGGATGGGTACACAGCTGCAGTCAAGTTCGTCTGCCCTCCCCCGTATCCCTGTAATCCTTCCCTAGTGAAGCTGAGAGCCGGTCCCTGGAAGAACTCTGGCACCTCGTCTTGTTCAAGTCTCAGCAGTGAAGGGGTCGTGGTAAGCCCCTGCCCACCGATGGGAAATGTGCCGCCCTGGGAGGGAAGGCCACTCACCCCGGGTCCCAGAGCTAGAACCTAACGACAAAACCACAAAACCAGACTCGATCCTGCTCCGGGCCTAGCCCCCAGACCACGCGGGATGAGCTCCCAACCTGAACCCCAGGCCCCTGTGCAGGAAGCACGGGGGACCTGCAGGGTCCCAGGCTCCCCCATCACCCACTCACCGGGCAGAGGCACTCCTCCTCCGTGGCCTCGGCCTCCACCCACTGCCAGCACAGGAGCTGCAAGGCTTCCACGACCAGCCAGGGTGCGACAATTAACCCCTCTCCCTGCAAAGCCCTCGTGGGAGCCCCTCCCTGTCTCATCCACTGACCACAAAGCAGTTTCCCCTTCCCCGGGAGCGGAGCGCCCTCCGCGGCCCCAGACGCCTACCGCAAACCTGCATTGGCAGGGGTGGGGTGGGGGGGTACCCCCCTCCTAATTTACACTACACAAAGAATCCCCAGTGTGTGCAAACTCTTTGCTGCCCGCTCCTCAGAGGAACGCTCCAACCGCAAAAATACCAGCAACAACCTACATGTCCAGCAATAGGGGACCAAGAAATCTGCCAGGGCTGCTCGCGCCCCGGAGGCCGGGCCAGCCTGGTGTGTCTGAGATCCCCGACGACGCACTCCCAAAGCGTGGGGGACACGCTGGGCTGGGGGAACTGCCCTTAGAGGACAAGAAAAACATTTGTCGTGAGCAATTTGTTTTCTTATCCTTTAAAAAAAAAAAAAAAAAAAGCCCTCTGGAGGGATATACACCCGTATATTAATGGGTTACTTCGAAGAGTACAGATTCTGATTTTTGTCCTCACTTTGTTGCTTGAGTTTTCTGATTTTTCAATAATAAATGTGATTTTTTTTCTGTAATTAACATAAAAAATTCAAGCCACTTAAAAGGAAGCTATGAGCTGCCTTTGTCCTTCTCCTGGGACCATAATGAGAGCCTTGGCCGAGGAAGCAGAAGCAGCCTCTAAAGTTCACATCGCTTCTCTGAGCCTCAGTTTCCCCATCTGTGGGGGAGACCCCCCAAGTGCACTCCTCCCGCCATCCCCGTGGAGCCTGTTCCCTCCTCTGTGAGATGGGGACCGTAAGGCACACCCACAAAGCCATGGAAACAGTGTCTGCCCAGCCTTGCCCTCCCCCACGCCCCTGTGGACAACCAGGCCCATTTCTGACCTTTGCTCTCTGGTAGCTCCTGACCCCGCACCCAGGCTGGTGGGGACCCAGGGGTACCCGAGGCCAGACACTGGGATGAACAGTCCTCATGGCCACACAGGCAGAAGTCCACCCTGCTCAAGGCTGACATGCTGAGCCCTTGAGTCCTTCTGATCGCCCTTCAGGAAGGGGGTATAACCCCATTTTACAGAGGAAGACCCAGAGGCTCAGAGGGGATAACTGACTACCTCCCTGCACACACCAAAGCCAGATGAAGACTGCAACCTGGGGACCCTTCTGTGAGCTACTCCAACACTCTAGTCACGGGGCCAGGGGTGGGGGGAGGCGGTCAGCCATTCTGCATCCCTTTGGAAGAGCCAGGCGCACTGCTTAGGGCTGCGGGCAGGACTGAGGGAGGACTGGGGTATGACAGGGCATATAGCTGGAAATCTGGGTTTTCGTGTAGAATCTCATAGTTTCAGATTCTGGCAATGAATCCAAAAGAAACTGTAAGCTGTTCTCCTATCAGTGCTCTGGCTTACTGCTGTGTGACCCGGAGCAACCTCTCTGGACTTCAAGTGTGTCATCTATAAAGTGGAAAAAATAACACAAGTTACTGTGACAATAAGCTACACTTTGCCCCGACTAATGATAATAAAAAGCAACAGTGAACACAGTGAATGCCAGGCACCATTCTAAGTAACGTGAATGAACGTCCTTTCATTCCGACCAGTAGGCATTTTTTTTTAACTTTGTATTTTGAAATAATTTCAAACTTCTAGAAAAGTTACAAGAAAAACACAAAGAATTCCCCTACACTTTTTATGCAGATTTGCTTATTTGTGCTGTTTGGCCTCACTTTAAGGTCTGTCTATATATGGGTCTCTCTGCAATATTTGAAAGGAGATTGCTTACACTGTGCCCCTCTACCCCTAAATACTTCAGTGCATGTTTCCTAAGGACAAGGACCCCTACAAATAGTTATCAGGTCATTTAACATTGATACAATGCTTTTATCTACAGTGCATATTCAATCTCGTCAACTGGCCCAATAATGTCCTGTACACGATGTTTTTTTTCCAGCCTGGGTTCACATACTGAGTTTGGTTTGTCCTGTCCCCTTGGTCAACGTTAATCTGGAACCGTTCCTCGGCCTTTGAGATAAGTATTCTTACTGCCTCCATTTCATAGATGAGTAACAAGCTCAGAGAGGTTGAAGCACTTGCCATAAGTCACACAGCTAGGAAATGTTGAGCTGAGACTCAAGCCCAAGAGGCCCCCTCCAGAGGCTGTGTTCTTGTCTGCCAGGCGTAAGACCTTGCAAATAATAGCCTTTGTTGTTAATAGCTGGAAACCGTGGCTCCCTCTGCAAACAGCCAGACTACTCCCAGCCACCTCACTCAGCAGGTGGTCATTAGCTGAAGGAGTGGCCTCCTGCTGCCAGCTCCGTGCACCTGGCAATGGCCCTGGCCCAATGCCCACCACCCCAGCCCGCAGGGCTCCATTTAGCCCCCTCTATAATAAGCTGGGAGACAGAGAGGGCGGTGGAGGGCTGAGGGTGGGAGGGAACCACGGCTCCTGCCTGCCTTTTACCCCCCTCTTAAAGTGACAATTCAGGCTCAAGTGTCCATGTCCAAAACGCAGACGAAGTGTCCATGTCCAAAGCCCCAGAACCAAAGCCTGAGGTCAAAAGGGCCCCCAGGCCAGGTCCCTGACCCACAGTCCACCAGCACCGAATGCGACCCCTGAGGTCAGCTGTCCAAGAGGGGGGCAGAGCACTTTCTAAGACACCTGATGGGGTTGCATGGGAGGGAAGAGTTTACAGGAAGAAGGAACAGCAAACACGAGGGCTGGGAGGTAGGAATGGAGTTCTCTGTGCAGGGAGCAGAAAAGACGCAGGACTCGAGGGGTCGTGCAGCCTGTGCTACTCAGAGAGGAGAGGGAGTCTGTGGGCTGATCCCACGTACTTGGCTTCCTCAGTGAGGACCCTCCGGGATGTGGAGTCATCAACTGCTCTCTGGGCTGGGGGCCCCTCTCCCCAGTTCTAACCCAGGCCAAGCATCAGCTTAGGAAACCACTCTCTTTGGTTCCTAAACGGGTGTGGCTCAGGGCCTGGAGGCTACCGTCACCCCCGGCCCCCATCCCCCTGCCAGCCAGCCCCCATGACAAGTCTCTCCAGCCGCTGGACTGGTCATGAGTCACAGCTCCCCTCGGACTCACACCAGATACCAGGAAGGTCTGCAACAGACCAATTAGGATGTTGTCTTCTGCTTGAGTTCCAGGCTGTTCTGTTGGCTTTAAGGCTAATCTGTGCTGAAATATTTCAAAATCCTGGGACCTTCTCCTTGGACACCCGATTAAATTCAGAAGTTTACATCTGTCCCCAGACCAGACCCACAAACCCCGGTCCGAGTTTCAGAGGCAGAAGTTCTCTTGAAAGTTTTTCAGAGTTTTGCTTTTCTTCCTTTGAGACAATTTTGAAAATACAACAAGCATGAATGAAGAAGAAAAAGATCGATCACCAGACTCCCCCGAAGATGTCCCAATGAAGACCTCTCCCTGTCCGTCCTTCTCCAGTGTCCCGGGTGCAGGACGGGCCTGCCCTGCTGTGTGAGGCTCTCCCTACAGAGGTGTTTGGGGTCAAGGTGCACTTAGTCTCCCCCGTGGGCTAGTGGGCTCAGGAGGGCAGGGAGCATGTCTACCTCGTCTCTGTGCCCCCTGCTGAGGCTGGCCACTCAAGGCTCCCTTGCTGGAGTCAGTCACAGAGTTAGCATAAGCCCCTCTGCCCCATCGGCCGTGCCTGTGTGCCCAGGTACAGAGGAAAAGGATCCAAGAGGTGGAGGTCAGCAGCAAAGCCCCAGCGCATCCTCGGGGAAAATGAGGAGCCGGAGGAAAGGAGAGGTGAGCAGGCAATGTGTTGTGCCCTTGGTGGGGGGTTTAAGGGGTCCACTTGACTCGGCCTGTTGGGGTGGGGTCAGGCTCCCAGTGTGTACTCAAACAGACTTCCCCAGAACCATGCCAGAACAGGACGGGAAGACCAAGAGGCCAGGCCCTAGTCCCAGCTCCAGGTCTACCTTGTCACGAGGCCTTTGAAGACCTCAGCTTTCCCACCTATAGATGGGGCTGGCCATTCCAGCCCTAAATCACAGGATCAAACGATCTAAGGGATGTGCCGTGGCTTCGTAAGCCATCTGGCCTCAGAAATCAGAGGGCTCCCACCTCTCCCTGCCCCCCCCCACCCACCATAAAAGGCCCAAGAGCAACCTCTCTCCAAAGCCTAAGAGCGTCAAGAGCTGAGGTAAGAGGACCCCGCATGTGAAGATCCTGAACATTGAGCCCCGGGGGAGGCAGCAGCCCACCCCGGCTCCCCCTGGCGCAGCAGGCCGCTCCTGTGGGGCCTCCTCGCTACACCCGGGGTCTACACCAGACAAGCTCCCCGCTACTATGAGGGCGGCTGCCCATGTGTCAAAGCAGGGCCTGACTAACAGAGCCCCAAAGCCCTGCCTGCCGAGCCCCCCAGCCTCGTGCCCTGAGCCCAGCGCAGGCCTGTGGCCATCCCTTCACTCCCCAGCTGAGCATCACTCTGGACCAGGTCTGAGGGCGCGTCAGCACGCCGGGGGCTGTCCGGGTCCGGCCGTTCTGGGCACAGCCCCACCACCCGGGGCAACTGTGCTCCCCGCCTGAAAGGCTCCAATTCTAGTACCGGGGCCTAAACTCTCATTTCCAGCTTTGCTTCTGGGCCTCAGAAAGAACATGAGTTCTTGGCCTCTGAGGGAGGGGACCCAAGACAGAAACCTTCAAAGCCCACCGAGAAAGGCTCCAGCATCTCTCGGCCAACCAGGGTCGGCTACCACCACCATTACCCGTTTCCTTCAGGTGTAAGGGTGAGGTTCCAGGTTTCGCCCCGTGGGGATCTAAGTCAGGGGCCAGCGCCTTGCTCTCTCTCCCATCCCCCTCTCCCGCAACCGGCGAGGGGTCCTGCTCAGCCCGGGCTGTGGTTGGACCGCCTCCAACCCCAACCCCTGGTCTGGCCCTCACTGAGCCTTCTCCCCTTGAGGTATTATTGTTACTTTCAATACATCTACTGGCCCCCTTGTCCAAGTCTGGGAAACCGAACCAGCCAGCCCCTCTGGACCATCACAGGCCAACAAGCCTGCCAGCGTTGGTCCGCAGGCCACCGGCCCGGGGTGCAGGCGGCGGAGGGCACAGAGCCGCGTCCCTCCCGCAGGTCTCAGTCTTGCCCTCCGGAAAGTGGGGCTGGGCCGCAGCTCCTGCCGGCGGGGGCTCTGTCTGCGAGGCTCTCCCGCGGCCCCGGGGAGGGTCGGGGGGGGGGCAGAGGACCCAGGGAGGGAGCATCCCAGAAGACCCCCCCCCCAAACCTCGCAGGAGGAGCAGAGCTCGGGGAGCGGGGGCCGCTCGGCCCGGCATCCCAACTCCGCGCCCTTCCCGGGAGCCAGCCCCACACCCACCGGGGCTCCGCCCAGCGAGGAGCGCGCAGACACCCCGCGCGACAACCCCCCACGACGCGGGGAGGGGGGGGGCCGGGAACGCGAACGGCGGCGCGGGATGCCACTCGGGGTCGCCGCGCCTCCCCGCGCCCGGGCCGCCGCCACCGCGCTCACCTGCCGCCGCCGCTGCTCCCGCGGGCGCTCCGGCCGCCGCCGCCTCCGCCGCCCGAGTGGCCGCGCCGCCGGCCGCGGGCGGGATCCGGCAGTGCGGGCGGGGGCGGCGGAGCGGCCGCAGGCGCCCCCCGCTGGCCGCCCGAGCCCCGAGCCCCGAGCCTGGCCGCGGCGGGGGCCCGACGCCCCGTCCGCCTTCAGGCGCCGCCCGCCACCGCCCTGCTGCATTTCCACCCGCGGTGCCGAGAACGACCACCGCCCGCGCCCCGGGCCCCCTGAGAACGGGAGCAGGAAACCAAACCTGTCCCCAGAATACCAAAGTATTTTTTCTCAAAGTCACGCACGTGTGTGGACGCACCGGGTGCTGCTCCACCCCCAGAGGGAAACACTTTCTAGCAAACTCTTTCAGCTGTTTCTGCTCCAGTTCACCACCACCACCCCTTCCAGGAACACCCCTTTCTAGAAGGAACTATAGACTTCGGGCTAATGCACTCCTGCCAAGATGAAGGAAGCTTAGGTGGAAACTTTCTGCCTCTCCCCGGCCTTAAACTCCCCGGGCGTCCGGAGATGGGAGCCGCCCCCGAGCACCGTGCTCACAGACACGAGGAAGAGAAAGAAGGTATTCTCAGAAAGTAGGTGTCTAACCCCATCGTGACCCCACTCACTGCTGCCTACAGCCCAGGGTGGGGCCCCAGTGTTGGCAGCATAAACATCTGCCCTGTTTCCGAGGCACCCAGGCTGGGTGAGCAAGAAAGCACTCCTGAGTCACAGCTGGGAGGGACAAAGGAGGCGACCAGCAGAGCGTTTAACTGAGACCTTCATGAGTCCACCTGTCCAAACTGCACTGACGCCCATTATAGAATAATGGCCTTGCTGAGAGGGGTCACGTGGGCAGCTGTTAGGCCCATTTCTCCCGCCCCGACCTCGGAGTCCCTCGCCCGAGCTCCGCAGGAAAGATTGCTGAGAACGTGCAGTTTATCAAGCGCAGCTGATCCGATGACAAGCAGGTTGGAGAGACGCCGATCTACTTGGAGCCCTGTGACGGCACCCGGAGCCAGGCGCATTAGGTTACCCTCCAGGGAAGAGACACCCAGGGTCTGGGTCTTTGCGCCTTGACCCCGCAGTAGGCCTCGAACCCAGCCCAGTGGACACCCACTTTGGAACTATGCTGAGGAATCAGATGGCGGAGTGCTGGAAGGTGAAAATCTGATCTTCCATCCCAGATGGTGGGTGGGAGGGAGGACCCAGCTGAGACTGCTAACCCTTTTGTGCAGCAAGCCCGCCCTGATTCCCCAAATCCAGTTCCCACCGCCTCCCGGCATCCAGATGGTGGCACCTGACCCTGGGGGCCGGAGCTGGGCCGCTACCCTGGTGAGGTCGCTGCTGCATCCCGAGGGCTCACAGGGGAAGATCGGAGGGCCTGGGACTTCCCTGCGCAGGAAATGGGCATCCCAGCGGCGGGCAAGAGACTGGGCACACCTAATCCTCATCAGCCGGCGTCTGCGCCTGGCCCCGCCCACCCTGTAGCTCCGCCCCTGAGCAGAACCCAGGAAGTGAGTTTGCCCCAGGCCTCAAGACCAGTGAGCGTCTCAGCTCCAGGCTGGGGTGTCCTGGCTGCCAAGGTCAAACCTGAAGAGAGTGAGGGGTGAGCCCTGGGCGTGGGATGGACCTGCTGGGGCTCACGCTCAGGCCTGTCCCTTCCGCCTCTTCAAGCACAGTGCTGGGAGCCCTCAGCCCCTTTGCGGTGTATGGGGGTGGCGGGGTTTAGGGCGGGATGCTGTGACTTCCCACCCTGTGGTGTGTGTATCATCTTTTCGTAATTCTATGACCAGCTCTCCTGACAGCAGACAGGAAAACGGAGCTGGGGAAAGTGAGTTCAACACAATGCTTGCATCAGTGCGAGCCGTGAACTTCCCACTAATGGCCAAGGCAGCCCCACATCTGCGCTGTGGCCAGCTAGCTCACGATGCCCCCTGCACGCTGCCCTCAGCGAACGACTGGCAGACTGGAGCCAAAGTCAGAATGGCCCAGAGGCCTAGTGGAAACACACACCGCTGGGCCCCCCTTGGAGTCTGATTCAGCAGGTCGGTCTGGCTACCGAGAATTTTAACTTCCACCAAGCTCCCCAGAGGTGGCAGTGCTCCCGGCCCTG
>NW_022589733.1:3731646-3851354 GCF_004348235.1 Phoca vitulina | reverse complement strand
CCAAAGCACTGATTTCCAGAGATGGTTAGAGTCCCACTCCCAGGGATTCTGATCCTGGGGAGGGGGTCTGCAAATACGCATTGTTAAAAAAGCCAGGTGTGTTTATTTAGTGACAAGGATGGCACTTGAAATCAGAAAGGAAAGGAATGGTTTCTTCAGTATCTAAGTGTTGGATGAATTGGCTACCATTTGAGGAAAAACTAGCCTGTCCCACCTCACACCATACTAAAACAACAATAAGAAAAAAAAAAAAGATTAAATACCTCTGCATAAAACTTGTAAAAAAAACATTTTTTAGTAATTTTGGAGCAGAGAGGTCTGCATAGGAAATCAAATCCACACTGCAGAGCTATAGTTAAAAGTTGAATGTCTCTGTCCAGGTGAAGGGGGGAGTCTCCAAATGTCCACATTGAGTGGACATGGACATGGAAAACTCCAGAGCACATTTGCCTGAAGAGTCCCTCATTAACTGCCCCAGAGGCGCCGTGCACCACGGCTCGAGAACCATCAGCATTTGTTGCCTGAATGATTTTCGGTGGCAGCCCAAGTTGCACTTGTGCAAACAGAAGATTTAAAAACAGAAAATAAGTCACTAGGACAGAAGCTGTGAGTCACTCATTTCGGCAAACCCAGCCCTTCTCTGTGGCAGGCATCAGCCAAGCGGGACAGCGAGCAACTTTCCCAAGATTGGTGCTTATCGTTTCAGTCCTGGTTCAACTTCTCACTCATCACTACATGGAGCAGTGTGGGCCTTCCCAGCCAGATGGTCCTTGTTGCTTACCCCTAAGAAAGGAGTTTCCTTCGGCAGTGCTTATCACAGACAGAAGCTCAGTGAGTACCTGTGGACCTTTGGAGCTAACGGTCTTTTAGAAGGGGATTATGAACGTCACAGTAGACAATGAAACAATCCAAAGATAAGAATTGGGAATCCTCTTTTTCATTCCACTCCCTGAGATAACTGAGTCTTGAGGCTCAGTTGTACTTGGCTTGAAATGTACTTTCTATACCCTTCTCCCTGGCAATCCAATTTTATGTTAGGAAACTAGCCAGGGGCACCTGGGTGACTCAGTCCGTTAAGCGTCTGCCTTCGGCTCAGGTCATGATCCCAGGGTCCTGGGATCGAGCCCCACATTGGGCTCCCTGCTCAGTGGGAAGCCTGCTTCTCCCTCTCCCTCTGCAGCTCCCCCTGCTTGTGCTCTTTCACTCTCTCTGTCAAATAAATAAAATCTTAAAAAAAAGAAAGAAAACTAGCTAGACTGGGGCGCCTGGGTGGTTCAGTTGGTTGGGTGCCCGGCCCTTAGTTTTGGCTCAGGTCATGATCTCGGGGCCATAAGGTCGAGCCCCACGTCAGGCTCTGTGCTCAGTTTGGAATCTGCTTGAGATTCTGTCTCTCCCTCTGCCCCTCCCCCCCCCAAGCTCTCTCTCTCTCTCAAGTAAATAATCTTTTAAGAAAAAAACTAGCCAGGGGCGCCTGGGTGGCTCAGTTGGTTAAGCAACTGCCTTCGGCTCAGGTCATGATTCTGGAGTCCTGGGATCGAGTCCCACATCGGGCTCCCTGCTCAGCAGGGGGTCTGCTTCTCCCTCTGACCCTTCCCCTCTCATGCTGTCTCCCATTAAAAAAAAAAAAAGAAAAAGAAAAAAACTAGCCAGATCAAGTCATTATGCTGTACACCTTGAACTTACACAGTGCCGTATGTCAATTATATCTCAATAAAACTGGAAAAAAAAAAATTGGCCAGAAAAGATGGTGGGCGGAACCCATCATGTACATTTGCTGCCTCCATGAGTCCACTAGAACAGCGACCAAAGGATTTTAGGGTCCCTAAGAATGGAGAAAATAAGAGGAAGGAACAGCAACATGAATGTGGAAGGTGGAAAGCAAGTGGATCAGTGGTACTGACTTGGGAGATACAAGAACTGGCCACCAGGAAAGCTAAGAATCGATCCCATTTACACCGGTAAGCCACAAAGGCTCAGAGGGTGGAGGGGCCAGCTCTCTCCAGCAGCAGGGGGGAGCTAAGTTAAAGGAGGGAGTTTGAACATCTAAGAAGGAGTTAAGAGTGCCCATCTCTCCCCACGCCTGACCACCACTGCCCAGCTGAGCAGCCACCCCTCCTCACCCAAGCAGAGTCTACAGGGTTTTTGTCTGAAAAAGTGAACATACAGAATCTGGATTGGACCACACCAAGTCCAGCTGCAGGAAAAAAGAGAGAAATTGAAAAGGCAGATTTATCAGGGAAACAGAGACATGCCCTGTCCCCACCCCACCAAGCCAGCACTGTCCCCCCTCAGCTCCCAGGATGTGGGCAGCCAGGTCTTTACCCCCAGGCTGGAAGAATTCTCTGGGAAACCCCATGAGCCATGTCCCAGAGATCCTCTCCTCCCCACCATCAAGCCTGACCACGCTGAGGGAGCCACGCTGCTGACTGCCACAGTGAGTGGCAGGGCTTTCCGAGAGCGTGGTGGGCCCCCCTCTTACACATGTGCAGGAACCAGAAAACAGGAGTCTGAGGAAGGCCTCTAAACCTGAAGAGAGAGTCCAAGACAACAGAAAAATGAAGGTCACAGAGACTAGGCAGGCGGACAGAAACTTAACTATATCATTAACATCTTCAAGGATTCAAAAAATACATTGTGACCACAAAACCAAATAGGATACTGTTTTTTTAAGATTTTATCTATTTGACAGAACCAGAGAGCAGGAGAGCACAAGCAGTGGGAGCGGCAGAGGGAGAGGGAGAAGCAGACTCCCTACTGAGCAGGGAGCCCAACATGGGGCTCGATCCCAGGACCTTGAGATCATGACCTGAGCTGAAGGTGGTCGCTTAACCAATTGAGCTACCCAGGCGCCCCAGCATGCTGTTTTTTAACAAGGAACATCTGAGGACAGAAAAGAACTCAACATGAAAAACGTGATAGCAGAAATGAAAAACCAACAGAAGGGCTGGAAGATCAAGGTGAATAGAAAGTCGGAGATGGAAAAGAGGGTAGAAGAGACAAGAAAACTAGAGAATCAGTCCAAGAGACTCGCTATCTGAGTCACTGTGGAGTCCAGAGAACACAGAAGGGAGGAAAACAAAAATAAGGATTCCAGATTTCCCCGGAATACGGGACATGTGGTGCCAGATGGAAAGGGTCCATACCACCCAGGGTCCCGCAGAAAAGGCGAAAACAGACCCACCTAGTTTCCATAACAGTGACATTTCAGAACGTTGGGAACCAAAAAGAAGATCCGAAAAATCTCAAGAAGAAAAAAAAAACACGTTACAACAAACTTTTCTCACAACATGAGGAGCAATGAAGCAATGCTTTCAAATTCTGAAGGAAAAATGTTCTCCAACCCAGAATTCTGTGTCCAGCAAAACTATCATTTGAGCATAAATGAAGAACAGACTGTTTCAGAGGTTTACAGCCTGTGCCTTGTCTCCCAGGGAGCGCCTGGGACTGCTCCCTGAGGAGCTTATCAACAGAAGAGGGAAGCGTGGGGTTGGGGAGGACAGGAGCTGCCCCCCGGGGCGAGTGCAGGGGACCAGGCGGACGTGCAAGGAGAGCAGGGTGGCGCGTGAGCACCAGGCGCGGCTGGGCAGAAGCTGCAGGAGAGGCGCCCCTGGCAAGATGGCAGTGATGGGTTACCTGAGCACCTGAGCGTTTGCAGAGTCTTAGAAGATGGCAGCGGTGAGGGTGAGTTACTAAAATACATGGCGTGGTGGGGGATGGGGTCACTGGGTGACGGGCATGAAGGAGGGCACGTGATGGAATGAGCACTGGGTGTTCTCTGCAACTGATGAATCACCTCTACCTCGGAAACTAATAATACACTATTGTTAATTAATTGAATTTAAATAAAATTATAAAAAACAATAAAGTACATGGAAAACTAACAAAACAAAAAACCCTTCAGAAAACAAGCAAATGAAAAAAAGACTTGTGCAGGGCGCCTGGGTGGCTCAGTTGGTTAAGCGTCTGCCTTCGGCTCAGGTCATGATCTCAGGGTCTGGGGTTCGAGCCCCGCATCGGGCTCCCTGCTCAGCGGGGAGTCAGCTTCTCCCTTGGCCTGCCGCTCTCCCTGCTTGTGCACACACGCTCTCTCTCTCTCTCTCTCTGACAAATAAATAAAAATCTTTTTAAAAAATGCAGAAAAATAAAGGAATCTTTTTATTATACAGTTCAACTGATAAGAGCAGCATCTACACAGTCACGATAATGTAAACGCTGAATAGTGTGCTAAACAAAATTCCATATAATTCTATTGGGAGGCTGGGGCACAGAAGTTCAGGGGTGGTAAGAAGTTAAAACATATTTTTTTTTTCAAGTAGGCGCCACACCCAGCGTGGAGCCCAAAGCAGGGCCTGAACTCACGACCTTGAGATCAAGACCTGAGCCAAGATCAAGAGTCTGATTCCTAACCCACTGAGCCACCCAGGCACCTCTATTGTTTTATTTTAAGTCATCCCTGCGCCCAACCTCGGGCTCGAACTCACAACCCCGACCGAGGTCAAGAGTGGCAGGCTCCACCAACTAAGCCAGGCAGGCGCCCCCAAACATCGATTTTCAAGAACTGAACATCAAAAAGTGGCATTAGAGGGGTGCCTGGCTGGCTTAGTTGGCGAAGCCTGTGACTCTTGACGTTGGGGTTGTGTGTTCGAGCCCTGCACTGGGCATAGAGATAACTTAAAAAAATGAAAAATCTTTAAAAAAAAAAAATCCTAAAAAAAGAAATGGCATTACTGGTATATTATTTAGAGACATCGGGGTAAACACTCCACCCGCCCAAAACCACCAAAAGTTGGAAGTGGCTGCCTCAGGACAGGGAGAAAGCAGGGGGAAGGGGTGGGGGACAGACTTTGAGAACTCTTTGACTTTATGACAAAACTGCGGCTCTGCCCCAACACCCTGCTCGTCACTTCCTTGGCAGGACCCAGCCCAGCTCCGCGGTGCCCCCCAGCCGGCCCTGCCTGGCAGCCTTGCACACCCTTCCCCCACAGCCTGTTCCTGTGTGCCCTCGCCCCTTACTTCCTGGGCTTACGTATAGAGGTCTTGCCTACTTATGTGAGAGCACCGTTTTCTTGAATTGGACTTTTTTTTAAAGATTTTATTTGTTTATTTGACAGACACAGCGAGAGAGGGAACACAAGCAGGGGGAGCGGCAGGCAGAGGGAGAAGCAGGCTTCCCGCGGAGCAGGGATCCCAATGCGGGGCTCGATCCCAGGACCCTGGGACCATGACCTGAGCCGAAGGCAGACGCTTAACGACTGAGCCACCCAGGCGCCCCTTGAATTGGACTTTAAAAAACAAAGAAGCATGATGTAATGCACCTTACAACTATTTTGAGTCCTTGTGCAAAGCCACATTCCTGAAGACACCTGCTGGGTGATTTAAGCACAAAAATGGTTTGCATTCATGCAGGGGTGCGCAATAGCTCTTCTGAAAACTGATACACCATTTAAACAGGCCACCTGATACTTTTAGCCCTCTCCTGTTTCGTGTTAATGTTGGCATTAAACCTTGACATTTTTCTCTCTAACGGGTTTCTCTTCAACATTTTAATCCCATGTTTTCAAATAGGAGTCAGTGACTTGCTTTAGAAACACACACACACATAGACACAAATTTATGCTTATTTCCTAAATGGATTATTTCATGGATGAGTTTGCGTCTTTTAAATGGTTTCTTGGACAAACAAAAAGTATAAAACGTTTTACTTAGTGAAAATGTTCCCAATTTAAAAGTCAAACCTGACCTGGTAAATATAGAACATCTCATAACAGAAGTTTCTGGACACTTATGAATAGAAATTACAGCAGAAATTCTACAATCAAATAATGAGAGCCTAAGAAAGTGATTTCAAGGAAAATTATCTCCTAAAAAAAAAAACTCATCACTATGTTCCTAAGGAGTAGGGAGACACTCTGGAATTTGCCACAGCCACCTTTTCATCCTCTTTTTCCAACAGAATTTTCCCAGATTTCCCCCACAAACGTCAAGGCAGCTTTCCACTCTCTCTGACCCAAATAACTGGCTCCTTCTTCTGGCCAAAGTTCCCTCTCTCTGCTCACCATCCAAGTCATCCTCCTTTCAGACAGAGAACATTTTTAAAGTTTTAGTTGTTGCTGCTTGCAGTTACGGAAGGATCGTAAAACTAAGATATCCAGTTTTAGGGGGCAGGTGGTGGAGAATGATCAATAACTGTCTTTTTAAAATCACTTTTGTCAAGGGCCACGTTTTCGAAGAAGTTTCAGATGACCATGTTGCGTTTACATTTCAATCCTAGCAGAAGTATCAAAGATGAAACTTCTTAAAGCAACTCATGAAAATTCACCTAAAAGAAGATAAAACTGGGAGAAATTTTTTTTTTCCTAGAAAACTCAGTTCAGGAGAAGTGCCATTGAATAGCAATACTTTAATAAAATCCGTTTGAGGTAAGCTCAAGTACTGGATATTTCATAGATCTATCAATCAGCTTATAAGGGCCTTGGGGTGTCTGACATGTTAATTTACTAAAGCTACTTGCAAACAAAAGTCTGCATCATGAAAAGGAATGAAATAGACCAGTGTCTGTATTGACAAGGCACGAGCTCTCTAGAGGGGAGGGGAGTTGCAGAATACCGCAATATACCATTTTGGTAAAAGGGCAAAAGACCACCTGGCATTATGTATGGGCAGGTATGTTTATGTACGTAAATGCGTTTAAAAAAAAAAATCTAGGCAGCTACATCCCAAAATATGAAAGTGGTTAGCTCTGGGGAGCTAGGTGGGATCAGAGGGTAAAGGGCATGGGGCGCCTGGGTGGCTCAGTCGG
The DNA here is from genome assembly GCF_004348235.1 of Phoca vitulina. NCBI lineage: Eukaryota > Metazoa > Chordata > Mammalia > Carnivora > Phocidae > Phoca > Phoca vitulina. Next base: position 3,844,555 of record NW_022589733.1, on the reverse strand, counting down.
TTGCGCACCTGCCTTGGGCTCAGGTTATGATTGAGTCCTGGGATCAGCCCCGCATTGCATCGGGCTCCCTGCTCCGTGGGGAGCCTGCTTCTCCCTCTCCCTCTGCCCCTCCCCCTGCTTGTGCACTGTCTCGGTCTCAGATAGGTAAATAAAATTAAAAAAAAAAAAAAGAGAGAGAGGGTAAAGGGCAACCAGATCCCTTCATTTAGATATTTACATATTATTTACATTTCTTCACAATGGTACATTCACACATTGTTTGAGAAATTAAGTAAATTCACCATGTCTAGGTAGATGGACAAAATTGTCCTGTATATTCAGTTCATTCTCTAATTTACCATTTGAGAAACTTCTGGGATGCTAACAGGATATTTTGATCATACTTTTTTTTTTTTTAAAGAACATTTCCAATCCACATGCAAGAAGTGAGCAGAAGAGACCAGGCTGGAGGGGCAGGCTGGCTTTAACAGCCAGTTGTCTATAAACTCTCAATCAGCTTGTGATGATCTTGAGGCAAACTATCCAGGATTTTCTTCACCGCCAATCAGCTGGGGGCCAGGCAAGCACCATCGGTCCAAGTCCCGGGACCGCCACTCCTCCCTCAGGAAAACATGCTCAGGTTGCGCTTGGTTATTAACCCTGCTTCTTTCTCTGTTCTTTGGAGAACCAGACATTTTCATTATTCTACTGTAACAGGCTGTGTAACGGGTTGCTCCACTAAACCTATGGTCAAGTATTTCAGCTTCTTAGCACAGCGAGCATAACCCCTCGCATTAAAGCAAAGGGAAGAACTGGGTTGGCATTTGCGAATGCCAGACTCTACAGGGGGCCGGTCTCAGTCTGCAGTGCCTTGGAGAGGCCCATCGCTATCTTTGGCTAGGACCCCGGGCAGGAGAAAAAAAGAGCATCTTAAAGCGTCTCCCACTCCGCAACTGGCATTAAAAAGGCTAAAAACGCACAGAAACGCTATCTATGTACAGAAAAACCTCTCATTGGTCTAAACAGGGCTGCCTTTAGAAGTACACGGTAATTTTTTAAATAGCCATTCAAGTTTTACATAAAGGCTCATACCAGAGGTTTTGGAAGATAAATGAAAGCACAAAGCCTTTATTGAATTGCAGATTATGAATAATAAGCCCAGTGGTAAGCACTGGGGGGCAGATGTGCGTAGAAATGCAATTTATAAAATTTTCGAGGCAAACAATTGACATCTTTGAAGAAATCGTTAGCTTAAAAAAAAAAAAAAAAAGCTTCCAGGTGTGCAATTCATTCATAGTATTGATAACTGGTGCCCAGGATATGACCTCAGGAAATGTCGAGATTTCATAAATCATTTGAATCAAATCTCTTTTTCTGGTAAATTCCTTAGTGCCTCTGCAGCGGTAACTAGACAAGATTGGAAAGCTTTCAAGATGATTCAAACCTCCAGCACCTCACAGGAGTCCGCATTTCTTAACACAGAAGGCAATGCTAATCAAAGAAGGAAATAAATGAAAAGGTTATTAAAAACAAACACTGGCTCGCCAAACTTCTAAATATATACATCTATGTATATTCCACTAAACGAGGTTTCTCTCAATCGTCGATTCACATTTTATATCCAGAAACTACACGTTCACCATTCACACTGTGCAGTAAGACAGTGCTTTTTCGTGATGAGTACAGTGAAGATTCTGATACTTATCATTAAGTCTTTGGGTTATTTTAGGATTACAGGACTTTCAAAAGACTTTTTTTTTTTTTTTTAAGTGACTCCTTCAAATTTAAATATATAAAAATCAGAGAGGGATCTTAAATTTTGGAGATTTCAGTTTAGGGACAAAAAGACATACTATGAGAAACTGCAACCAAATATAAAAGGTAATAATGAAACGATTTAGGGCACAGCCATGGACTGCACAGAACCCAAGTTGAAAGGCGAGATAAATTTAAACTCAAAAAAAATCTGGCTGATAACCGATAAATAATTGCGCTTTCTTTGGAAGGGACGGCTGACTACAATCCCTAAGAGAGGAGGGCTAAGTTAGCTTTACCAAGTTACTGGCTTTAGATAATGCTTCTCCTGGGCCTCTGTTTCCCCCAACCCACCCACCCCACGGGTCTGGTAATGGCCAGCTTGTGATACTTCATCATCTGTCATTACTCCAGCATCTTTAAGGTAAAACAACACTCCTAACAAATTCATCCAGACTATCTCCTTAGTGGGGCCCCGGGCTTGTAGTCACACAGAAGCTGCCGCAATGAGAAGCACACAAGGCCGTCCAGAACCACAGGGACTTACGTTAAAATGCAAAGATAATGATGTGCAAATACTAATAAACACTTGCGCTGAAATACACAAATTAAGAGATTTCCTGTTATCATCTGTTCTTAGTGATACGGCTAACGTTTCTCTCAGTAAATCCGGGAGATACCTCAAGTTCACAACTAGCAAAGGGGATGCGTTCTCTCTCTCTCTCTCGTTCAGTCTGTTCTACAGTGTGACCTCCTTCTGGCTAGTAGACTGTAGACTAGGTTAAATTTAATAGGGCGTATACTTAAGTAGAAAATGTAAAGGCCAAATACTTAAAAATCACAAAACCTGCATTAGAGTAAAACAAACAGTAGCAGTGTATTAACTAAAAACTGCTCTTAAGTAAATATTTAATTCTGGATAGCAAGTACATCAGCAGAGTTTATAAGCAATTCTCCTGGTGAATAATTCTGTCAACATTTGATTTCTACAGCTGGTTAGGTCATTATCTTTGATGGGGAAAAAAAAAAAGTTGCTCAAGGTGTCAAGTTAAAACAGCTCACAAGAAGATGGGAGAGAAACGGGCTGCTGGGTTACGTCCTTTACGAGCCATGCAAATAACTTCCATGGTAAAATCTGACTTCTTAGTTACGTTAAATATCAAGTAGCATACTGAAATCTGTTCTTTTAACGTTGATTCCGCCCATAAATGTTTTGACAAGGTACTCTTGAGGTTCAGAAGCCGAGGCAAGATACAGACAGCACTTCCGCCGAACTGCTCTTACACATCTTTGTTCCCACGGTGATGCTACACCATTCTCTAAATATTTCACTAGATGAATTATGTCACTGATGAAAACTAGAATGAAGAGTGACTATTAAATATAACTTTCTACTCACTTAAGCTCAATAGAGCCATTTACGGAATGCTTTCCTCACAAAACAGTTGATGAGAATGCTGCTCTCCACTAATCGAAGCCGTTGAATGAGCTCAGAGAGCAAGAACTGATGGGTGAGAATGAACTCTTCTGATCATTAATTTAACACTTCAGTATTTATCACAGCAAAATTGGGGATGTCTTTTTTATATGTTACCACTTAGTGTCTGAAAAGTTAATTGAGAAGCAACCAATCTCCTATCAACATTCCCAGTTAGTGACTGCACACTAGGACATCAACAGCATGTTCTCATTGGAGGAACGGATCGGTTTCAAACTGTACGTCAACGTTGAAGTAAAATGGACACGCAACCATGAACAATAAGAATATCAACACAACTTAATGGTAATCCCCGATAATGATGATTTCCAGGGATTTCTAGAGAGCAACCTTGATAACTACATCCTAACCTAAATGGAGAGGTCTTTGCAGTGAGCACGTGGCAGCGAGAGGGTCCCGCAGTTCACCGTGGCCATCCTCTCTCCTGGCCCGCCTACAGCTCTGGAAACCCCAAACACTAGTCCACAGGTTAAGACAAACACAACTCACACTTACCATGACACGGGGGAGGGAATGAGAAAACACGTGGGAGGTACGAGACTTCAGAGAAAAAAAAAAAAAGACTATTAGTCACACTGTCCCTAGCACGCAGGCTTTTACCCTGTGAAGACTTTACCCAGGAATATCTGGAGCCAAAGCAAATGACCCAAGTTTTAATGACCGGCACAAAATGCAAATAAAGGTAAAACACACTGAAATTAGGACAAAAATATAGTACGATCAACTGTTGAAGCCTGGAGGGCAACGACACGTAAAGCCAGTAATCAAAGCGAGATTTGGAAACCGTGTGCAACATCTCCGAACAAGACAAAGACACGAAAAACCAGGCACCTTCAATGGACACCTTAAAACTGGAGGGAGAAAATGCATTTACCTTTGTCATCAACACATAAGCACTCAGGTTTTGCATGGACACGTCTACAAACTATCAGCACTTCTAAAACCAGATAAATACTGAAATGTTTTTATTATGACTTTTCAAGGAGCTTCGACACCAACCAGGTACGCGTAATACATGACTGCCAGAGAAATGTCACCACAGCGAGGCAGATTTGTAAGGTCCCCTTCTACAAGTACGAGCAAAGGAAGGTTATGACTCATGAATATGGATGGACTGTAATATTTAAATGACACATTTCTGATATAGTCACAAAATCTTTATAGAAAGTATTGGAACTCAAAAAAAGAAAAAAGACAGGAGTCAAATACAGAGATGAAATGTACAAAAACAAATGAGCAGGCAAACTAAAAGTTCTTGAAAGTATTTTTACTTCAGATTGAAAAATGAACAGCTGTCCACACTGTTCATTGCAAGATACACAGTATTCACGAATACAATGCTGGTCATTTGAGGATATATACACACCTCAATTTCTCCTTCATGCTTTTTCTTTTAGAAAGATACTGTTTACCAAAAAGAAACTTCAGCAGTACAGGAAAAACTATTTTCCCAATAAATTTACGAAAACCTAAGATTCCCAATGGAATCAAGATTATCTTCCCGCTACCACCACCTTAATATAATCACATGCTTATTGGAACGCTAATATCTGCACCCTAAGAGTACATTTACTTTCAACAATGAGGGTGATTCTTAAAACGAAACAAAACAACAAAAGAAAAAAACTTCAGTGTGGTAAATGTAACAATGGATCTCTGCAAGTATTAAGTGTCTGAAATAGGCAGCTAATACTGGATTTAATATTATTTTATAAATAATTGTTCCCTTAGCAGTAAACATCAGTCTACACGTTCGCAAGAGTCCTAGAAATAAATACTGTGATTATGCACAATATGTTATGACAAACTAGTTTCAAAGAACAAAAGCTCAACATCTTGATAAAAATTCTGATCAGAATAAAATGGGACTCGAAAATTTAAAACATTGTCAAAATAACATCACATTTAAAATTTTCCACAGTTTACACAACTATCAGGAGTTTCCAGTTGTGGAACACATTTTTCTGTTGTGAATTAAAATACGAACATATTGAAAACTGTTAATTTCAGTGATGACATCAGTTTTGGTCTTACTTTAGCATTATTTTCTTTATAAAAAGTTGCACTAAGTGTCCATTAATGGTCTGATTGGTCTTCAGTATTTCATAAATGTATATAAAAGAAATTCCTAAAAGCCAATAGTACTTTATATGTATATATATATATATGTATGTATATACACACACACACATATGTATGTATGTATATATACATAAAAGAATCTCATTTCAGAAATGGCTATAATTAACAGAGCCACACACACTGATGCTAAACATAAGAGCTTTCACATTGAAAGAAAGCATTTTCAGAAATGTCACTTACATCCTATTATATTCAATATTCCCGAGTTTGAAACTCAACATGTGATGGATAACAGAATTATACATCTCATTGGTGCTCAAAGCTGACCACAACCAAAATTTACAGTAGGATTGAAACAAGCCAATGTTTTAAAAAGTTTTAATTAAAGATAACAATTCCATGGAAGGAGAGGATAAAGAATGGGATGACAAGAAGTATTTGGTCTTAATAAGGCAATACAAAATAGATCCATTATCAAAGACCATTTAATTTTTAAAGATCAACAATACCAAAAGCATAAAGTGGAGTATAAGAAAATAGTTTTTTATAAGTATGATTTAATTAAAGCTGTTTACAGTTATTCTCTCCCACAGTAGTTAAGCATGGATTTAAAAAAGAATAAGAGATGAGAAAAACAAGCACGCGCGGTACACAGGGTTAGAAGGGCCAGCATGCAAAGTCTGTGGAACTCGGGGAGTCACTGCAACAGCAACGGGACTGGACGCGGGTGGCCTTTTTTGTCCTATTAGGAAGAAAAACAAAACAAAAAAAGACTGCAAAAGAAACAAACACAAAGTCATGTAATTGCCCATTGCCCAAGACGACAGCACTGTAGAAAACAGTTGCAAGGTAATTCTTAGAGATGACTAGAGATTTTTTCAGTGTTTACACAAAAGTACATAGTACATTTTTTTTTTTTTTTTTTTTTTTTTTTTTACAAAATAAAACGTCATTTGCCACCATAAACCTTTTCTTTAGAGAGGAAAAATTTTTGCAGCAGGTCACAAGGGTTCTAGTAAGTCATTTCAATGCTGAGGAAAACAAATTGAGTAATAGAACTAATCACTTCCCTATATATGGATGTTAAGATGACAAGTCAGATTATTTTTCAAACTAATCCTGAGAAAAATCTGTTTACAATTTAAACAGTAATGTTATGTAAAAAGTATTAACAAATCCACTATTACAAATATCAATTTCCTATATGGTCATCTATATATACACACAATAAAATGGTAAATATATGCAAAAATATTAAAAAAAAAAGAAAAAGAAAACATGCACAGATCACTTTCCCCTTTGGAATCTGGACTTCCTATGAGATACTTTTGTTTTCTTTCCCCACCCCATCCTCTGAAATTGGTTTTTGTTTCTATCACCCTACCCACACTGAATACTATTCCCTATAACTCTGCATAAAGCCAATGAGAAATAGATTTATTTTACATTCAAGCTTTAAATCTTAAAATGACCCTGTTGTAGCATATGACTTATCAAATGAGCAGCCTTTTTTTTTTTCCCCCTTTTTTGCTTGCTTTTTGTTTTTGCAGTTGTCAGTCTTCATGATCCATTCCGTGGCGAGCTGGGAAAAAACGCAGTTGCTAAATCAGAGTCTGAACAGCGTAAGGCTCCCGAATGCCAGGAGTCCCTATCCAACTGTCCTGAGCACGAGATCACTGCACACAGAAGACAGTCCATCGTACAACGCCGACTATCTACAAAGGTCTGAGAGGGGGGCATCCCTCTTGTGTTTCCTCTTTTTGCCATGGTAATACTGATTATTTGATTTGCCTTGATGCTGTTTGTTTGTCATCAAGGAACCATGGCTTGTTTGAGTTGTACCTTGGAAGCCTTTGCTGGAAGAACGAAAGAGCCTTGCTGATCCATGCTGCAGAGAAAGAAAGTGGTCAAAGAGACATCAGTCTTGTGGATTCAACAGAGCACGCGCTAAGACCTGACTTGGGGCGCTTTTAAAACGAGGCATACACTGACTCATGTAGCAAGCAGAGAACGATGCTACAAGGGTTTCACTCTCTTGAGCTCTAACACTCTTCCATTCTTTTTTAATGGAAATACTGGAATACTGCCTTGACTTCTTAACAGAGTGCATGGAACGTGAAACTGTTCTCAAGGAACCTATCCACCAAGGTACTACATCATAAATGGCATTACTGGAAGAAGCGCTTAGACACACAGGTACACTGCCAGGTCAGGGGTCATCACGACCGGCAGCCCCTTCCCTGCTCTCTGTCACTTTAACTGCCACCTGTAAATGGATCTGGGTGTGGTGCACATGATGAAGCTGTTAAGGTAAACTGGATTCTAGGAGTCAGGTCAGACATGAGGTGACCAACATTAAGAGTTCATCTCTACTGCCAAGAGGCCTTCCCCAGGGTCCCCAGGGTACTGAGGGTCAGAGCCCAGTATGAAATGGCTCCTTTCCTCATGTTGATTCATTCTTCATGATTAATAAAATTTCAGGCAACTACAAAACTGAAAATAGAGTATTTTCTGTGGCCTTTTTAAGTCAAAGCTGATAGGAATTGACTGACCATGGTTGACCACTGCCCGATCATTTCAACACAAGCAACTAGGTACTGAATATGAAAATATAAAAAAAAGGATATATTACTCCCAGATATGCACGACACTGCTGTGAGGTCATGTACAAGCTTCATGTGAGCTTACTTCAAGTATAAGTCAATCTTTTTATAACTCATTTTTTTAATGCTCCATCTGTAATAAGGTGGGTTGGCTGGAACATCTTATAAGAAGCAGTCCTAAATTCCCACAAAGGTTTACATTACAATGGTGTCTCATTGACGATCTTCAGGACATCCTATTACTAGAAGCACTGCGCTTTGGAACCTCTTAGAAAAAAACAGGTTTGGGGGCGCCTGGGTGGCTCAGTCGTTAAGCGTCTGCCTTCGGCTCAGGTCATGGTCCCGGGGTCCTGGGATCGAGCCCCACATCGGGCTCCCTGCTCTGCGGGAAGCCTGCTTCTCCCTCTCCCACTCCCCCTGCTTGTGTTCCCTCTCTCGCTGTCTCTCTCTCTGTCAAATAAATAAATAAAATCTTTAAAAAAAAAAAAAAAGAAAGAAAAGAAAAAAACAGGTTTGTTCTTTAAACCTAGAGTTTTCTTCAAATCCATGATGGATGGATGGATGGATGGACGGATAGATATACAGACATACACGTATATATATTCGCGTGTAAGAAATTCTAAATATGTTGTATCGAATACTAACCATCAAAAACACACATTGCACACACCTGAGATTTGTTGGTGCTGCTGGAGGTGTTAGTGGTTTGGGTGCTCTGCATTTTCCCACCTGCCTGAGAGGACTCTAAGGACACGTCTTGCGACCCTACTCGGTTCCCGGCGGACGGACGGCAGAGCAGCTGTTTCGGGGTTTTGCATGGTGTCGCGTCGGAATCCTAACACAAGTCATACAAGTTATAACGTGACATATTAATAATTTAGAAATTCAGTATTAAGGAGGCTAAACAACTTCAGCTAAGTACTCTCTGGACTAAATTTAAACATCTGGGAATCGAAGGAAGCACCCTGAGGAATTTATAAAATTAACTGCTTAAGCTTTCCTTCTTTCACAAATTTCTCTCCAAACATGCACAGTGGCTTATTTTATCAGAGGGTCTCTGTTTGTTGCTAAACCCATTGCCCACGCCTGACCTTGTTAATCGGCCTTGAAGGGGCTCACAGAGGTCCAAGTTTATCTGCACATCTATTTACAGGAAATGAACCCTGGTACTGTGGAAAGAACGTGGCCAAGACAAGGCCCTAGGTCCCTGACTCAACCAAAACCAAAACGATTGGTTCAAAAGGCTCCCTTTCTGCAAGTGTGCGACGGCCAGTCAGTGAGGCCGCCAACCAAACACCCCACGTGGTGAAGGGCTTCCTGGAGACAGTGGGCTGCGTGCCAGCTGTTCCTAGGCTGCCTGGGCCAGGGCTGTGCCACTTCTCCCCTCAGGGCTCCCCTTCACCTGCACACTCTACCCAGCGGCTCAGAGGCCCACACTCCTCGTCCCTAAGGCTCCCTGCTGAGGCCGGCTCTGTTCCCGCCCCACTGCGTCCGTGACACGCAGCTCAGCTGCATCCTCCACATGGGGGCTCGTGCCGTGGGAGGACTCGTGACTCTATTATGTTACATGGTCAGCAACAACAACATAAAATTATGTCCCTTCCGTATTTAGATTACTCTTTACTTCATACGCTTGCTAAAGTTAAAATTCAAATAACTGGTAAGCCCATTTTATATTTCAACGAAGTAAGCTCAATCTGATGAGGGAAAGTAACTGCAGGTATAACCGCTCCTAAGAATTCCGTCAGGTCTGGCGCCGGACAGTAGGCGCAGGGCTGCCAGGGGCCTCGGGGAAGGAGGAATTGTGAGGGGCTGCTACCAGGTGTCTTTCCAGAGTGACGGTCACGTCCCGGACTTAGTGCTCATGGCTGCACAGCAGCGTGAATACACTGAAAACCCCTGAACTGCGCATTTTAAAATAGTGAACTTTATGTGAATTATATCTCAATTTTTGAAACTTCAATCAAGAAGCTCAAAAACATTACTGAGTGGAAGAAGCCTTACGCAAAAGAGTATACGCCATCATCATTCCACTTATGTGAAATTCTGGGACAGGCAAAACTAACCTGTGCAATCAGAAAATCCTAACAGCGGTTACCTCCGGGGTGGAATTCAGGACTGACGGGAAAGTGTCACGAAGGACTCCTCTGGGATGATGGCAATAGTCTATGTCTTGTTATAGGTGGGGGTTACACACGTGTATACAGTTGTTAAGATTTAGTGAGGTACAACCCATTTTATATCGAAAGAAAAACCTAACCAAATGCTTAACTCTGGTTAGTGAGGAGCACACTGCTGTACTTGGGGGAAGTGCCCGTAACTTACTTTGAAATGTATCGAAGAATAAGATGAATTGGTGGACAGAGGGATGAATGAATGGCTGGCTATGGGATAAGCAAGTTACACGTCAACGGTAGGACCTGATGGTAATATATACGGACGCTCACTAAAATTCTTTCACTCCTGCTGGACGCTTGAAAATTTCAATCCAGTGTTGGGGACGTGTACAATCAGTGACCTTATTAAAATCTCCCAGGAACCAGTAAGAAAAGGAGTTAGGCTTAGCCGTCTAGACAGAGCCCCCCCCCCCCCCCCCCGGGCTCCCAGGTCTCTAGGGCAGAAAAGCCATGTGCTCATACTTACGACGTCACTGGAGCTGGACTGTGTGGCAGAAGAGGAAGACACTGGACCTGATGAAGAGTTTGAAGAGTGTTTACTAAGAGATTCCGAAGTTTTACTTCTACATTTTCCAAGGGCTTCATTTTCTTCAGATAGATTATTATTACATTTATCTAACTGCTGAGTATCTACTATCAAGGTAACACCATTTCCTGAAAGAGTGGCAAAAGATTGGAAAACGTTTCTTCCCATTAAACACACACAACACAGAAAAGCCACGAATGCTCAGTCAATCAATCAGTGAGAAACTCTTACCATTGCACGAAGGCTCCGGCCTATTCTGCAAGCCCCACTGCTTTGATATCCAATCTCTGTACGTGGCAACTTCGTCCGTTACTCTAATTATTCTACCTAATATGCTGCATGGGTTTAAAGAAAAAAGGGGGGGGTCATTAACTTGGAGATAAGAAGCCACAACCAATTCTGACCCAATGGGCTGACTTTAGTTAAGCCTTTACCTCTCTGTTTCGTTGTTGGGATAATACTTGGCTATTGGCGACACAGCGTGACTCAAAACAACATAGGCATAATCAAAGGCCTGTTTCACTTGCATGGCCCCATATGAACTCCTTCCAACATCGTTACCTTTAAAAGAAATGTATATAGAAGACAGTAAGCGTGACCATTGCTTAATAAGAACTAAATGCTCATGGGCCCTCTTCCAGAAGAGCAAGGGCAAATGCTTTCCCGCTACAGTTGCACAAAGAGTCTGGGCAGGCCGTCGTCCCCACAACTCCCCAGGCTCTGGACCTGTGTATCACGCAGTAAGTTATGGCATATAAATTGCCTAAATGCATTCCGGCCCAACAGGGACTATCCCATAATACAGTCATGCAAACAAAAGGAGTTAACTGCCTGCTCTCTCCTAAGAGTGAAACCAAGCTAAATGAGACATCCCCATCTTTTGTTTCTATTAGCTATCTAAATATCTCTGGCAGGAAATTATGAGCTCCTGAAGAGCAAGGACCACTTGCTGAAAATCTTTGTGCCCTTTGCGCCGAGTAGCCTCCCGATAAACATTTCCTCAATGAATAAACACGCAGAACTATGTTTATGATATGGCACAATCAGCCAGAAGAGAGCCCCTAGGCAACTACTCTCTCTCTGAACTCCCTTTTCTTCTCCACTTTCAAAGTTAACACAGTTAAGCAAATGACTAAAAGCATCTCCACTGAAGTCTGATAATGTAGAATCTAAATACTTTAGAATTACAGCAAGAAAAATATATTGCCCAGAAAAACTAGGATACAAGCAAACAAACATAACCCCACGTAAGCAAGAAAAGGGTCTGCTGGTCCCTTTCAAGCCAACGTGAAGCTGGAGAAGGCACAGGGAGACCATGCAAAATTAAAAGAGGAAAGAAGGGGCCCAAAAGGAAAATGAATGGTCTCTTTGAGCCCTTTCGCTCATTGTCTCTGAGGTATATTATGCTCATTGCCCCTGAGGACTTCAGAAACCTCACTTAAAGCTCTGACTGACAATAGGCTGGAATCAGGGGCAATGGGGACACAACAAAGCAGAAAAACGGCCTTCATATTGTTCACAAACACCCCCAACGGCTAATACCTATACTCCTTGGCCTCTCAGGGTCAAATGGATTCTACTCCCAACGCACTGGGAGGACGCGGCGTGTTTTCCCGGTGTGTATGCACACACGCATGTGTGTGTTTTCGTATGTTTTCTTACAAAATATTTTTATGAAAAAGAATGAATACAATCAGAAGTTAATCTTTCATTTTTCATCTAAAGAAAGATTTTATTTTAAAGATTTATTTATTTATTTAAGTAATCTCTACACCCAACGTGGGGCTCAAACTCACGACCCCAAGATCGAGAGTCACATGCTCCAATGACTGAGCCAGCCGGGTACCCCTCCTCTAAAGAGAGTTTAAAGTGCAATACTGACAATGCCCTTTCTTTGAATGCCCACAAATTTACCTAATTTCAATACCTGGTTGTAAAGGATCTTCAATATAAAGCATCGATGGCCTGTAGCCATCGAGCATATTTTTCTGTACTTCATCTTTGGCCACATATGAACCACCATCCTTTATCCGGATGCCAGTCTTTAAATAATTGAAGTGTCGTCCATATAATTCAAAAAATTCTATTAAGAGAACACCATAGTTTGTATTGGGGATGCAAGCATCTTCCCTGGGATGTAACTAAAACCGGGAAAAAAAAAAAAAAAAAGAAATTATATTGGATTTTCTCTGAATTATCAAGGTGGGGAGAATAAGTGACATCCTAACTTTGACAAAACAGTACTATTCTAGTTTCGGTTAGGGTAGCAGCCAACAGGAAAACTGAGGCACGGCAGCTGCACTGCTGTCACAGGCAACACGAAAGCCCAAGGGGGCACAACTAGTGGGTGACAGTCTATTTATAAAATTCAAGGCTGAACTTTACAGCTGCCCCAGGACGCTGACGGGCTGACGTGGCCCCAACACATCAGGGAAGCCATTCGGCCTCACGAGCGACACCGTGCCTCACAGATACATTCAGACCATAGTAAGACTTCAAACTCATTCTACCCAGATAGCAGGTCTCAATTCCAGCTGAACTTCCTAGAGGCTTAGAAGATATTCTTGTTTTTGGCATTTATACTACTATTTACACTTACGAAAACCACGCCACACCTATGCATGTTAAAATCTGAGTGAAAATTCTCAAAACTACTAGAACGTATGGGATTAAAAAGAAAAAAAGTTCTTTCCTGGGATTTAAAAATGCTTATTTGTGAAATTATAAAAAGGTACCCAGTTTAAAGGAGTCTTAAGTAATTAAGGGAAGCATTCCAATTAGAACTTGATCTAAATTTTTTCCCAAAATGATTCTGAATTGATTTATTTTGTTTTATTTTATTTTATTTTGGTGCACACGAGCCATGGTATAACCAAACAACTTACCTGAAGGAAACTGACTGCCATTAAAAAGAGACTGTATGAACCAATTCCACCTGTAAATACTTCATTAAGGTCCCTCTGTAATAAGAATTGTTTCAATACTAAAACCAAGTATGGTAATACAGGATATTTCTGAAAAAGAAAATCATATTTTCAGTGAATTCCTATTTCAGTAACTGTGCTAAGCATTATCAGGAGCATAAACTGGTCCTTACATTACAAACTTTAGTGGAGATATCCAATACACTTAATTTTCTATTTTAAGAGCAAGCTAGAAAAAAGTAAGCCGTAAGTAATTAAGGATTTTCTTCTCACATCTAAAAATCTAAAACAGGTAGATGTAAATAATGGCATTCTGTCACCACGGGACAGAAACACTAGCAATATATATTTGATGACATTTATTTATTACCATGTTTATTACCATATTGAATATTTATTTTTCACCATATTAAATTATTTATTACCATATGCTATTGACTTGTAAACAGGTAACAGAAACAGTACAGGACCAATTCTCAACGCGTAATGCACTAAGTCAGTGAGTCTGAAGGAATTGGTTTCTCAGGGGGCGCTCCAGCAAGCGGACCAGGGTCTTTCAGATGACTGTGCCCAGTGCCGGAGCAGGGGCAGGGGCAGTCCTGCCTGCTGTCTTCCATGTGGGCAGGAGAGCACACACAGACCCACCTTGCACGCTTTACAGAGATGGGTGAGAACCCCTTAGCTGGCAAACACGGACAGCGAGTCCATCTTTTACTCAAGCACGGACTCCTTAAGTGCTCTCCACAAGCCAGGCGCTAGGCTAAGGACGCTGAGGGGGAACACAGCAGACCCAAACATCTAGAAAGAAGTCTTAATGGCCACTATCTAGGAGGGGTAGAATTACTAGTGATTTCTAGTTTGTTCTTGACACTTAGAATGAACACATACTGCTTCCAAAAGAAACAACAAAGTTTATGCTTTTGCAAATCATGTCAAAGAAAGCAAGCATGAGAAATAACAAAAAATCTTTGGAGAAATAATCATCCTTAAACATTATAGTTGAAGACATAAATAGATGGTCTCTTTAAAGCACAATCAGGCAAACTTCCAACAGAATTTGATCTGCATATACCCTTTGACCCCGAAACTCCACTTCCAGAATCTTCCTACAAACAATTTTACAAGTGTAAAGAAAGATGCAGGTATGGAAGGATGTTCAAGCACTTTCTGTGAAAGCAAAAAACCCTGGGAACATCACCAGGGGAGTATGACACAAAGCATGGGGTAGCCTGACAAAGGACTACTGTGTTGTCAGTGAAAAGAATGAAGGAAACCTGTCTGTGCTGATATGAAAACCTCCAAAAAATATGAGACGATGTGTATATAGCATATTATTCCTTTTGTTAAAAATTTCAAGAGGATAATCATAGGAAACAAACTGAGGGTTGCTGGAGAGGAGGGGGGTGGGAAGGAAAAGATAATAGAGTTCGCATAAAATTTAAAAATTTCTTGGAAAAACAAAAATTTCAAGAGGATAAACAAGTCAAAAAGAAAGCTTGATGATGGTAAATCCCATGAAGTTGATTTAAGCATAAAGTATAAAAGTGACTCATTTTTCATTTTCCTCTGATATTGGTAAATTTTCTATCACGTGTATTATTCTCAATTTAAAAAAAAGGTTTCTTTTCTGGGAAAAAGAAAATTTCCACACACCAAACACCTCCAAAAGAGCGGGATTATGGACAATCTTTTTCTTTCTCTGCTTTCCTGTACTCTGCACATTTATACAAGAATATAATGTTTACAACACGGTAAGGTAGTTAAATTTTTTTTTCTCACAAAGAAACGAAATAGGTGAATCTGTAGAGTTGATAAAAAAAAAAAGTATTCTGAATGGATAGAAAAGATATTCTAGGTGAACCAAAGCAGTTAACAGTTTTTAGCTTAAGGAGAAAAAGGCTGACGTCTAAGCATGTGAATGTTCTGAAGATGCTGACAAATTCTTCCCTGTCTTGGAAGAACATCGAACAAATGAAAACAGACATTAAATCACCTCAAGACAAAGTAGGGAAACCTGCAGGAACTACCTTACAAGTGACTTGGGGGGGCTCGGGAGGTTCTTCATCTACACTCTTAAGAGATTAAAAGCAGACAAGAATGATTATTCAGCATTTCAGTCCTTATCTCCCCTAAAAGGAAGGATCGAGAGCAGAGAAGTTCTTCAAAATCTTTCCAAACCCTTGACTTGAGGTCCCATTATAAATTACTGATTATTACAAGCAGATTCAAGGAAAGGAAGGCCACCGCACAGGAAAGAAGCACTTGTCAGCAATACACACATAAAAACAGTTTTGCAAAGCATATCAGAACCTCCAAACAAAAATCCATTTCTCCAAGTCTCACTGAATCCACACTATGAATTCTCTGACCTTGGTAAAATCTTTGATGAGGTCAGCTGCTCTCACACCGTTCTGTACATTAAAGCTGATATCAACTTTCACTTCAGTAAAAGAATCTGTTAATTTAATAATAGGTACCTAGAAAGAGAAGAAAGGCAAAAGGCAAAATTAAAACACTTAAACAACATAATCGGGGGATGGAAAGGTTACTAGACTTGAGGTCTCCACCTCCTCATGAGGACGTAAGAACTCCTGAGTGTCCTGAATACTACACACCACACCTCCCTCGGCCTGTTAGATACTTTACATATTTAGCATTTAACCTCATACACTGTATTGTATCATTTCTATTGGCTGAGAATTTTGAAATCACGTAACAAAAACCTTTCTCAATATTTTGTACTTTGAAGAACAGCTTCCAGCTCAGTATAGCATGAAGAATTATGAATGTCAGGCCTATCAGCAAATTGTTCCTAATTAGAAGGCTGCTAGATTAGGTGAAACACAATAGTCCACTGGTATTATTGGTCAGTTTTGCAAATAGCCCATAAAACAACCTACCAAGACAAGTTAAGACATGAGAATTATTCTCAAATTTAAAAAATGACTGAATGATTTATATGAGATATTAGAAATTCTTAAAAAAAAAAAAAAAGGCAAACCATAAGAGACTCTTGAGGGAACAAACTGAGGGTTGATGGAGGGGAGGGGGGTGGGGGAATGGGGTAATTGGGTGATGGGCATTAAGGAGGGCACTCGATGTAATAAGCCCTGGGTGCTATATGCAACTGATGAATCACTGAACTCTACCCTTGAAACTAATAATAAAGTATATGTTAACTAAATTGAACTTAAATAAAAAATTATTAAAAAAAGGCTCTGGGGCACCTGGCTGGCTCAGTCAAAAGAGTATGTGATTCTTGATCTCAGGGTCGTGAGTCTGAGCCCCACGTTGGGTACAGAGAGTAGTTAAATTTTTTTTTTTTTAAAGGCTCCATTTGTGCCATGTATTAGAAAACTCAGGCCAGCAAACTCTATCTGCAGAATTGGGTTTCCAAATTAATAGCTTTTTATAAGAAATAGTATAAGTTGTTTTTGTTCTAAGGAAAGCTAACATACAAAACTCCAAACTTCTAAAATAGATCAATTTATTTCTATAATGAGCATCCATGAACGTTCTGTAATGGCCATTCTAGATAGAGTTAAAGTATCAAGTTACTTGATCAACAAAATTCCAATCACAGTTGCCCCTTGAACAACACAAGTTTCAACTGTGCGCTTCACTTTTACATGATTTTACACAATACTGTTAATGTACTGTCCTTACAATTTTCCTAACATTTTTCTCCCTCTAGCTTGCTTTATTCTAAGAACATAGTATGTAATACATATAACACACAAAATATGTGCTACCCAACTGTTTATGTTATCAGTAATCCTCCCAGTCGGCAGACAGCTTTTAGTAGTTTTGGGGGCATCCAAAGTCACATGTGGATTTTCAACCATGTAGGGGACCCCCATGTTGTTCAAGAGTCAACTGTATATATAATTTTCCAAGGACAAACAGTAAGAGAAGAGCAACATCTTCTGTATAACTATAAGCTGTTTAATAGATCGCCATATTTTTATTTATACTTTTTTATATTTAAAAACTCTACAGTGGGTATTACGTATAAGATTATTATTTTTTTAAAGAAATATATAACCACAAGTTCATTTGTTTCACAAAATTTATACACAAGGATTGTGATCATTAATGAAAGGAAAGAATCACTTACTGAGAAGCCCACTATGCTCACCAAAATTAAATTTTAATTTTTTGAGTTTCATGCATTAGTAACCAGAGATTTTTAGATGAAATGTCTGAAGAACTTACAGTTGCTTTGTCTAGAACTTTCACCGAATCCTCATCAGCAACTTTATGTTTCCGAAGGGCTTCTTCCAGGGTCCAGAGGGGAAGGTTCTCCCACTTCCCAAATACCACGAGATCAATGTCACTGAACACAGAACACACACACAAAAGTTGTTTGAAGAAACTGTACTTGTTTTCACTTACGTTCAGGCTTCCAGACTTCAAATCAGTGCAATGAAAACCTATTCCTCTCACTGCCCAATGAAGCCCAAATGTGTTGGTGGTGGCTGCTTTTTAGAGGGGAAGGGGAGGCTGGTGACTTTAACAACCATCTCCTTCTAGTCATCTCACAGAAGTCACGCCTCAGGAAACAGGGTGATTTTGAAAGAAGTAAAACCTCAGAAAACACCAGTGAACATTTCCTGTTCGTAAAGGTTTCTGGGACTAAAAAACTTAAGACATGCCCATGTCGATGAGATTAACTGATTAACTGATTTAGATAATTAAGTGTAAAAAGTAAGTTGCAAACAGTGTATGTAGGATGCCACCATTTGGATGAAAAAGGAAGAAGACACATACCCGTTTCCTTTTATATGTACAGAATGTTCCTGGAAGGACGTGTGAGAAACGGGTACCCGTGGCTCCTCCAGGACAGGGGACACAGGTGGGATCCACGCTTTTCACTGTAATTATTGTGTGCCTTTTCAATCTGAACTATGGGAATGCACTACATATTCAGAAAATTCAATTAAAATTTTCACAGTGACTCAGGGTTTTGCTAAAACTCAGAATCTAAATAAGGAAAAATATTCATGAACGCCAAGTTGGATATTTTATGGCTTTTACGGGCCTACGATAGCAACGGGCAGCACAGAAATTGCTAGGATCTCTCCACATCAACACATTTTAAGTTTGGGTAAAGTAGATCAAATCAAGCTCAAATCCAAAAACATGATGGATGCCTACAGTTAAAATCATACTGTACTGTGCACCCAAAACTGTGTTAGGAGGATAAATCTCACATGAAGTGTTCTTACCACAATAAAAGCAAAAGCAAACACATGGTGAAATTTCAGTTTATAGAAAACAGGTTTTCACCCCTTGGGGAAGCCTTATCATATCCCCAAAAAGGCCCCACCTTGCCCCAGGCCGTGGGCCACGACTGGCCTCATTTAAGGAGACTGAAATTAATAAGGGGCCTTCCTCAGAGAAGAGTCTGGAGCCTGAAGCTCTGGGCCCGGATGCTGGAACAACTGCTAATAGTCTCAATTCTTAATAAGAAACGACAGGGCTGGCATTCTGGAGTGCAAAAGGCTGCATCGTATAATACGACATCAACGGCTGAGTTAGTGGGTTAAGTTATGGAGGCAAACAGTTCTCTGCAGGCAGGTGGTCGACTGCCGAAATTGTTAACAGAGTCCACTTTCACATCTATCCCAGGTGACAGAGGTGTCAGTTCGAGAGGATCATCTCAAGTGATATCCTACCCTCAAGGTGATTTGAATAAAATACAGATAAAGTGAATTTTCATTTCATAAATCTCTCGTTTCTACTCTTCCACCGTCAATAGCCAAAATCCAGAAAAATGCACAATCCCCTGAAAGCTTCATAAATGTACTACTAACCTAGTAGGTAAATACAGGCCAGTTTTAAAACTTCCAAATATCTGGACCTGAAAGAGAAAAAATTATTAACATTAAGGTATCTATCCAATGAAAAGCCACCATGCTCTGGAGAAATGTCGGGGTTTTGCTACCCTCTGTTGGTGTTTTTTAGTACTACAAGAGTTTTTTTTTTTTTTTTTTTTTTTTAAGATTTTATTTATTTATTTGACAGAGATAGCGAGAGCAGGAACACAAGCAGGGGGAGTGGGAGAGGGAGAAGCAGGCTTCCCGCTGAGCAGCGAGCCCGATGCGGGGCTCGATCCCAGCACCCTGGGATCATGACCTGAGCCAAAGGCAGACGTTTAACGAATGAGCCACCCAGGCGCCCCAAGAGCATTTTTTTTATGACACCATGCTTTCCGGAAGCAGGGATGCTACCTCTCGTATGCAGACATTAGGAAAATACTTCACACTTATAAGGTTAAAATATCAAATGCACAGACTGAAATAGAAAACTTTCAAAAGTAATATTCAAGTCACTCGTGTTCCCTTATAAGGCAGAGACATGTTCAACAAAGGTATAATTTGGGTTCCCTAGGCAAGAATCTTCTCGAGGGCCCCTGAGTTAGGGTCAGCGGCAGGCCAGCTCCACGGAGAACGGCTGGCAGTGTCATCCTCACGTCTCGCTGAGGCGTAAAACCAGACACATCCTATCTCGGCCGGGGAGCACAGCAGAAGGCTCAGGGTGGGCAAGGAATTGCAATAAAGGGTGAACGCTCGGCCCCGGAGGTAAGATGGGCCCAGGAACGGAATCACAGGTACATGTCTCTCCTCTGGGAACAAAAAGATGGATAAAACCCCCCACCTCCAGAGGAGGAGGATTAATTCAAATCACGGTTTCTCAACCTCAGCACGACTGACGTTCAGGGCAGACAGCTGTCTGTGAGGGGCTGTCCTGTGCATCGTACGATGTTTAGGAACATCCCTGGCCTCTACCCACTATATGCCCAGAGCACCTTACCAGTCAATGATAATCAAAAATGTCTCCGACATTGCCAAGGGACCCCTGAGTGGCAAACTCACCCACCGCTGAGAGACACAGACTTGGAGCACATGGGAGAATCCATGTGACCACACAGTAGCTGCTCAATAAAATAAAATTGACACCCCCCCCCCACCGTCACCCCTCCTTCCCTTCACCTACAGTATCTTATTCGAAGATTTTCTGTTTTGCCAACTGGACAGAAGAAACTTCCCTAGCACCCCCATCACCATCCCATGACAAAGTCTAAAGAAAAGCCATGTAACACTGAGTAATGGATTCTAACTTCTTTGAACGCACAAAATTGTATAACCGACCCTCAAAAAAAAAGGCCCTAAAAAAGTATTCACTTAGTTTCAACAAGAATCACAAATTAGCAAAGAGGAAATCCTGGGCCAAAGTTCTGTTCACTGGCTGGGTCTGCAGAGGGAGACAAGGAAGGGCCAGAAGGAAGGAAACAGCAGCATCGAGAGAGGAAAACAGACTTACGCCTGCGTTCGCCTAAGAAAATGAACTTCTAATGACATAAGAAGCTTCTACTTGACATTTTCATTCGGCTATAAACAATTATATAACATTTGTACCAGCAGGTTGGAAGAAAACAGTAGTGGGATTTTCCTACATCAGATCCGGTAACACACTACTACAAGAAGGCCTGATCTGTCCTTCTTCTCTGTATACTAATGATTCCTAAATGTAGTTTACCTTTAGTATTGCTATTCAGCACTGCAAAGAAGTAGTTTTAACTAAGTCATCCGATTCACTGCAAAAAATTAGGATGCCCCGAATTCTAAAGGCTAGAGGAAACCATTTGCCTTTAAAATTTAATTGGACCATAAGTGTTGAGACGCACATAGACCTGAGTGTGAGGACTGAGACTCTCTCTCCAGCCTGTGCACAGGGACAGCACCCTCAGCACCCAGCTACCCAGACAGGTACTCACGTCCGCGCTGGGCCAGAGCTCCTTAATCACACTCTCGATCCTGTTCACCACCTCCATCCGCATCTTCTCCTCCTCCGGTCTTGGAGACATGTATTCATAAAAATCACTGATTTCTTCATGCAGACTGAAGGAAAAAAAAAGCAGGAAAGTTAATATGGGCAAGGCCAGTCTGATGAGAAATCACTATCTTAAATACCCTTATCTAATTAAGTCTTGTAACTTCACTGATGACTTTATGTTCACAGATTTCTACCTTAATTTTAATGTTACCACTGATGCTAGGCTAAGATGGGAATATACAGAATTTAATAAAAAAAAAAATGCCAGAAGAGTTACATAAAATAAGAAATTCCGAAAAGTCTTAACGGCAGCTATCGCGGACTTGATTAACGCGCCCGTGCAGAACGCTCGCTGCGTGGACGTGCGCTGGTGACGTTTTTTTTATTTTTAAATTTTAATATCAAAGGCCCAGCCTCTGCCTTTACACTTCCAATCCGGTAGACACCAACACAGAAAGATACAGAATCCAGATGCCACAGGCGAGCTTCCTGGCCACAGAGCCCTGACCCTCTCACCCCTCTATGATCCATTCCTCACAGGAGCAAAACAGCATGTCTTTTGGGGTGCCTGGGTGGCTCAGTCGTTAAGTGTCTGCCTTCGGCTCGGGTCATGATCCCAGGGTCCTGGGATGGAGCCCCGCATCGGGCTCCCTGCTTAGCGGGAAGCCTGCTTCTCCCTCTCCCACTCCCCCTGCTTGTGTTCCCTCTCTTGCTGTGTCTCTCTGTCAAATAAATAAAAATCTTTAAAAAACAAAACAGCATGTCTTCTGTGATGTTTGCTTAGTGAATCAAACGTCAGATGAACAAGTGAGCCAGGGACCGTCAGCAGAGACCTGAAAAGAATGGCCAGCAGACGAGGCTCCATGAAGGAGCTAAAGATTTCCAGAGCCCAGGAGGAAGGAGGCTGCCCCGGGAAGCACTAAGCAAACTCCACGGGCTGCGAACGACGGAGGTGTGGGAGAAGCCACCGAGGACTGCGGGCCCCTGGCCACAGCGGGCTCCGAATGAGGAGCTAAGAAGTTTGGACTTTCCTAGGGGAACAAGGAGCTACTTCAATGCTTCTGAGAGGGAACAGGGAAAGACTGACTTCAAAAATGCAGCATCTGAAGAAGATTCGTCTGGCAACTGTGTCAACAATGGACTGGCCGAGCGACAAGACGGGATGCAGAGAGAGCAGTCCATAAATTACTGCAGCTGCAGAAGGGGACGAAGGCCTGGGGGGTGGCACAGGAAAGGAACGGGCTCCACAGACAGCACACACACGCGTGCGCACACACACAGTGGCTGGGCCCACAGAGCTCGACCAGCAGTGGGAAGGAGGAGGGAGGGAGGGAGGATGCCCACCAGGGCTGAGGCCTGAGAGGCCAGGGAATCAATGAACACGATGAAAGGAAAAACCCACTAGGCTGGCTACTGAGCTGAATGCAGTCGATTATTACCGGAGGACAGAAGAAACTGAAGCTAGCAGGTGCAGCTGTGAGGAGCTACCTTTAGGAGGGAAAGTGAGGGGGAAATGGGAGGGTATCTGCTAAACTTCCGCTGAATGCTGGCGACCCCGGAGGCCGCGTGAGCATGGATCTCACGGGGTCTCCTCGGACAGCGGTGGCTGAGCAGGAGGCCAGGAGAAGGGCGCTAAGAGCAACGGCTGCCAAGTGCCTGGGAGCAAGAGGGGCACCCGGCAGGGCTGGGGGGCAGGCATGCAGGGCAGCCCCGCAGGAACACAGTCCTGAAGGATCCTGGTTTAAAGCAGTTACAGGAGTCGCAGGAAGCTGGAAGCACAAGGAAACCAAAAATGATCTTGAGGAAGGAAAAAAAAATGCCTAATTCCCAACCCCCACTTGGCTATAACATTTAAAACGTGGCCAAGTAAGCAATCAACAGTCTCTGTCTCTTCTAATGTTTTATTTTTAGACTGAGAGTCAAAAAACTTGAGTTCTAGACTCAGGCTCTGCCTGAGGGCAGCTGTGTTCCTCCAGAAAGGGACTGGTGCTCTCCAGCCTCAGTGTCCTCAGGCACAAACTGGGGGTTAGCAACCAGGATCCTTTTCGGGCCCTTAATGTCAAAACCTGGGCCATTTGGTAAGGAATGATTTGGAGCGGTGTTCGGCTTGTGTACTGTGCAATGCTGCAAAAAAAAACAAAAACAAAACAAAAAAAGAAAAAACACCAAACTGGACCTTAAAACTCCAGGGAGTTCTGCACACGAATCCGTACACTCCCAGTGGGGTCAAGTCTTCCTGGGTACACTGCTGGGTACCTTAGGATCATCACCTTCTGATTTTTTTCTTAAAGCTTCCCAGGGTTTTTTCCTAAGGCTATCCCCTTCAGCTTCTTGAAGACAACAGCTAAAATGATCAGTCCAGAAAGTCCACAGCTTGTGCTGCTCTTTCAGAAGGAGAGGACCACAAATTAAAAGGAAAACAGATTTCTTCTTAACTAACGGGATCGTCTGCTATGGATGATCAAAGCATATTTGTGGTCCAAAACCACTGGGGAATACTTCCATTTTAACCAAAGGGAAAAACCCCTAAACGTGACTGTATCTACTCCACAAAGGCCCATTTACACCATTTCTAATTCAAATACAGGCAAAAAATATGTAGCCCAACTTCCAGTTAATCTTCAAATCACAAGAAACTGAGTGAGAATTTATTCTCTAAACATTATTGAGTGCCTAGTTAAACACACTAAAGGAAAGAAGGTTCATCAGTCAAAAGTGATCCTTGTCCTGGGTAATTTCAGTCTAATGAAAAGAAATACTCATTTAAAGTAGTTTTATGGGGGCGCCTGGGTGGCTCAGTCGTTGAGCGTCTGCCTTCAGCTCAGGTCATGATCCCGGGTCCTGGGATCGAGCCCCACATCGGGCTCCCTGCTCAGCGGGAAGCCTGCTTCTCCCTCTCCCACTCCCCCTGCTTGTGTTCCCTCTCTCGCTGTGTCTCTGTCAAATAAATAAATAAAATCTTTAAAAAAAAAATAAAATAAAATAAAGTAGTTTTGTGGTGGATAATGTTTAAGTTCCACACTGTTCCACCACAGGCAGGCTTCAGATGACCAGAAGGAGAGATTTCCAATGACCACAGCTGCAGGGAATGGAATGGGTTGCCTTGAAGGGTAGTGAGGTCCCCATCACTACAAGTGTAAATAAAGAAACTAAATGACCATGAGGCAAACAAAGGTCTAATAAGACATTTCTTTTTTTTTTTTCTTAAGATTTTAGGGGCGCCTGGGTGGCTTAGTCGGTTAAGTGTCTGAGTCTTGATTTCGGCCCAGGTCATGATCTCAGTCAGGGTCGTGGGATCAAGCCCCGTGTCGGGCTCCGTGCGCAGCACAGCTCCACGCTCTCCCTCTGCTCCTCCCCCCACCTGTGTCCTCTCTCTCTAAAATAAATAAATAAAATCTTAAAAATAAGAAAAAGATTTATAAGCAATCTCTATACCCAACGTGGGGCTCAAACCTACAATCCCAAGATCAAGAGTCGCTTGTTTCACCAACTGAGGTACCCCACAGACACTTCTGAACTTGGTAAAAAATGGAAAAGATTCTAAAATTCCATTTATCACTAGGATTCTAGGTTTCTGATTAGCACATCAAGCCGGATAAGCTTTTAAAATAAGACCACCCTAAACATTAATATTCCATGGAACCATCTCCCTATTTAGGAAAAACTGGTTCCACAGGTTATCCTGATTCTTTTATTGATTTGCATGTGTGACACTGGAAACGGGGAAGAGAAAGGGTGTGGGGGGAAGGAGGGCTACTGAAGCTCAAACATACTCCAACAGTAAGAACACGAGAACCCATCTCATGTCGCCGGGGCCATCTCCTTCCCACACGGGGTGGGGGGAACACAAACATCACTGCCTCTTTCGCCTACATGTAACTAGCTACACATAAAATTCTTCAAGAATTGACTGAGAAATCTTAGTACATTGAGGGGAAAAAAACTTCCAGTACAGATTTTTAAATCATCCTGAGGGAGCTCTATCTCTGTGGACTGTGTATAATTTTCCTGGCATGGTGCCACGGCTATCTAGGTGCTTAAAGACTCCTGAAGGAACAGAATCCCGTTTTTGGAGTGCCCACTATATGCCTGGCACACTTTATTAGGTCAGCACGATGACCTAATAAAGGCCAGAGACTACAGAAACTTTGTAAGCTTGCTTTCACAAATTAATGTAACTTTATGCCTCTGAAATCCTCCAACGACACAGGGAAAATTTCAATTTCTCCCACATCTGGCAATCAAACCTCAGTTGTGATTAATTAGTAAATATGGCTGAATGTCTCCTACCCAGCCTTACAGTTTCTCATTTTAATTTGAAAATATAACTTTTTTTTTTTAAAGATTTTATTTACTTATTTGACAGAGAGAGACAAAGCAAGAGAGGGAACACGAGCAGGGGGAGTGGGAGAGGAAGAAGCAGGCTTCCCACGAAGCAGGGAGCCCGATGCGGGGCTCGATCCCAGGACCCTGGGATGACCCGACCGAAGGCAGACGCTTAACCGACTGAGCAACCAAGGCAGGCGCTCCTGAAAACATAACTCTTGACCAAAACTCGTATGTGACCAAAACATAGTGCCTTCTATGAGGGCATCGGTGTTTGTTTTTTTTTAAAGGAAAAGTGAGCAAGAAAGCACTCCACTCCCTGTTTATAAAGAAAAAGTATGTTACATAAAAGCAGTATGATAAAGTAAGTGCCACTGTGTAACTGGGAAGGGTGCCCCCCAAAAAAAATGTGAATCGAAATTAATTTGCTGGGGAAAAATTTACATTAACCTCAAAATTAATAACAATTTAATGAGACAAGGAAGAGATATAAACAAAAAAGTTTCTATATTTTAAAAAGTACAATGTACAGATCATTTAAATCAAAACAGAGAAGCAAAAAAAAAAAAAAAAAAATCACTTTGGCTCTGAGATAAGCTCTACCAGAGGAGAAGTGCTAGCCTTTCAAAATTATACGAATTTCATAATGCTCATCATAAGAGGGGGGGTTAAGAATGTAAAGAAATGGCCCTCAAAGGCTCAATTTCTCTGGCTATATAAAAGGGAAGAACCTGTTTCACGCCTTTTCAACTGGGCTGCCAAGGGGGTGGATATGAGTAGCTTAGGACCTCTGCATCCCTAAAGCCAGAGGCAGCCTCCCTGATGCCTCCCAGGCCAAGGCAGGCAGAAGAGCCCTTGCTGGTCCCCACTGGGGCTCACCCAACATCTGTTCAGGGGCTAACACCCGCTTCCTCAGGGACACCTGCCAGGCCTGCAACTTGCCTGGGCCACCTCCACACCAAGGTCAAGCTTTCCAGTTTTCGTAACTGAAGTCCTCATTAATTACTAACTTCAGACTCACATGAAAGCACTGACAAAGTTCTATTCAACTACTATCCATAACGAGATACTTCCCCGCACAAAAATGTTACAGTTAATAATAACCAATTTTGACAAAGATATATGGAAAAGGCACTTGCATGCTACATGTGAAAGTATAAATTACTACAACCTCTCCAACGGTGGTTGTCCTAATTAATGATAAACAACATTTATATGAATAATTTTTTAAAATTCCCCTTTTTTTCTTGAAGATTTTATTTCAAGAGACAGAGCGAGTGAGCGCACATGCAAGCAGGGGGAAGAGCAGAGGGAGAAGGAGAGAGAGAATCTCAAGCAGACTCCACCCTGATTGTGGAGCCCAATGCAGGGCTCGATCTCTCACGACATGACCTGAGCCAAAACCAAGAGTTGCACGCTTAACCAACTGAGCCACCCAGGCACCCCTTAAATTCCCCTTCTTTCATTAAAATCAGGATTGTGGAGAGATTTCTGTACTCCCATGATCCCTGAAGCATTAGTCACAATAGCCAAGATATGGAAACAACCCAAATGTCCACCAACAGATGAATAAAGAAAATGGGGTATAGACCTACAACATTATTCAGCCTTATAAAAGGAAATATTTGAAACTTGCAACATGGATGAACCTGAAGGACATTATGCTAAATGAAATAAACCAGTCCATTTATAACATGATATCTGAAATAGACTCACAGAAGCAGAGAATAGAATGGTGGTTACCCAGGGGCTGGAGGGAGGGGTGCTGGGGAGATGTTCAATGGGTATAAAGTTTTGGTTAAGCAAGATAACCTCTAGACATTTGCTGTACAACACAGCACCTACAGGCAAAAATACTGTATTATTCACTTAAAAATGTCTTAAGAGGGTAGATTTCATATTATATTCTTACCACAAAAAAGGGGAAGGGGACATAAGGAAACTTTTGGAGGTGTTGCATATGTCTATCACCTTTTTTTTAAAAAGGGATTTTATTTATTTGAGAGAGAGCGCACAAGTGGGGGCGGGGGAGAGGGCAGAGGCAGAAGCAGATTCCCCACTAAGCAGGGACCCAATGCGGGGTCATGACCTGAGCTGAAGGCAGACACTTAACTGATTGAGCCACCCAGGCGCCCCTGTCTATTACCTTGATTGTGGTGATGGTTTCAGGGGTGTATGCCTACGTCCAAACTCATCAGGTTGAATATTTGCATTAACTACGTACAGTTTTTTGTATACCAATTATACTTCAATAAAGCTGTTTTTAAAAGGTCCCTTTATTTTTATCCTTCAGAAGTACTGAGGGAATAAGGCTATTCACCACAGCATTATCTGGAATACGAAAAAATTGAGAAACAGCCTCAATGTCCATCGATGGAATCCAATTAAATAATCAGAGCAGCACTCACGGACCTTCCCTTAAATTATAGCCAATAATCCATTAAAAAGAAGGAAGTAGAGCTATATGAGCTGATGAGAAAGAGCCCAGATGTGTTCAGCTTAAAAGAAAAAGCACATGTGTTTAACAAGATTCATTACGGGTGCATTAAAAAGACACACACACACAGAGTTTCTATTTGCATTACAAATTCTCTGGAAGCAGAACTGTTAACAGTGATTACCTTAAGGACAGGGCATGACAGCAGAGTGAGGGAGACCAACGTTTTATTTCACATCATGCTGTGCTAGTACAGAGTAGTACTGTAAAAGCACAGAATTATTTTCAAACGCTCAGTGTGTATTTGTTTGTCTACTTTTCTAAAGGGGTTATTATCTATTTAAAAAGATTACGGGCCATTTGTCGTTTTCTTTATATTTTCCCACATAAAAGTGTGGGTTTGTGTGTGTATTTCTCCCAACCCCCAACCCACAGAACAGAGTCTATATACCATACTGTTTACAGTGATTAAATCTGGTAAGTGAATCGGGGTGGGCAGGGATTCACTTTTTAAAAACTGTATACATTTAGGGGCATTTGGGTGGCAGGGTCGGCTGAGCATCTGACTCTTGGTTTCAACTCAGGTCATGATCTCAGAGTCATGAGATCGAGCCCTATTATCAGGCTCCACGCTCAGTGAGGAGTCTGCTTGAGATTCTCTCTCCCTCTCGCTCTGCCCCCCCCCCACTCTCCCGCTCTCTCTCTCAAATAAATCTTTTTTTTTTAAATTTTTTAAAAGATTTTTATTTATTTGAGAGAGAGAGAGAGATAGCAAGAGAGAGCACAAGCAGGGGGGAGAGGGAGAAGCAGGCTTCCCACTGAGCAGGGGAGCCCGACGCAGGGCTCGATCCCGGGACCCTGGGATCGTGACCTGAGCCGAAGGCAGATGCTTAACTGAGTGAGCCACCCAAGCACCCTAATAAATAAATCTTTTAAAAAAAATGTATACATTTAAACAGTCTACCTTTTAAAAATGCATCCATGTTAGGGGGTGGGTGCCTGGGTGTGCAGTCAGTTGAGCATCTGACTCTTGGCTTTGGCTCAGTTCATGATCTCAGGGTCATGAGATCAAGCCCCATGTCGGGCTCTGCACTCAGCGGGGAGTCAGCTTGATATTCTCTCTCCCTCTCCCTCTGTCCCTCTCACTTGCGGTCTCTCTCTCTCTCAAATAAATAAATCTTTAAAAAAACCTCATACGTGTTAATTACTGTTGTTAATTAACTTTTTTTTTTTTTAACTAAGCTCTATGCCCAGTGTGGGGCTTGAACTCACAACCCTGAGATCATGCTCTACTGACTGAGCCAGCCAGGCGCCCCACCTTTGTATACTTTTATAACAAGATCTTTATAATGACAATGAACAGTCACTGAAGAAAACTAACACTTAAAGGAGTAAAAGACTCAAGTACATAGCCTCACAGACCAAAAAGTTACATGCCCAGCTACTGGAGAAACTGAGCACCAGTAGAAGGAACTCGGGTCAGCCTGTGAACAGCACCGACCCCTGGGGAAACAGAGGGACCCCAAACCCATGCACACAGCAACAGACACACAACACAGCATCTGGGAAGTTACTGCATGCCTGACGCAGTACACGTACTGAGCTGCTGCTGGTGTCTGAGTCACCCTTTCCAGGGATTTGTAGACTTACATGCGTATGTATATGCAAGACAAATTTCTGGAAGAATACATAAACACTGCTGGCAGGAGTTTCCTCTGGAGAGTGGGACTGAGGTGTGAGGTGCTGGGATTCCTGCCCTTGTGTACTGTTTGATTTTTCTCAAATGCACACAGGCACCAAGAGGAGTAACAGCAAGGCCTAGGGCGATCCTGGTGCAGTCTGAACGACATCTTCAAGAGGCTCTAGAATTTAAATTTCACAAAGAAATTCACACACACACACACACACACACACACACACACACACACACACCCGTGCTCTTATATTTTCAGCTGCCAGTTAGAGACCCCTACCTAGATGTCACCTCAAAATCAATAAATCCAAAACGAAATTCCTTATCTTTCTCCAAAACCTATTCCTTCTCCTTGTGTTTTCCTCCCTGAATTACTCTTTCCCCAAATGGAAATTTCAGTCTTTCCTGGTCCATCCTTCTTCCTCATCCTCTGGGGTTAATAGGTCTCCGTATCGTGTCCGTCCTACAAACAAAAATAAAAAAACCAAAAACTTCCCGGGACACCTGGGTGGCTCAGTCGTTAAGCGTCTGCCTTCGGCTCAGGTCGTGATCCCAGGGTGCTGGGATCGAGTCCCGCATCGGGCTCCCTGCTCAGTGGGGAGCCTGCTTCTCCCTCTCCGTCTGCCCCTCCCCCCCAGCTCGTGCTCTCTCTCTCTGTCACTTACAGCTCCAGTCCTTCCTCCCTCCCCCGTCTCTCCCTCTCAGTACGACACCCCAGTGGCCTCCAGACTGGCCTCCCTGCCCCTGGCCTCTCCCTTCTCTAGGCCATCTTCCACCTCCTCAACCGACTTGTGTCACTTCCAAACCCCTTATCAGGGCAGTCCCTGCCTTCGTAGGCTCTTCTCCCCAGTATAACCACCAGAACCCTACTCCTGCACAGGCCGGCCTGTGCCTGGAATACCTTCTCACTCAGACTTTGAGAGCGCAGATATCACCTCACTGGTAAACTTCCCACACGCAGAATTCCCTTAGACCCTCCTCAGGGCTCCTGAACCACGCTGGCCCAAGTCCTGCCTCTCACCTCCCAGTCAATCCCAGGGCCATGACCCGCCTCCCGGCCTCCCCACTCAGACCCAGCTCTCCCCGGTTCAGCTGTGGGCCCAGATCCAGGATGCAGCCCAGAAGTGCTTCCTTACGAAGGGGCCCTCAGATCACAGGTGTCCATCTATCCACACCCATGTCCACATGGCGATAAAAGGGAGATTACATGCCTTAAAATGAGCTCAGTACCAGGATCCCAGGAAATGGACACTCATACATTGTGGGTCAACATGTCAGAACCAGAAAGGAGGGCAACTGGCCCGAGAGCTAGAGATGTCGATCAGAATTAAAGATGCCTATTCCGCTTCTTAGAATGTAGCCTAAGGAAACAAGTCTGCATGTGTATAGAGATACAGCTGTTAAGAAAATATCCACAGTTAGCATGTAATTTTTTTTAAAAAGCCAAGGTTTAGAAATATCTCAAAAATGGAATACCTTATTATTTTATATTTTAAGGTCGGCACCATGTGTATAATTTTCTACAGTACTGATAAAGATACAGCAAGGTCACTTAAAAAAAAAAAGCCATGCCTAACTAAATTAGGAAGATACTGTATCAAAGCTAAAGGAAAAGCCCTCTACCTCTTCTATTTGTAGACAAGAATCGTACTCACATCCCAAATAATTCTCACTGTATCCTAAGATTCAAAAGAAGAGAGAAAATACGGATGATGACATAAAAATTAAAAGGAAAAATGGTCTACAATCTTCTGCAAACTTTGTAGGCCTTTAAAACTGTTATTCATAGTTAAGGAATGTTCTGTTTGCTATGTCAGCCCCTCCTTGGTTAGGACACGGGAGTAAAAGTGCAGAGAATGGATCCTGTTTCTGTGTCCTAGATCATAAAGTTTTCATTTTTCTTCTTCTTTTCGGAGGTGCTCCCACCTGCTTTCCTAGAAATGAGAACATTCCTTTTCAATGCCATTGTCTGTTGCTCTCAGTTTCTGGACCACCACTTTATTAGGCCAGTGTTTCAGAAGGAGGGCTTTTTCATTTGCTTTCCTCTGTCCCTTCGCCCTTTACTGCTCTGAAGAGAGAGAACGCAAACCATCTGACTTCTTTCCCCAAGACTCGCACTTCTGACACCCAACCCAGATGCTACTTTCAAGCAATTTTAAGGAAGAGCAGAAGAGAGAAAAGAGGAAAGAAACTGCTTTATCTAACTCTAGCCATTAATTCTTTCCCCTTCCGGTAAAAATTCTGAACTCCTCCAGGACTGAGCACATCTAAGAAAACCTGGATAACGCTGGAAAGCTCAAACAACAGTCGACAGCATTCCCCAACTGAGATCAAATATCTTGAAATAAAGGCTTAGTTATTAAGTTTACTCCCCAAAGGGGAGGTCCTCAAATATTTGCTGAGTGGAAAAAATAAATGAGGCTGAATCTTTCCTTATCGACAAGGTCCAAATGCCAATAAAAACAGTTCACTCTACAGAAGTGTGTTATATTCTGAAGTAGAACAATGAAATGGGGATGGGTTTAACCCATACAACTCTACTACCGAAATTTTATTTTTTCTTTATTCATTTACGGATCTATCTTTGCTGGAGGGGCTGGTGTTTAAGAACAGACACCGCTCTATAAATATACAAGCACTTGGAATGTCTTCTTCCCACGCTGGGGTTCTGAATAAAGAGGCACAGAACCAACACAGGGGTACCTGACTTTCAAGGATCACTACTCCTGAAAATCCAGACATCCAAAACACATTGGAGGGGATGATTTGCTTAATAAATAATTTACACTAAATAGGGTAAACTTCCGATGCGTATTTAAAATATTTTAACTACTGATAACGATCACCTTGGATAATGGAACTGGGAACTAGCCTAACTTGGAGAAAGGTTTTCATAATCTGCTTTTTTTCTGTGCTGTTGAGATCTTTCAAGATAAGTACTGGTATTGTTTATAGAACTTCTATTTTTTTTAAGATTTATTTATTTGAGAGAGAGCGAGCACGAGAGAGAGCATGAATTGGAGGGAGGGGCAGAGAGAGGGAGAAGCAGACTCCCCGCTGAGCAGGGAGCCCGACGCAGGGCTCGATCCCAGGACCCTGGGATGGGGACCTGATCTGAAGGCAGACGCTTAACTGACTGAGCCACCCAGGCGCCCCTGTTTACAGAACTTCTAAAAGCTGAAGTGAAAGGAAGAAAAATAAATCAATTCACAGAGAATGTTACACACTCACAAAATACATGTTTGTCCACCTAGGGTGACTTAATGAGGTCTTATATTCTTTCAGAATTAACAACATCGTAGACTCTGAAAGAAATAGGGAAATTTATAGCTGTTTGGAAAAGCACGCAGGGAAAA
Source organism: Phoca vitulina (assembly GCF_004348235.1). Taxonomy (NCBI): domain Eukaryota; kingdom Metazoa; phylum Chordata; class Mammalia; order Carnivora; family Phocidae; genus Phoca; species Phoca vitulina. The sequence goes on along the minus strand of NW_022589733.1, from coordinate 3,811,360 downwards.
AAAAAAAAACAGAAAAATCACCTACGGCTGCACCCCCTTTCACAGCAGCAAAACACAGCCAGGGGTGCGTACGTGCCAGACACATGCTGCCCAACACGTGCGGCAGCCGCTTTCCCCCGCACAGCATTCTAGAGTCGGGGGACACCCACAGGGGCTATCCAGTGGTCATCTGACACTACAAAAATGAACTTTCGATTACATATTATTCCAGTACATGAAAATACCATAATTTATTCTACCAATCCTTTATTGTTGGGCGTTCAGGTTGCTTCCAATTCTTCAGTCCTATAATTAATGTAGTAAGGCTGTCTTTGCACGTAAATCTGTAATCAACTCTAATTTTTCTTTTAGAATAAATTCTTATTAGTGGAATCCTTTAGTGAAAAGTTATGAACAGTTAATACTTGTGAAAAAAAAAATTCCCCAAATGCCCTCCACCAGAATGGATGCTGACATGGCCTCCCACAGAAATACAGGAAGACCCTTCCCCAACCTCTACACCAACGGGAGGCATTTTATTTTTATTCTTTGATTCCTAATATGGTTAGAAATTTTCTCCACGTTTACCGGACATTTGTATTCTTTCTTTTTCAACTCATTTCAATAAGCTATTTGATGGAATTAATATATAATACAAATATATATAATAATATATAAATATATAACATATAATATAAACATATATATAATGTTATATATAAATATATAAATATAATATAAAGAGCATGAGTTGGAATCAAAAGCTCTGCATCAGCACTTACTGGATATGCCTGAGTGGGTGATTTACCTCTCCAGGCCCGTTTCCCACTTGTGAACGAGGATCAGAGTACTTACCTCAGAGGGTTTCTGTAGGGATTAAAGAAGAGTACAGGAGGGATTTAGCAGAAGGTTTACTGCTTACCTAGCACATAGTAAACCCTCAATAAATATAATTTATCATTAATTATTATTAGCAAATACTTGTGAGGCACTAAGCTGGGCCCTAAGACCCCACACGGAACAAGGCAGACATGGTCCTTGCCATCATGAAGCTTATGGCCTACTGGGAATCAACCTCTTTTTTTCTTTTTTTTAAAATGTTTACTCTTATTTTTTGTGTTGTGTTTATTTTCTTCCTGGTTCATTAGCATTCTTTCTATATTATGGGTATTAACCTTTTGCCACAGACAGCAAATCCACTTTCCTGTTAGTTTTTCCATTTTGTGAAGCCGTTTCAATGTGCATAAATTCTTTTTTTTTATTTAGATGGACTTACACTTAGGAATCTTTGCCTAAAAGGAACAGATAGCTAAGGTAACAAGAAAGGGCAACTCACATGCCGCTTCATGGCTGGGACACACATGGGAGGGGCAGAGGAGCGGGTCCCTGACAGCCCCACACCCCATCTAAAGGGCGTGGCTGCCCCCTAATGCTGGCCAGTTGTTGCCACGTAGGAATCTGAGTCCAGTGTTGCCAACACTTCTCATTTTTTCAAGATAAACCAGAAATCTAGACTTGTAGGTAAATTTTCTATTTTAAAATTCTAGCACAATTTTCAAAAGATAAATTAAACAAGACAGAACAGTGTAGGTGAAATAGATCGCGTGTGCAGGTCTGCTCCAGCCAATTGGCCAAGTGCCTGCAGTCTCTGCTTTTAAGTCCTCGCTTTTCTAGGTCTCAAAAGACTTTTTTTACCTTGAGATTAGAAAAATATCTGACTGGGGCGCCTGGGTGGCTCAGTTGTTAAGCATCTGCCTTCGGCTCAGGTCATGATCCCAGGGTCCTGGGATCGAGCCCCGCATCGGGCTCCCTGCTCCGCGGGAAGCCTGCTTCTGCCTCTCCCACTCCCCCTGCTTGTGTTCCCTCTCTCACTGTGTCTCTCTCTCTGTCAAATAAATAAATAAAATCTTTAAAAAAAGAAAAGAAAAGAAAAATATCTGACTATCAGGAGAATGAGAAGACAAGCCACAGACTAGGAGAAAATATTTGCAAAACACATAATGTGATAAAGGACTGGTATCCAAAATACACAGTACAAAGAACTCTTAAAACTCAACAAAAAGAAAACAAACAACCCAACTTAAAAATGGGCAAAAGACCTGAACATACACCTCACCAGAAACAATACACAGATGCTAAATGAGCATATGAAAAGATATTCAACTTATGTCATCAGGGAAATGCAAATTAAAACAAGATACCACTACACACCTATTAGAATGGCCAAAATCCAGAACTCTGACAACATCAAATGCTGGTGGGCATGCGGAGCAATAGGAACTCTCATTCATTGCTGCTGAGAATGCAAAATGGTACAGCCAGTCTGGAAGGCAGTTTGGCAGTTTCTTACCAAACTAAACACACTCGGGGTGCCTGGGTGGCTCAGTCATTGTGTCAAGTCATGGTCCTAGGGTCTTGGGATCGAGTCCCGCATCGGGCTCCCTGCTCTGTGGGGAGCCTGCTTCTCCCTCTCCCACTCCCCCTGCTTGTGTTCCCTCTCTTGCTGTCTCTCTCTCCATCAAAATAAATAAATAAAATCTTAAAAAAAAAAAAAAAACTACACACACTCTGTTAAGATCCAGCAACAAGGGGCACCTGGGTGGCTCAGTCGTTAGGCGTCTGCCTTCGGCTCAGGTCATGATCCCAGGGTCCTGGGATCGAGCCCCGCGTCGGGCTCCCGGCTCCGCGGGAGGCCTGCTTCTCCCTCCCCCTCTCCCCCTGCTTCTCCCTCCCCCTCTCCCCCCGCTTGTGTTCCCTCTCTCGCTGTGTCTCTCTCTGTCAAATAAATAAATGAAATCTTTAAAAAAAAAAAAAAAAAAAAGATCCAGCAACCATGCTCCTTGGTATTTACCCAAAGGAATTGAAAACCTCGGTCCACACAAAATGGACCTACACACAGATGTTTACAGCAGCTTTATTCACAATCGTCAAAACTTGGAAACAACCAAGATGGTCTTCGGTAGATAACCAGATAAACTGTGGTACATCCAGACAGGGAATATTATTCAGCGCTAAAAAGAGATGAGCTATCAAAGCCATGAAAAGACATGGAGGGCCCTTCCATGCATATTACAAAGTGAAAGAAGGCCATCTGAAAAGGCCATATATGCTGTATGATTCCAACTACATGACATTCTGGAAAAGGCAAAACTATGGAGACAGTAAGATCAGTGGTTGCCAAAGGCTGGGGGAGAGGAAAGGATGAGCAGGCAGAGCACAAAAGATCTTTAGGGCAGTGAAATTATTCTGTATGATATTCTAATGGTGGGTACATGTCATTATACATTTATCCATTTATACATGTACAACACCAAGAGTGAATGCTAATGTAAACCATGGACTTTGGGTGATAATGATGTACCAACATAGATTCATTAACAGTAACAAATGTACTGCATGCTGGTGGGACATGGGAAGAAATCTCTGTACATTCCACTCAATTTTGCTGTGAACCGTTTTAAAACTGCTCAAAAAATAAAATCTATTACAAAAATTTTAAAAAAATCTGATATTTCTTCTAGTTAATTTTTTTCTTTTTCCTGTTTAGCGGTCATTTATTCATTTTGAATTTAAGTGACGGTGAAAGGCAGGGATGTAACTTTTTTTTTTCAAATAGTTGACCAAGTGTCTAGCACCCTTTACGAAATACTCCATCCTGTTCTTTTTTTTTTTTTTAAGATTTTATTTATTTGACAGAGAGAGACAAAGCGAGAGAAGGAACACAAGCAGGGGGAGTGGGAGAGGGAGAAGCAGGCTTCCCGCCGAGCAGGGAGCCTGATGCGGGGCTCGATCCCAGGACCCCGGGATCATGACCTGAGCCGAAGGCAGATGCTTAACTGACTGAGCCACCCAGGCGCCCCACTCCATCCTGTTCTTAATGATTGAGTATACACTTGCCACTCCAATCTGCCCAGTGGTCTGCCCCCACCTTCATCCAGTAATTGTATCACCTCCCCGCCTCCTTGGGAACAATTCCTCTCCGAGGGTTCCACGTGATTCAGGTGGGGCTGCATAGCAGAGCTAGCTGGAGGCCCGGACAGAAGCGGCCATGGGTGACCCTGTTAGTGCAGCATCTCATGGTCACGGCCCAGGGATGGTGCCATGACCACATGGTGTCCTTCCTTAAGACTTTACATACTGACACCAAGGAAGGTCATTTTCTTCTTTGACCTTAGGCTGTAAAAATAGAAGCCTGGAAGTATCAACAACCACACCTCCTTTTCCTCTAGCTGCAGAAAGGAGCCCATCAGCAATAGGAGAAAGAGAAGCCAATCCTGAGAAAGAAGCAAAGTCAGGAGAGAAAGGGCATTTGAGCTTCCTTGGGAGTCACTGAAGCGAGTATCACCCCAAGGGTACTCCAGGTACTTGACAAAATAAATGCCTTTGTTTTCTGTTTAACCAAGATGATTGATTTTCTTTCTCTTGCACTTGAAAAAATCCTGATTTATACACAAAGCCTTTGCCTATATATTAAACTGTTAAGCACAGTTGGGTCAGGTGTTCGGCTTTCTTTTCAGATCTACTGCTATTTCTATCTATTCTAGGGCTCAGATTACTCTTTAAAATTCTTGTATAAATCTATAAATAGTGGATAGTACAAAAACCAATCCTTCCCCAAACTCATATTTAGTTTTCAAAAGGTTCTTGGCTATTCTTGCCTATTTATTCTTCTAGATGCTCTTTAAAATCATTGTAACAAATCACTCTCCCCCCTCAGAAAAAATTCACTGGGATTTTTATTTGAATTACATTAATTAAAAAATTAATGAGTTGATTTAACCTCTTCAAGTCTTTTATGCCACCCGCTGTAACATTTTTTGTTTTCTTCACATTTCTGGCTTTTTTTTTTTTTCCCCAATTATTTTGGGAGTTTTGATACTCTGGTGAGTAAAATCTTTTTCCTTTTTTAAATTATATTTTGTTATACAGAAAAGCTACTGACTTTTGTATGTTTATTTCATAGCCAATCAGACGATTTTCTAGCCCTACTTCATGGGCTAGAATTACCAAGATAAGGCCAAATAATACAAATAATTAACAGACAAATTTCATTTAAGGCTTCCCCCGATAAAGTTATTTTCAATAAGCATGTGTTATACATTTTGCCAGAATAAAGCAACATGGTAGCTTCTTTTTTTCATGACGACAATGATGATGATGATGAGTAAAGTAAAAGCTACAATTCTAAATATGTGGCCTCCCTCTAAACAAATTTTGTGAACAAGCCAGTAAAATGTAGTAACAAACAAAAATGTTTAAAATCAAACAGAAACCCACAACCCTCATCTTAAAAAAAAATAAAAATAAATTAAAAGTTGGTTAACCACCTCCCCCCCACCCACCCCCCGCCATTCGCAACTAAGTAATTTTCTTAACAGAATAGCAAACAAAACAAAACAGAAACAATACATCTGATACTTTCATTGAGCGGCCAACCAGCATACCACAGGAAGACGTATTTTTTGGATGGGCATAATATTTAAAACACTGATTATAAAAATGATCTGGACCCTATACTGTTTCATCATGTTAAATCTCTCAGACCAGACTTACTTTAAATACATTGTCTCATTTACCACCTAACTTCTCTTAAAAATCTGCATAAGTCATTAGCAGTCACATCTCTCTGCAATGCACTGTGAAATTCTTCCACACTATTTCTTCCACTCCAAAGTGAGGCCTGAGATGATTACTATTTTAAGAGTATTTCTAATATGTCTATACTGGGCCACACAGAACTTCATCATAATAATGCTTACTCACCAACCTTGTAAAGACTCTCACTAAATTTATCACCAATCCCTGAAAACGGCTTAGAGTTTTTAAGACCTACAGACAAAATAAGAGATCTATTAGAGCCTATGAAATTAAAATGTATGTATTACATATACTTTTCATACATATACATTTTTTGGAAGACACTATGAGCACTTTGATAATTTTTTTTTTTTTAAAGATTTTATTTATTTATTTGACAGAGAGAGACACAGGGAGAGAAGGAACACAAGCAGGGGGAGTGGGAGAGGGAGAAGCAGGCTTCCCACCTAGCAGGGAGCCCGATGCAGGGCTCGATCCCAGGACCCTGGGATCATGACCCGAGCCGAAGGCAGATGCTTAACTACTAAGCCACCCAGGCGCCCCGTAGCACTTTGATAATTTTAAAGAGGGCCTGAATATAGTAATAAAACAATGCTTCACTTAGTCTTCATTAACAGAAGATGAAATATCTAAGTATCGCCAGACTTTCCTCTCTACATGCTAAAACTTTAATAATGATAAAAATATGCTATGTTACCATACCAGACATAATTTAAAGCTTTCCTTCTGTTTTCCTGTCTCTGGGCCATCACGTGCACACCCGTAGCTGTCCAGCAACATTCGGAGCAACGTGGGGTCTGAACGCAGGCTCTGCTGCTTTGCTATCAGCTCATTCTTACTGTGTCATTCTGCCTCCAGCCCCTTCTCTTTCAGCTCCTATTCCACTTAATACAGGCATTAAAAAAAAAAAGTAAACTCACTGAGAGATTAAGGGTTTCTCCAAAGAATCAAGTTCCCAGGTCTGGTGCAAGGCTCTGAGAGCTACACTACTCTGATAGGACAAGAGTGCCCTTTGGAGGGGGGCCTCGCCTCAACAAAGCATCTTGCTTCTGTATGGTACTTCATCTTTTTCAAAGAGTTCTTATCTATTCCCTAATTCAATCATCTACAATAATTCTGCGAGGCAGGCTTGCTAGAAGTAACTCTTGAACTAGAAGAATTTTTTTTTTTCTCAACAGAGAATAATTTCCCTAAGCTCATACAGAAAATCAACAGCAGAACTAAATCTGAAAAACAGATCTCACTGGAACATGCCAACCATTAGGATCGCAGAGGTAAAATTACTTTCAAATTCCAGCAACGAGTTTTCCAGCTGAGTGACCTTTCCAGAGTTACCAACTTCCCTCAGTCTCAGGGCCTGCATCTGTAGAACAGGGATGGTACCGCCCACCCAGCAGCTCCGTGAGGCCCCCAGCCCACTGCCTGGCACCTGGTCACACTTTAGAGTCCTACTGACCCCAGGCTTCAGCTGCCTCGGGACTTCGTGCACGCGCGCACACACACACACACACACACACACACACACACACACAGAGGCAATGAGAGGGTATGACCAGTCACTTCTCTAAGATAGCTCTACCCAAACAGCACAGTCACTTAATATGGCAGCCACCAGCCACCCCGCCCCCATCCTTCAGACCTCCCTTAACCCTCCTCATCCTACATTCCCACAAACACTTATGGAAGGTGACGTGCCAAGCACTGTGCCCGAAGTCAGTCGGATCACTTGATCTTTGTTACATAAGACATACACGCTATCTGGGATTCTAGGATCTGCTACTCTGAGCTTACTACTCCTCCTTTCCAGGAGCCTAATTCCGTCAGCCCTTGGTCCTTTGCCGGGACCAAAAGCTAACTCTGAAGTATTTCACCACAAATAACCCAAATATCACACGGGTTCCACACCACCTCTAATATCCACTAACCCCTCCGTACCACAGATCCACAAACCACACCCACAGGCCAAACCCAGCCCACCCACTTCCTGCTTTTATATAGCCCACAAGGTAAGAATGTTTTTATATTTTTGAAATGGTTTCAAGTCCAAAGACGAATAACATCTGGGAACAGGTGTAAGTTATATGCAATTCAAATTACAGTATACATACACCAAGCTTTCTTGGAACAGAGCCATGCTCATTCATTTATATATTGTCAGTGGCTGCTTTCATGCATTACAACAGCAGAGCTGAGGAGTTGAGACAAAGACCTTAGAACCAAAAAGCTTAAAATATTTACTATCTTTACAGAAAACTTTTGCTGACCCCTGCTCTATATGTAAGTTCCATAATCTCTCCAAGAGTAACTTGATAGATCAAGTCTACCAACTTACACCATTGTACTGCTGTGCATTACTTTGTCCATGACTTGGGAGGTAAATAAATCTATGCAGTTAGACTTAAAATTTTTAGAAGTACTATAGTAACAACTGTCTCCTCAACATCTTCCATGCTCCCATCCAAGTTCACGTCAAAGGGTCAACTAAGATCATATTTGTTACTTATTTAAAAAAATACTTAATGGTAACAGCTATGTGCTTGTGTATACATTGAAATTTAGATATATTAGAATTTAAAATAAAATTTTCAAGTAGCCATTAGGATGGCACCTATCAAAAAAACAACAACAACAACAAAAATGACAGCATTGGCAAGGATGTGGAGAAGTTGGATCTCGTATTACTTGTGCTTTGCTGATGAGAATGTAAAATGGTGCAGGTGCAATGGAAAACAGGATGGGAGTTCCTCAAAAAGTTAGATCTAGATTTACCATATGATCAGCAATTTCACCTCTGAGTATACAGCCAAAAGAACCGAAAGCAGGGATTCAAAGATACTTGCACACTCACATTCCTAACAGCATTATTAGCAATATTCCAAAGGTGGAAGCAAACCAAGTGTCTATCACGGATGAATGGATAAAAACATGGTATATACATGCAACAGAATATTCTTCAGCAATTAAAAAGGAAGAAAATTCTAACACGGGCTATAACATGGATGATCCTTGAGGACTTTATGCTAAGTGAAATAGGCCAGGTACAAAAGGACAAATAGGATTCTACTTTTCTTAAGGATCTAGAGTAGTCTCTCTCATAGAGACAGAAAGTAAAATGGTGGTTGCCAGGGACTGGGGGCCGGAGAACAGAGAATAGGTAGTATTTAATGGGTACAAAGTTTCAGTTGGCGAAGATGAAAAAGTTCTAGAGACAGACAGTAGTGCTGATGATTGCACAACAGTGTGAGTATACTCAATGCCACTGAACTATACATGCTTAAAAATGATTAAAATAGGGGCACCTGGGTGGCTCAGTCAGTTAAGCATCTGCCTTTGGCTTGGGTCATGATCTCAGGGTCCTGGGATCGAGCCCCGCATTGGGCTCCCTGCTCCGTGGGAAGCCTGCTTCTCCCTCTCCCTCTGCCTGCCGCTCCCCTTGCTGTGCTCTCTCTCTCCCTCTGTCAAATAAATAAATAAAATCTTTAAAAAAAGGTTAAAACGGTAAATTTTAAATTATGTGTTATTTTAACATAATTTTTAAAAATTCAACTAACCCAGAGACTTGTCATTAATACAATATGATATAGTCAATACAATAGATATAAAAATGAATAGTGATTTATGCTACAACATGGATGAACTTTGAAAACTAAGTGAAAGAAGCCAGTCACAAAAGACCACTTATTATCGATTCCATTTATTTTTTTTAAAAGACTTTATTTATTTGAGAGAGCAGAGTAAGAGAGAGAGTACACAAGTGGGGGTGGGAGGGGGGCAGAGTGAGAGGAAGCAGCAGACTCCCCACCGAGCAGGGAGCCCGATGCAGGGCTCGATCCCAGGATCCCGGGATCATGACCTGAGCTGAAGGCAGATGCTTAACCGACTGAGCCACCCAGGCGCCCCAATGTATGATTCCATTTATACGAAATGTCCAGAACAGGTAAATCCACAGAGACAGAAAGCAGATTATTGACTGCCAGAGGCTGGGCGCAAGGAGGGGAAGGGGAGTGGCTTCTTAATGAGTATGGGATTTGTTTGGGGATAAAATGTTCTGAAACATTTGGCAATTGTTGTACAACAATTCCATTGTGAATTATATACCACTGAACTGTACCCTTAAAAACGTTAATGACGGTAAATTTTATTTTTGCGTATTTTACCACTATTTAAAAAAAAAAAAAACATTAAAAATAGCACTGTTCAGGAAAAAGAAAAATCTCCAACAGCTCACTTAGACATCATGTAGTTAATCAGCAGAGACAAGTCACTGAGAACTAGGCCCTATCCTACTACCAATCACAGCAATTTGTTATTTCACATAAATGCTATTAGTCTAGCCAAAGAACAAAACAAAACAAAACAAAAAGGGCATTTTCTTAATAAATATAATTCTCTGGTTATTTCTTGACACAAATTTAGAAAACTATTACATTTTTAATAGAAATATTTCGTCCCGTCCTGGAATTAGAGTAGGGCACTACTTCATGTCACGCACAGAAGAGAACAGCTTGATTTTAGGTGCTATATATAGGAGTTCACACTAATAAGAAACGGGTTACACACAGGAACATCGGAGAGAGAGCATGAAGGTGATCTGACAGGGCCTCAGTTTGTGTCTTAGTCTTTGCCCCCAGACCTGCCGAAAAAGGGAGAGGGTCTTTCCTCAAGAAAGCATTAAGAAAAAGTGAGTTCCAAGTAGAAACAAATACCAAAGGCACTTACAGTCAAAGGAAACTAAAGGGTGTTTCTTCGCAGCTTTGTCACCGTAACTCACTTCCAGTATTTTTAAAATCACACTGGCAGCGTCACACTTTAAATAGGGACAACTCAGTGGAGAATTTCACAGTCAGAAGACACGGTATTCAAGGGTCATGTTAACCACATCAAACAAAACTAATGTAGTAAAAGCCAACTCAACAGATTCTTGGCACTAAAATTATTTGTAAATACATATATCATGATCTAAGATGAAGAACAGAAGCTTTGATTTTGGTTGCATTCAAGGGAAAAAGCACTAAGATAAAAACACTAAAAATAAGCAAGAAGAGAAACTGAAGTCACAATAAGACTAAAGTTGGGGCGCCTGGGTAGCTCAGCGGGTTAAGCGTCTGCCTTCGGCTCAGGTCATGATCCCAGGGTCCTGGGATGAAGCCCCGAGTCGGGCCCCCTGCTCAGCGGGGAGCCTGCTTCTCCCTCTCCCTCTGCTGCTCCCCTGGCTTGTGCTCGCTCTCTCTCTCAAATAAATAAAATCTTAAAAAAAAAAAAAAAAAGGAATAACTAAAGTTAATGTGATTAAGAAAAAGACGTGGACCCCCCCTAAAGGGAAGGAACCCTAACCACCATCTTCCAGGACAGCAGAGGCATTTCAGATAGCAGACCGCATTGAGATGCCCTCTAAACGGTTCCTACAGAAAAAGAAAAACGAAAAGGCAAAACAAGCTCCTCCTGCCAAACTTGAATGTCAGCCTCCCTACCTTAACTGTTTGACCTTGAGGGGGAAAAATTAAATTTACAAGCAGCCAAGGAAATAAAGCAATGTTTGTTAAACACTGCGAAATGGGTCTTAAAATGGGTCTGTGGACACTTCTCCCAGTCCATACATTCTCCATGAGAATTTTTAAATTGTGTGTTTTCATTTCAGTATTACTCTAAAAACATGAACATAAGCCTGTTCTGGATCATCCAGATGCTTCCCTGGAAACAGAGAGCTGCCCAGGGATTTCCCGGCCCACGTGTGTGCTGTTGGGTTTACCATCGGGCTAAGGCCAAATAACAGGATTTTAATCGGTCGGTACTAACAGGCAAGAACAGAGCTAAGAACTGCTAAGTGTATAATGCACATATACCAGTTAACGGTCAAATGTCACCCCTGTGTAGTTTTCTTGTTTTCAGAATAGAGAAAAGTGGTGAGAGAACAGAGCAGTCACGTGGTCAGGTAATACAGGCATTCCCAAAGAGCCCCCAACACCACAGCAGACCGTACTGTATTCACACTGAGTGTACAAGTTGAGTAAAACATCATCTGTCCCATAAAATTAATTTTAATTTTACTGGTTTTGTCATTTTATCTGTAATCTGTTAATCTGTCTTGTTTTTATAATCTTTTAAGCATAAGAAATGTATCCTTGTGTGCATTCTTACAATAAAAATAACTTAAGCTCCTGTACACCAAGGGCACTCTATGGCGGAAGAAATCTTATTTAAAAAACAGTGCTGGGGAGGGGCGCCTGGGTGGCTCAGTCAGTTAAGCGGCTGCCTTCGGCTCAGGTCATGATCCCAGGGTCCTGGGATTGAGCCCCACGTCAGGCTCCCTGCTCAGTGGAGAGTCTGCTTCTCCCTCTCTCTCTGCCTACTTGTGCTCTCTATCTCTCTGTCAAATAAATAAATAAAATCTTTTTAAAATAAATAAATAAATAAAAATAAAAAACAGTGCTGGGGAAAGATCCGAATGGACATTTCTTCAAAGAAGATACACAGATGACCAATAAGCATATGAAAAGATACCCAGCATAATTAGTTACCGGAGAAAAGCAAAGCAAAACCACAAGATACTATTTCAACCTGTTAGGATGGCTGTTATCAAAAAGAAAAAGAAAAAGAAAGTAACAAGTGTTGGTGAGGATGTGGAAGAATCAGAACTTCCCTGCACTGCTGGTGGGAATATAAAATGATTTAGCTGTGGTGGAAAATAGTCTGGCAGTTCCCCAAAAAGTTAAACATAGAATTATCATTTGATCCAGCAATTCTACTTGTAGATATAAATCCAAAAGAACTGAGGGGGGTGGGGGGTGGGGTAACAGGGTGATGGACATTGAGGAGGGCACGTGAGGTAATGAGCACTGGGTGTTGTATACAACGATGAATCACTGACCTCTACCTCTGAAACCAGTAAGACATTATATGTTAATTGATTGAATTTAAATTTAAAAAAGAAAAAAGAGCTAAATCTAAAAGAACTGAAAGCAGAAACTCAAGATACTCATACACCAATGTTCAAAGCATTGTACACAACAGCCAAAAGGTGAAAACAACACAAATGTCCATCGACAGACGAATGGATAAACAAAATGCAGTCTAACTATACCAAGAATATTAGTCGGCCATAAAAAGGAAATTCTAATATATAAAACATGGATAAACCTTAAAGACATTATGCTAAGTGGAATAAGCCAGCTACAAAAGGACAAATGCCATCTGATTCTCCTTATATGAGGTACTGAGAATAGGCAAATTCATAGAAAAAATAGAATACATGGGGCGTCTGGGTGGTTCAGTAGGTTAAGTGTCTACCTTCGGGTCAGGTCATGATCCCAGGGTCCTGGGATCGAGTCCAGCGCCCGGCTCCCGGCTCCCCACTCAGGAGGGAGTCTGCTTCTCCCTTTCCCTCTGCCCCTCCCCCACTCGTGCGCACGCACACGTACATACACACACACACACACTCTCTCTCTCTCTCAAATAAATTTAAAAATCTTTAAAAATATGTAGAATAGAGATTAGTTACCAGAGGCGGGGGAGGGGAGAATGGGAAATAACTGTTTCATGGTACAGAGTTTCCACTTGGGATGACAAGAAAGTTCTGGAAATGGATAATGGTGATGGTTGCACAACAATGTGAATGTACTTAGTGCTACTGAATTGTATGCCTGAAAATGGTTAAAATGGTAAATTTTATGTTATGCATATTTTATCACAATAAGAAAAACTTAGTAACACTGGATATCTGCCAAAAATATTTTATGAAGATCATAATTTGAGAGATACTGCTACAGAGTTAGAATTAAAAATTAAACTATTTATGTAATGTTTAAAAATACAGACATAAATTATATATATTGCTAGGGACAAAAACACAGAAGCATAAAAACGTGGATAGAGAGGACATATATCTCTTTGCCTTGCAAGAGCAGTTACCCCTGGGAAAGGAGGGAGGTAAATGGGAGGTGTACCAAAGGGTGTTCAAGCGTATCCAAAAAACTATATTCCTTAAATTAAAAAAAGGAGGGAGGGAGGAAAAAGAAGTCACATTTGTTAAACCCAGTACTCAGGGGCTCACTATGGCACTTTGTATCCTCTCTACACCTTCAAAGTAGTTACTAGTAAAAATCTGAAATGACTAAGAATCCAAAGTTTACACAATGAGGAGTTAACACTTCCTTCCACCATTCTACACAATGAATAAGCAGACAGCCCACTGACAGGCCGTGTTCCCCGACTTACCGGCAAGAGTACCTCTACTTTCCTCCCCTCTCTCCACAGATCCAAGACACCACCAACAGCAATCAAGAACTGTCAGTCAGCATTCACTAGCCAGACCGACCTCTCGCTCTGAGAACACAATGGGTCCTACAATTTTTGCTGGCCTCCAAGTTGCAAGTTAAATAAACACTAGTTCCCATTAGAATTCACGTAAAAACTGCAGCATTTTTACCAACGAACAAGTAAATTCCTATCAGGCTAATAATACAGTTAAGACTGTTTCGGGGCACCTAGTGGCTCAGTCAGTTAAGCATCTGACTCTTGCTATCTGCTCCAGTGTTGATCTCAGGGTGGTGAGTTCAAGCCCCATGTTGGGCTCCACGCTGGGCATGGAAGCCTACTTAAAAAAAAAAAAAAAAAAAAGACTTTCATCATCACTTACTGCGGGTAACTGAAAAGAGTCACTAATAAAAACGTGAAAGCAACTGCAACTTTTGCCAGTTTATATCAAGACTGTACAAATAAGATCAGGGTGGAAATAACCCAAGTCTTCCCCCACACAGACACATATGACTAGGTCTTTCCTTTTCTTAGCTGAAACACTATTTCTATTTCACTACTAACACTATTTCATACTCTGCAAGTATGGGAGATGTGAAAGCATACCAGGTCAAAATGACACTAAGAGGGGGGCCTGGGTGGCTCAGTCGTTAAGCATCTGCCTTCGGCTCAGGTCATGGTCCCAGGGTCCTGGGATCGAGCCCCACATTGGGTTCCCTGCTCAGCAGGGAGCCTGCTTCTCTCTCTCCCACTCCCCCTGCTTGTGTTCCCTCTCTCGCTGTGTCTCTGTCAAATAAATAAATAAAATCTTAAAAAAAAAAAACAAACCATGACACTAAGAACCAAAAGGGGAAAACTCCTAGGTGTCTACCCGAGAGAACTGAAAATGCAGCCCCTGCAAACACTGTTCATAGCAGCATTATTCACAATAGCAAAGAACTGGAAACAACCCGTGTCCATTGAGTGCTGAATGGATAAACACAATGTGGTATATCCATACAATAGAATGTTACTCAGCCACACAGAGGAATGAAGCTCTGACACATGCTACGACATGGATGAACCCTGAAAAACAAGGCAGACACCACACACACTGTAGGATTCCATTTATAGGAAATGTCCAGAATAGGCAAATCCAAAGAGACAGATAGTAGACTGCTGATTACCTACCGAGTTTTGGGGAAAGACAGAGAGTAACTAATGGATAGGAGGTTTCTTTTGGGGATGATGAAAATGTTCTAAAACTTATTCTGGTGATGGCTGCACAGTTCTGTGAATGCACTAAAAGCTATATGAACTGTCCATCTTAAATGATTGTGATTTTTAGCTCAATGAGGCTGTTATTTAAAAGAAAAGGTGGGGGGGAATAGGACAAGCTGCCATCACAGCCCTAAAAAGATTCTGCCTTGATTTGTATGCTACCACAAAGCACCATAAGAGGAATAGAAAAGGGGTGCGTGGGTGGCTCAGAAGGTTAGGTGACTGCCTTGGGCTCGGGTCATGATCTCAGGGTCCTGGGATCGCATCCCATGTCGGGCTCCCAGCTCAGCAGGGAGTCTGCTTCTTCCTCTCCCTCTGCCTCTCCTCTGCTTGTGCTCTCTCTGTCTCTCTCTCTCAAATGAATAAATAAAATCTTAAAAAAAAAAAAAAAGAGGAATAGAAGAGTCTTAAGTCAATAAAAAGATTTATAGATCCAGGTAATGAATGACTTATTCAAACCAAATCAAATCACCACCTGACATTTAAGTTAGCACGTGGACCAAGGGAACGGACAAATTGTTACCCTTTTTGAAATACTGAGAACACTTGCAGACCACATTCTATCAGGACCCCCAAAGTGTCTAGGAATCCCAGGGTCACCATCCAAGGCCACTGAGAGATTTTAATGTACAAACAATCTAATGCTAGAGTCCAGTAGCTTCTGCACACGTCACTAGAGAGTCCATGAATCTGCATCTGCCCATCTAAGCTCTCTCCTAGGCACTGCTGGTTTCACAGGACAATCTTCAAGCATCCACAAAAGGTAAAAACACCACCACCACTACAACCCCACGAAAACCTCTTTTTACGCTGAACTTCCTTACCAATGAGCGCACACTACATGTCCTTAAATTCACAATTACTTAGGGAGCCTTGTCGCATTCCATGGAAAGATACATAGACCCGGACAATGCTTGGGCATTCTTCTCCCCTGGACGATACAAACACCCATCTCTGGAACGCCTCGATCCCTTACCTTACCTCGCTCCTGGTCATGTGATCTTCTGGCCAAGGACAAACAGCCACTGTTCTGAGTCAATGGTGCCAAGTCCACCATCGCCTCACTTTCAGATAAGAGAATGATAAGCGTGAGAAAAGTGAAAACATTAACAAACTAGTGCAACCTCAGAGCAGAACATCAAAACAACACACCTAAACAGATGTCAAAAACACCAACACCCGCGCCACAAACCCATGGGGCAAAAATCTCACAACCACTGCCCCAAGACAAAAATAGATAGGATGATAAAGTCTAATCTACTTGGTGCGGGAGAGAAGAGGAGCCGGAGCGGCCTTCAGAAAAGTGGTAAAGTTCCCTTCCTGCGCTGCTAGCCACACAATCTTCCTGGCAGCATATAAGAAGAAACCCAGTGTGGGGTGCCTGCTGGCTCAGCTGGTAAAGCATGTGACTCTTGATATCACGGTCCTGAGTTCAAACCTCACACTGGGCACGGAGCCTATTTAAAAAAAAAAAAGAAGAGAAAGAAAGCCAGCGATCTTATTTTGAGGAACACAGATGGAGACAACAGCTAAAAAGCAAACACCACTTTGTGTAAGTATGCTTCCAATGCTTTATTCATGACAGAAAATAGAAAGTGACTTCAATGTCCAACAACAGGGTAGGGGAGAGCCTAAGTAAACCCT
Organism: Phoca vitulina; assembly: GCF_004348235.1. Classification (NCBI taxonomy): domain Eukaryota; kingdom Metazoa; phylum Chordata; class Mammalia; order Carnivora; family Phocidae; genus Phoca; species Phoca vitulina. The sequence continues at coordinate 3,794,626 of NW_022589733.1, read as the reverse complement.
GGTATGGTCCCACAGGAAAATATATTTATCCCCCTCCAAAAAAGGCTACATTTGTAGACAACGTAAATACATGGAAAAGACCATGCAAAATGTAGACTAGGGGAAGCACTAAGACCATGCATATTGATGAAAATTACTTTTATTTTTTTAAGGGGGGGAGGGGCAGAGGAAGAGAGAGAGAACAGGCGTGGGGCTCAATCCCATAACCTTGAGATCATGACCTGAGCCCAAGTCAAGAATCGAACGCTTTACTGACTAAGCCACCCAGGCACCCCGATGAAAACTATTTTTTTTTTGAAAAGATTTTATTTATTTGACAGAGAGAGAGAGCAAGAGCAGGAACACAAGCAAGGGGGAGTGGGAGAGGGAGAAGCAGGCTTCCCACTGAGCAGGGAGCCCGATGTGGGACTCGATCCCAGGACCCTGGGATCATGACCTGAGCCAAAGGCAGACGCTTAACGACTGAGCCACCCAGGCGCCCCGAAAACTATTTTTTTAAATGGATCTTTTACAATGACACAAATAAGAATTTATGGAGACTAGAAAACAGTTGATACTTTATAATGAAGAGTTTCTCTGAAATGGCCACGCTTGTTATTTCATAGTCAAACTGACCAAATATACAAGAAAAATTATTATACACACAACCTAAAGTTTCTAACACTATTACAATAGGCAAGCACCAAAGAAAATGCAGAACACATCAAATTCTCTTGGTATTTCTTGCTGTTTTGACACAATTATTCTGGCTACCATTATCTGTTAATCATCTTCACATCACTAACCTAATTCAGCATTTTTTTCCAGAATGTTTCCAAGTCAGCACCCAGCACACTGGCACGGGGCACACAGTTATTAGCAGACATTATTGGGGCGGGGGGGGGGGGGTCTGCACAGCAAACCCAAAAGACTCTTCATGTTTATGACAATTACAAACAAAAAGCTGACATTTGCTCTGCTATTTCGTGTCTTCACTCAAATCCCTGCAAGTTCAGTGACGCCCAGCAAATTCTCCTGAGTCAATTCCATCAGCTTCTGCAGCGCGGCCTGGCCGGAGGACGATTTAGCACTGAACCATGCAGCCCCCACCCCCCCACCCCGCACCAGCAATCACACACCACACGGGCACATGGCACCTTGCACAAGAATGCTTACCACAGCCCTGGAAACAGCCTCTGTGTTCATCAATAGGAAAATGGCTTAAAAAATTATGGTACAGCTTTACAGCTGAATTCTACATAGCATTTCCACGAACACGTTTCCAAGCAAAAGTTACAAAATAGTATGTATTTTCTTTGGTTGGTCGACCTGATAAGGAAAAGTTCTGGGGGGATTCACAGGACACTGGAAGCCAACACACCCGCCGAAGAAGAGGCTGGTGCTAAAGAAGGGCAGTCACGTGAGACTCTGGACTTTTCTGTAACGCCTTTAGTTTTTAAAAGGAGAGTAAATGCATGCCTTACTTATATAATTACAATTTAAGAAAAATCTCTGGGTCATACATTGTATATGCTTTATCTAATATTCCATTAAGGGGATTCCAATCTATATGAATGCCAGGTGGTTTGAACCTAAGTGAAGGCACACCGTCTTCACATTTAAATACACAAATATTCCCCTCTGTACCTCTCCAACAATATGCTCTTCCTCGCTTAAAAACAAATGCAGACCCCCCCCACAAAAAAATATGGGGGGAAAAAGCGCTTTTAGTACAAGACCAAATTTCTTAAAGATCTTACACATCATCTCAAATTCTTTAATAAGCATTTTTACTTTTAATCCAAAAAATAACAGCATTACAAGGCCTGAGCCAACCTTCACTTCATTAAAATGATGTCTGTTGCCCACGTAACTATTCTGAAATTGTTTCAATCACTTGGTCTGGTTTTAATCAACACAGAAGAAGCAGGGGGGAGGCACCACCTCGATCTCAGCCTCAGACAATTTCCAAGACCAGACTAGGAGTCCCTCTACAGCAGTGGGGTCTGAGAGTTCTGAGCTCCCTAAGGGATTTTGGGAATTAGCCAGGTTTGGGAACCCATGCTTTAAACGATGCTTTAAGCAGTACTCCTCAACCTGTGCTGCATATGATTATTATTTCTTACAGCAGGATGTGAAAGCCACCCCTCCCCCCTGCAGGCTTATTAAATCAGACTCTAAAGAGCGGGCTCCAGTCATCAGAATTTTTTTTTTTTTCATTTCCTTAGACTGAGAACGCTGCTTTGAAGTAACTGGTTTAGGAGTTCCTCTTAGAGAGCTCGTTAAGCAGAACACCATTATCTGCATGGGCTGTAGGAAACAATAACATGCCAGGGGAGGAGCCAAGACACGACACATAGTTTTATTTGCAATCACACAGTTTGGACTGATAGGGCTCAGACTCTCGATACACTGAGACCTGTTACAATGTAGGACTAAGAAGCTCTGATTTCAGGTAAAGGCAAAGTCATTCCATTAGCTGTGAAACTTGAAGTCTTTTAACCTCTCTGAGGTTCAAATGATCAATTTCTTAAAAAGGATTGGAATAAATGACCTCTGAAGATCCTTTGATCTCAAACCCCATGATGATTATACCACATGGCTACAAATCAGTCAAGTCCATAAGCAGAGAGGTCAAATGCATGAATACCTTCTACAAGTATCAGATTCATCAGATATATTTCTGTGCTTGTCTACATAAAAACCCTATTCCTCATCAGACCGTAAAAAATCCTAACGGAACACAACTACATTCTATCAGATCAATCATAAATGAAAATTAAACTAGACAAATAAGTCCCAAGATAAATAAAAACGTGGCAAAGAAAAATTTCCAATAACTTTCACCTTTTCCTTGGCAACATTCTAATTTTTAGAATTTTTTTCCATTTTAAAAAATTATAGTAAAATACACATAAAATTTACCATTCGAACCATTTTTAAGTGTACAGTTCTATGGAATTAAGTACATTCACAATGTTATGTAACCATCACCACTATCCACCTATAGAACCTTTTTTAAAGCCACTTTATTGAATTATAATTGACGTAAAATATTTAGTATTTAATATATAGAACTCAATGAGTCTGGGGATAAGTATATACTCGTGAAACTGTTACCACTATCAAGGCCAGCAAAACATCCACCACCTTCCCAAATCTCCTCCTGCCCCCTTTATTTATTTTCTATTTATCTTTTTAAGTGTGTAGTAAGAATATTTAATGTAAGATCTACCCTCTTAGCCAATTTTAGGTATAGGTATAGTATTAGAAGTTACAGGCACTATGCTATACAGACTTCCAGAACTTATTCATACTGCACAACTGTAAGTTTACTCCAGAACTTTGTCAAATGAAATGTTTATACCCATTAACACTAAAATTCCCCATTCTCTTCTTCCCACAGCCCATGGCAACCACAAATCAACTTTCTGTCTCTATGAATGACTACTCTCTAGGCACCTCACAGAAGTTGAATCATTCAGTATCTGTCCTTTGTGACTGGGTTTTTCTCACTTGGCATGTCATCAAGGTTCATCCAAGTTGTAGCACAGGTCAGAATTCCCTTCCTTTTTAAGGCTAAATAATATTCCACTGTATGTATATGCCACATTTTGTTTATCCATTCATCCAGCAACACTTGAATTGCTTCATTCTGATTTTTCTAACCATATGGTATTTTGAAGTCACATACAATAAAGATAAGTGAACCTTACATCACCAGCATTTCTTATGGATAAATAAATACATAATCAAGCAAGCAAGCAGACCACATCTAGAACATAAAACACACCTTAACAAATTTAAAAGAATAGCAATCATATAAAGTATGCTCTGGCATTAAACTAAGTATCAGTAACAAAAAGATAGAGGACGAATCCCAAAATACAATATTTGGAGATTAAACACACAATACTCGGAGATTAAGTAAAACATAGGTCAAAGAAGTCTCAAGAGCTATCTCTAACTAAATGAAAATACAATTTATCAAAACTTGTGAAATTTAGAGAAAGCAGCACTTATAAAAAAATTTATAGCACTGAATGCAAATATTAGAAAAGATCTAAAAATCAATTATCTAAGTTTCTACCTTACAGAACTAGAAAAAGATGAACAAATTAAATTCAAAGAACAAGAAAATAAAGTTAGAGCAGAAATCAATAAAAATAAGATCAATAAAGAAAAATCAATCAGACCAAAACGTGATTCCCTGAAAAGACCAGTAAAACTGATAAATCTCTAGCCAGATTAACTGAGGGGAAAAAAAGAGAAGACACAAATTACTAATATCAGAAATGAAAGAAGGGCCAACACTACTACGCCTAAGGACACTAAGACGATAGTAAAGGATTATTATGAACGACTCTTTTTGATAATCTAGATGAAACAGACCAATTCCTTGAAAGAGACAATCTATCAGAATTTACACAAAGTGAGAGGCGCCTGGGTGGCTCAGTTGGTTAAGGGTCCAACTCTTGGTTTTGGCCCCGCGTAGGGCTCCCTGCTCAGCAGGAGTCTGCTTGTCTCCTTCTCTCTCTGCCCCCCCGCACCCACCCCAGCAAGCTCTCTCTTTCTCTCAAATAAATAAATCTTTTTAAAAATTTTAATTAAAAAAAAAAAAGAATTTACACAAGATGAAAAGAACCATCTGAATAGGCCTATATCTACTAAGGAAACTGATCAATAACTAATAACCTTTTAAAACTGAGAACAGATGGGTTCACTGGTGAAATCTACCAAAAGTTTGAGGACGAAATTATCTCAATTCTCTACAATCTCTTCCAGAAAATAAAAGTAGAGGGAATACTGTCTAACTCATTCTATGAGGCCAGCATTACCCTAATCCCCAAACCAGACCAAGACATTAGAAGAAAGAAAAACTACAGCCAATATCTCTCGTGAACACAGATGTAAAAACCCTCAACAAAATACTGGTGAAGTAAATCCAACAATGTACAAAAAAATAATATACCATGACCAAACAGGATTTATTTCAGGTATGCAAGACTGGTTCAAGATTCAAAAATAAATACATGTAATCCATCACATCAACAGGCTAAAGAAAAAATAAATCCTATGATCGTATCAATAGATACAGAAAAAGCATTTGAAAAAAATCCAACACCCAGTCAAAAATTCTCAGCAAACTGGGAACAGAGGGGAAGTTTCTCAACTTGATAAAGAACATAAACAAAAATCCTACAGCTAACATCAAACTTAACAAGGAGAAATTAGACATTTTACCACTAAGATTGGGAACAAGGCAAGATGTCCATTCTCACCCTCTTATTCAGCATCACAGAAGCCTTAGCAGATGCAACAATACAAGAAAAAAAAGTGTACAGACTGGGAAGGAAGAAATAAAACTGCTTTTTTTGGTGATGACATGATTATCTACGTAGAGAATCCCAAAGAAACAACAAAAAAATTCCTGGAATTAATAAGCCATTAAGGTTGCAGGATACAAAGTTAATAAACAAAAGTCAATTGCTTTGTTATATACCAGCAATAAACAACAGGAATCTGAAATTTAAAATGCAATACCATTTACATTAGCATCAAAAAAAAAAAAAGAAGAAATACTTAGATATATAATCTAACAACATATGTATAAGATCTCTACGAAGGAAACCACAAAACTCGAATGAAAGAAATCAAAGAAGATCTAAAGAAATGGAAGGCAATCTCAGGTACATGGATAAGAAGACTCAAAATTGTCAAGATGTCATTGTCATTTCTCCCCAACTATATATACAGATTCAATGGAATCCCAATCAAAATTCCAGCAAGATTATTTTGTGCATTATCAACAAACCGATTCTAAAATTTATATGGGAAGTTATAAAAAAAAAAAGACCCAGAATAACCAATACAACATAGAAGGAGAACAAAGTTGGAGGACTGACACTACCTGACTTCAAGACTTACTAAAAACTAAAGTAATAAAAAAACAAAAACAAAAAAAACACTAAAGTAATCAAGACAGCGTGGTACTGGCAAAAGAATACACAAAGAGATCACAGAACAGGACAGAGAGCCCAGAATGAGACCTACACAAAATACAGTCTACTGATCTTTAACAAAGGAGCAAAGGCAATCCGATGGGGAAAAGACAGTCTTTAGCAAGTGCCAGAAGAACTGGACATTCACATGCAAAAAAATCAATCTAGACACTGATATTCCAATGGATCACAGACCTAAATGCAAAACGAAACTATAAAATTCCTAGAAGATAACTCAAAAGAGAAAATCTAGGTGACCTTATGTTTGGCAATGACTTCTCAGACACAATACCAAAAGCACAGTCCAGGAAAGAAAGTATCGCTAAATTGAATTTCACTAAAAGTAAAAACTTCTGCTTTGAAAAAGACACTGTCAAAAGAATGAAAAAGCAAGCCACAGACTGGGAGAAAATTTTTACAAAACATGTATTTGATTAAAGGACTGGTATCCAAAATATACAAAGAGCTCTTAAAATTCAACAGTAAGAAAATAACCCAATTAAAAACCAAGCAAAACACCTGAGCAAACACCTCACCAAAGAATATACAGAGGCAAATCAGCATATGAAAAGATACTCAACATCAATGTCATTAGGGAACTGCAAATTAAAATGAGATACTACTACACACCTCCCAGACTAGCCAAAATCCAGAACACTGACAATACCAAATGCTGGCAAACATGTGCAACGGCAGAAACTCATTCACTGTTGGCGGGAACGTAAAACAGTACAGTCACTTTGTAATACAGTTTGGCAGTTTCTTAAAAAACTAAACATACTCTTCCCATTCGATCCAGCAATGTTCCTTCTTGGTATTTACCCAAATGAGCTGAAAACTCATGTACACACAAAAACCTGCATACAGATGTTTTATTCCTAACTGCCAAAACTTGGAACAACCAAGCTGTCTTTCAATAGGTAATTGGATAGTGTTAACCACCATACAATGAAGTATTATTCAGCAATAAAAAAATAAAAAGTTAAAAAAAAAAGAGCTATCAAGCCAGGAAAAGATATGGCGGAAGCCTAAATTTGTATCAGTGAAAGTAGACACATACTGCACGATTACATGACATTCTGGAAAACGTAAAACTAAGAAGACAGTAAAAAGATCAGTGATTGGGGCGCCTGGGTGGCTCAGTCGTTAAGCGTCTGCCTTCGGCTCAGGTCCTGATCCCAGGGTCCTGGGATCGAGTCCCACATTGGGCTCCCTGCTCCGCGGGAAGCCTGCTTCTCCCTCTCCCACTCCCCCTGCTTGTGTCCCTTCTTCACTCTGTCTCTCTTTGTCAAATAAATAAATAAAATCTTAAAAAAAAAAAAAAAAGTGATTGCCAGGGCCTCAGGCAGAGGGAAGGATGGATAGGGGAAGCACAGAAGACTTTTAGGGCAGTGAAACTGTTCTGTACGATGCTATGATGATAAAAACATGTCATTAAACATTTGCCAAAACCTACGAGATGTAAAAAACAAAGTCTGAACCCCAACGTAAACTATGGACTTTAACTGTAATGCATCGATACCTGGCTCATCAATCCTAACAAATGCAAGATGTTAATTATAGGAGAAATGGGATGGGAGTAGGGGAGTGAGGGAGTATATGAGGACTCTGCACTTTCTGCTCAATTATTCTGGAAATACAAAACTGCTCAAAAAAAAAAATTCTACTAATACACACACACACACACACAAGTGTGCACGCACGCACGCACACACACGCACTGTGGTGGAGGAAAGATAGAAGAACAGCCACCTGAGAACAGAAGAGTCCTTGACTGTCTCTATGCTGCCCGGCCTCAGAGAAGCCCTTCCCTACTACTGACTTTCCCAGAAGGGGCGACCACCTACTCCTAAGGAAGCTGAAGCCAAACTATGACCTGGAGGCATCACCTTGGAGCCCTCTTTTTACCGGAGGCCAAACCCTTTTCTTTACACAGCTGCCACCGTGCTTGCTCTGTGGTTTTTATATGTAAATAGTGGCTTTTAAAATAAATATTTGATTGGGGGGGAAAAAAAAATCACTCGATTTAGTACCGGAAGGAATCCTTTCTATAATGCCGTATAGATCACATCAGCCTGAGGGCGGGAACGATTCGCACCAAGGTTAAAGGACGTTAGAACAAGAGGAAGAGATATAATCCAAGTTTAATTTCAAGGACAAATAAATGTGTTACTCCTGGTTGTTGCGTCAAGGCCGTGAGAACGCTGTCTCCCAAGCGGAGGCTCACAGGCCACTAGATGCACCACGGTCTTCTTGAGCTAACACAAGCGGAAAGCAGAGCGCAGGGATGGCCGCAAACGAAGGCCTCCCCGGGCAGTCCCAGCCACCCACCAAAGGCCCAGCGTAGCGCACGACAGGCGGAAGCAACTGCCTCTTCCACGCATCCTGCGCCAGTCAGCCCAAAGCCCACCTCCACTTTCTGATGCAGCCCACCGTGCTTCCTTCTGCTCATTCAAAGAGCCAGTCAGAAGTTATATCCCCCTTCCCACTCTTACCCCATGTGCCCCGTGAGAACTGCGCCCTTAGGATAACCGAAGAGCTGAGGAGGAAATGTTTCTCCCGTCACGAGTGTTGCAGCTGACAACTGATAGAGGTTCAAGAGAATAAGACTATTACAAGTTTACAACCCTAGTGATGAACTAGTAAATATAGGCAATGATCACTGATGGCTACTAATATCACAAAAAGAAAGACACTCGGACATTATGTGTCTTCTGGGAAAAGTACAGATCACCATCTATGAGGTATTCTTTTTTTTTTTTTTTTTTAAGATTTTATTTATTTATTTGAGAGAGAGAGAGCACAGAGGGAGAAGAAGCAGACTTCCTGATGAGCAGGGAGCCCGACTCGGGGCTCGATCCCAGGACCCCGGGATCATGACCTAAGCTGAAGGCAGACACTTAACTGACTGAGCCATCCAGGCACCCTTCTATGATGTATTCTTGGGGAAAAAAAACAAAACCCATAATCAAGCCTCTAGTTCTAATTACAAACTTATAGAAAATACAGGGGGACAAAGGAACATATTAAATTGATACCAAGGGAATGCAATCAGCAAAACTCAGCAGAAAAGCCTACAGGAAAAACAACTCAATTTCTTCAACAAATAAATTTATGAGGGGAAAACAGATGGCAGACAAAGCTGCAGATTAAAAGATTTAAAGGGCATTTCAACCAATGGCAATGCAAAACCTCATACGGATTCTGATTTTAGCAAACCATTAAAAAATAATTATGGCATATCTGGGGAAATACGAACATTGGATATTTGATGCAACTAAGGAATTAATGTTGATTTGTTTAGGTGTAACTACAGTATTGTGATTATGGTTTCTTTTTAAGTCCTTATCTAAAGACATATACAGAAACATTTATACAAAATGATGTGACATCTGTAATTTGCTTCAAAATAATGGGGGGAAGGAATGAATATAAGGTGCGCTGGTGAGATAAGTTTGGCCAGGATTGATCACTGTTGAAGCTGCATGATGAGTACATGGAGGTTCATTATCCTATTCTCTCCACTTCCATATTGTTTGTAATTTTCCACAATAAATAGGTTTTACAAAATTAACTGGAATAATTTCAGACCTCCTTTAGTTGAGGTCTACCGTCACAGCAGATCCTGTCTGTTCACTATCCACCTTAAATATGCTAAATACTATATATCCAACTTGTCCCTTTAGAGCTTATCATTTGAAACCAGTACAATCAGTTTTTCTTTTCTAACCCTCCACAACCTAACCGATCTTTCAAAACATTAGCAAAAATCTCCACCCAAAATTTGCCCTTACCTCATTAGTCAAAAGCAACCTCTCCACCTTATGCACTATCCAACCAGACCATAATTTTCCAGGAGGCAAGGAACATGTTTTACTGTCATCACTTCCCACAAAAAGTCTAGCACAGTAGTTTGCACATAACAGTTGATTACCCAACCAAAATATGTGTGGATCAGTTCTGGCCTGTGCAGGGATGAGTGGCAAAACCAACAAGTAATATAATATCAAAAGCAGAGGACACATTTACAAATTCTATTGGTCATGAAGAATGGATGAACACATTGTGATAGATCCAGACAATGGAATACTACTGACATTAAAAAGTAACACCAATATTACACGCAACAATATGGATGAATCTCCAAAACATCATGGTAAGAGAAAGAAATCAGGTACAAAAGACTACAGAGTATATATCATTTCATTTATATGAAACCCTAGAAAAGGCAAGTGGTCGCTTAAAGCAAGAGAAGAGGTAAGGGGATTGACTATAAGGGCACGACGGTACTTTCTGAGTGATGGAAATGCTCTGTATCTCTTCCTAGATCTTGACTGCTACAGTTACACAACTGCATATATTTACCCAGTCACCAAACTGTACAATTAAAATGGGTGACTACTATAATTATAAATTATACCCTAATAAAACCATTTAAATATCATAAAATTAGAATTAAAAATTATAAATACTTGTGGGTTTTGTTTTGTTTTTTTAAGACTTTATTTATTTGTCAAAGAGAGGGGGAGAGAGAGAGAGAGAGAGAGAGAGATACACAAGTGGGGGAGCGGCAGGCAGCAGGAGAAGCAGGCTCTCTGTCAAGCAAGGAGCCTGACGTGGGACTTGATCCCAGCACCCTGGGATCATGACCTGGGCCGAAGGCAGACGCTTAACCCACTGAGTCAGCTAGGCATCCCCGTGGGGTTTTTTAAAATTTTACTTATTTGAGAGAGAGCGTGAGCACGAGCAGGGGGAAGGGGCAGAGGGAGAGGGAGAAACAGGCTCCTCAATGAGCAGGGAGCCCAATGCAGGGCTCAATCCCAGGACCCTGGGATCATGACCTGAGCCAAAGGCAGACACTTAATCAACAGAGCCACCCAGGCGCCCCAAAATTATAAATATTTGTAATAGGACAGACCAAGAGCCTCTTACAAATTAATAAGACAGACAGCAAAAGAAAGCTAGGCAATGCTCTTTCTGCCATCTTTCCGTGCCACCATAATGGTGAGCATGAATATCCTGGCAGATGCTCTCAAGAGCATGAACAACGCTGAAAAGAGAGGCAAACGCCAGGTTCTTATTAGACCATGCTCCAAAGTCATCTTCCGGTTTCTGTGATGATGAAGCATGTTTACATTGGCGAATTTTAAATCACTGATGGTCACAGAGCTGGGAAAATTGTTGTGAACCTCACAGGCAGGTTAAACAAGTGTGGAGTGATCAGCCCCAGATTTGATGTACAACTCAAAGATCTAGAAAAATGGCAGAATAATCTGCTCCCCTCCTACCAGTTTGGTTTCATTGTACTGACAACCTCAGCTGGTATCATGGACACGAAGAAGCAAGACGAAAACACAGAGGAGGGAAAATCCTGGGATTCTTTTTCTAGGGATGTAATACATAACGCACAAATAAAATGCCTCAGTGGACCAAAAAAAGGCAAGAAAAGAAAAAAAAAAAGCTAGGCAAAGGAAATAAGCAATTCAAAAAAAAAAAAAAAGCCAATTAATGTGAAAGTATGTGCAAATTATATCAGTAGTATACTATTTTTCACCTATAAAACCAGCAAAAAATTCTTTTGTATCGGTTTTAAATATAATATTTAGCATTGGTGAGGGTTTAGGGGAAACTGGGATTCTTGCACACTGCTGATGTAAGGGTAAACTGGCCCAATCTTTCCATAGGTAAGAGTGGCAAAAGCCTTACAAGATACAAATACCCTCTAGTCTAAAACTTTACGTGCCAAGACGATTCTTGGAGAAAGAACAGTCTTTAACAAATGGTGCTGAGACAACTGGATATCCACAGGCAAAAGAATGAAGCTAGACCTCTACCTTACACCATATACAGAAATGAACTCAAAATGGATCAAAGACCTGGGGCACCTGGGTGGCTCAGTCGGTTAAGCATCCAACTCTTGATCTTAGCTCAGGTCTTGACCTCAGGGACATGATTTCAAGCCCCGCGTTAAAAAAAAAAAAAAAAAAGGATCTAAAACCCAAATGTAGGCTCAATCAGTAGGTAACTCTTCATCTCAGGGTCATGAATTTGAGCCCCATGTTAGGTGGAGAAATTACTTAAAAAAATTAAAATAAAATACCTAAATGTAAGAGCTAAAACTGTAAGACTCTTAGAAGGAACATGGCTTAATTTTCATGATCTTGAATTAGGCAGTGGTTTCTTGGATATGACATCTAAAGCACAAGCAACAGAAAAAAATAATGCACATATTGGAATTTATAAAACAGAAAAAAAAAACCCTTTATACTTCAAAGAACACTATAAAGAAAGTAAAAAGACAATCCACAGAAAGGAAGAAGTACCTGCAAATCATCTATCTAAAAAGAGTCTAGTATCTAGAACATATAAAGAACTCTTCAACTCAACAAAAAGACAACCCAATTAAAAAATGGCCTATAAGCACATGCAAAGATGTTCATCATTAGTTTCTGGGAAATGCAAATCAAAACTCCAAGGAGATACTACTTCACACCCAAAAGGATGGCTATAATCAAAAAGATAATGAAAAAAGTTGACAAAAATATGGAGAGGGCGCCTGGGTGGCTCAGTCGTTAAGAATCTGCCTTCGGCTCAGGTCATGATCCCAGGGTCCTGGGATCGAGTCCCACATCGGGCTCCCTGCTCTGCGGCAAGCCTGCTTCTCCCTCTCCCACTCCCCCTGCTTGTGTTCCTGCTCTCGCTATGTCTCTCTCTGTCAAATAAATAAATAAAATCTTTAAAAAAAAAAAAAATATGGAGAAACTAGAAACGTCATACACTGCTGGTGGGAATGGAAAATGTTACAGCTGCTTTATACGATCCAGCAATTACACTCCTAGGTATTTACCCAAGAGAAATAGAAACATATGTCCACATACAAACTTGTACATGAATGTTCATAGCAGCATTATTATTTATAATAGCCAAAAAGTGGAAACCACCCAACTGTCCATCAACTGGTAAGTGGATAAGCAAAAAGCCACATATTATATGATTCCATTCTTATGAAATATTCAGAATAGTAAATCCATAGAGAGAGAAGGTCTGTATGAGTTTGCCAGGGGCTGAAGGTGAAGGGCAGAGTGGGGAGTGACAATGGGTAAGGGGTTTCTTTCTAGAGTGATGAAAATGTTCTGGAATTAGGGGCCCCTGGGAGGCTCAGTCTGTTAAGCGTCTGCCTTCGGCTCAGGTTGTGATCTCAGGGTCCTGGGATCGAGCCCCGCGTCGGGCTCCCTGCTTGGTGGGGAGTCTGCTTCTCCCTCTCCCGCCCCCTCCACTTGTGTTCCCTCTCTCGCTGTCAAATAAATAAATAAAACCTTTTTTAAAAAATTAAATAAATAATTAATTAATTTAAAAAAAAGAAAATATTCTGGAATTAGGTGGTGGTGACAGTTACACACTCCTGTAATATTCTAAAACCCCTGAACTGTATACTTTAAAAGGGTGAATATGATGGCATGTGAATTACATCTCAGTAACAGTAAGTAGAAAAATAAAAAAAATAATCCTGTCTGGAGCAAAGGCTCCTCTAAAAACATGTTTTTTATAAAAAACAAAAAATTAGAAACAAATTCCAACTGGGGATTACTGAAATAAATGAAGGTGCATTAAATCAACGGAATACCATGCCCACACACAGCAGGTACAAAGAGTCCTACTAAAGGTAATGAGGTATTAAAAATTGCCTTAGAGGGGCAACTGGGTGGCTCAGTCAACTGAGCGTCCAACTCTCGATTTCAGCCTCAGGGTTCTGAGATCAAGCTCCACACCCAGCTTCAGATTCTCTCTCTCCCTCTCCCTCTGCCCCTACCCCCAGCTCACATGCTTGCATGTGCATGTGCTATCGGAAATAAATAAATACATAAATAGATAAATAAATACTGCCTTAGAAATATATTTTATATAAAAGATATTTGTTCTATTAATTTTTTTCAGTCAAAAAAGTATGCCCATGGGGTGCCTGGGTGGCTCAGTCACTTAAGCATCTGACTCTTGATTTCTGCTCGGGTCATGATCTCTGGGCTGTGGGATCAAGCCCCTTGTCCAGCTGCATGCTCAGCGCAGAGTCCACCTGAGATTCTCTCTCTCTTTCTGTCCCCACTCCCACCCTGCTCGCGCGTGCGCTCTCTCTCAAATAAATAAATAAATAAAATCTTAAAAAAAAAAAAAAGCATGCCCACAATATTCTAATGCCCCTCCTCCAAAGAAGAAAACAATCATAGGATAAAACCAGTTCTAACTTCTGGCCTCCAGATTTTTTTTTTAATTCTTTACATTGGAAAAATTTTTTTTAAGTATACTCACAGTAGGAATCCATATTGATAAAAAGAAAAAAGGAAATATATGTATATATACACTGAAAGTTTAAAAATATTTACACCAAATGCTAACAGTAGTTATATCCTGGAAGTAGTATAATGGGGGCTATTTTTTTTACTTCTTTGGTTTAGCTGTTTTTTTCAGTTTCTTGACAATCGGTATTAATTAGTAGTATTTAAACAATCTGTTGATTTTAAAAACAAGTATTCTAAAGGACAGTGGTATTAACACTTCATACCCAGAAAGAAAGGTTGAATAACTAACTTCAAGGAATAAAGACATCAAAATTCCAAACTTCATCAGACTCCTAACACTTCATTAAGTCCGAATTATTGGAAGTTAACTTTTAAACCTCTACAACCACGATCCTAATGGATTCTTACTCCTGCTGCGGCAGAAATTTATAACACTTGATGTGTGGCAGAAATTTATAATACTTGATGATACTGAAAGTTACATTATTTTGACAAAAATCAAAACAGTAAGGGAAACATGAAGGACCAGATCCCAGTTCTCAGCCAGAAACTGGTTCTGATGAAACATGGTGTACTCGAGGATAAGTGTGAAGATGAAGCATTTACTCTGCACAGTCTGAAGGCATTGTTCCAATATAAAAATACAGTAAAAAAAAAAAAAAGGGGGGGGGTCACCTGGGTGGCACAGTCAGTTAGGCATCTTGACTCTTCGTCTTGGCTCAGGTTGTTATCTTAGGGTCGTGAGATCGAGCCCTGTGTTAGGCTCCGTGCCTGGCGGGGAGTCTGCTTGAGATTCTCTCTCCTCCTCCTTCTGCCCTTCCCCCCCCCATACACACATTCTCGTGCTTGCTCTGTCTTTCAAATACAATCTTTTTTTAAAAAAATACTGTAACTTCACCACCAACAACACAAACCACCACTAATGAGTGTTTACTCCCCAAAAGATAGCCAAGCCGACAGAAAATAAAGCTTACTCATAACATACAAAAGGACAGGACTCTAAATTTTGAAATCAACTCTGCAGTTGTCTTTTTACATGTTTTTAAAAAGTGAAAATAAACCTCTACTTCATACTAGTTTCTAAGAAAAAGGAACATGTAAAGGAAACACTGCAAAGTACTTCAGAGACAAAGGAAAAGAGTTAAAATGGGTTTTACCTAGAAATTTTTAATTAAGGACATTCTCAATACTGCCAAGAAGTTTTTAAAATAAAAACAGAGTTGGGGCACCTGTGTGGCTGTTGGTTAAGCCTCCGACTCTTGGTTTCGGCTCAGATTGTGATCTCAGGGTCGTGAGATTGAATCCCATGCTGGAGTCTGCAAGTTCAGCACCAAGTCTGCTTGAGATTCTTTATCCTTCGTCCTCTGCCCCTTCCCCACTCCCACTCTCTCTCTCTTTCTAATAACTAAATAAAATCTTAAAAAAGAATAAAATTAAAATTAAAGTTAAAATTAGGTGAGGCTATTAATGAGGTTAATATGATAAAAGCACAATGAACCATCACTACCTATATTAGAACAACTAAAATAAAAAACAGTGATAATACTAAATGCTGGTGAGCATGCAGAGAAATGGGATTTCATACATCGCTGATAGGAATGTAATATGATACAACCACTCTAAAAGAGAGTTTAGCAGTTTCTTTTAAAGCTAAATATGTACTTGGGGCGCCTGGGTGGCTCGGTCGGTTGAGCCTCTGACTTCTGATTTCAGCTCAGGTCATGATCTCGGGGCTGTTGGATCAGGCTCCACGCTTGGCAGGCAGTCTGCTTGGGATTCTCTCTCCCTCTCCCTTTGCCCCTTGCCCAGCTCTCTCTCTCTGTCTAAAATAAATAAATGAAATAAATATGTACTTATGATATGACCCAGCACCTTTAGGCATTTACCCCCCAAAATTAAACCTTATGTTCCCATAAATATGTGTATGCGAAAGTTTATAGCTACTTTATTTGTAATAGCCAAAAACTGGAAACTCTTCTGGTATGTCCTTCAACAGGTGAATCATTAAACAAACTACGGTACATCCACACTTTGGAATACTACTCAACATTAAAAAGGAATGAACTATTAATACATGAAACAATCTGGATAGATCTCAAAGGAATTATGGTAAGAGGAAAAAAGCCAAAGTAACATACTGTGTGATTCCATTTATCTAACATTCTCAAAATAACAAAATTACAGAGATGGAGAACAGCGTAGTGGTTGCTCAGGGTTAGAGACGACGGTGCGTGTGCATGAAAATAAAGGGTTAGCATGAGGGAGCTCTGAGGTGCTGCTATAGTTCTGTATCTTGATTGTGGTGGTGTCACACAAACCTACACATGATAAAACTGCACAGAACTACACACACACACACACACGCATTAAAGAACCCATGTAAAACTGGTGAAATCTAAATCAGGCTATGAACTGTAACAATGTCAGTTTCCTGGGTTTGGTATTAAACTATATTATATAAGATGTTACCACTGCATGAAACTAGGTGAAGGGAACATGGAATCTCTCTGTACTGTTTTTTGCAATTTTCTGTGAATCTGTATTTCAAAAGAAAAAGAAAAAAAATTAGATGGGGCTATGCATGAGAAGGCTAATATAACAAATAGAAAAAATTTAACATAGCATTTGGAACATGGTAAAAAGGCTACCACGAACACTTTGACTTTACTGAGCACTTTTAATAAATCAACTAATTTGAAAACACAGGTTTCTGCAGACTATTCAAACTATTTCAGCAGAGAGCATGGCTGGAGGTAGAATTCTTGAGTTTAGTTACCAGATACTACATGAAATCTCTTATGCACATGGCAAGATTTTTTTCAGACTTGAAACTGTTCAAGTGACTAAGGAACCATTGCACAACATAAATGTCTCCACGTTGTTTCTTCCTAAAATCTTCAACTTCAATCTCCATATGGTCCAAGGCCCTTAATACACAAAAGTCTCTTATATCATCAAATAAAACTTGTAAGATGAAAATAAATGTATCACCTCCTGTTTGGATCCAAATTAATGTAAAGTCTAGCTCAAGGCCATCCTCAATTTCAATATTCCCTTGGGAAAAAAAAATAATTCCACGTCATGTTAAAAATGGTAAAATGAATTGCAAGCTTTTACGGTATTCTGCAGCAGCTGAGTCCCTAGCAAATATTCTGAAGGATAGAAAGAACATTCTACTGGCAGTCTTCTGAATTCCTCAAGCAGGCTCTGAGCTGTCCAGTCAGCTCTGTAGGCAAGAGCAAAGATAGGAGTCTCAGACCAGCTGCTGGGAACTGGACCCTAAAACTTCAAATAAGCATCCTCTTTGGCCTAGAGCCCCCCTTCGGCATTACTCCACACCTATGTGTGTGTAAGTGATTAATACACAGAGTCTCTAGTGCCGTGGGTGTGATCCGGAAATAGTTTCCTCCACTAAATATTACTCCAATGGATTCAACAGAAGGGAGAATAGAAAGCTGAGTGAAATTATACAACAGCTTGCTTTTCTATCTTCCATAGAAAAGTGGCTGAAATTTTTCTCAGCTTTAGCAGGTATAAGAATATCTAACTACAACCATCTGACCAGTGCCCATATCAGCAGGGGAGCCCCTGGATTTTCTTCCCATGGACTCTTCTGGACTCCTAACACTAGGATGTACTGGTAGGGGTTTCATGGAAGAAGCTGTGCTATAAGGCCATCTATCACACCAAGACCAGCACTGTGATAACACCCCCCCCCCACCCCCTGCCTTGGTTCCTTCTAGTATCCCTTTCCTATCCTTCCTTTACCGCAATATCCTAAACCTTCTGTGTGAATCCAGGATAGACTACAAAAAGCTCTATTCACTCCCTGGTTCCTCTTGCCTTTCAACAGCTAAAAACTTAATGGGGTTTGAAAAAGACTCCACACCCTGACGTACCAATGATTCAGAGAGTGACAGTGCTTGGGTCACAGATTTTAGACAGAAGACGAGTTGTGACATGGAAGTACCTTAGTTGAACACAGTATACTAGATTTGGGGAAATCCACAAATATGAATTACACTGTTAGTGTAGAATCTACCCTGCAGGAAACCTAAGGTCTTCTTGAAATCACCTTTCGGTACTCAAATGCAGTAAACTTCAAGGACCTGAGGGTTTTATTCACTGAAGAATTACTGTGGGCTACACTTGCAAATGCACAGAAATGAATACTTAGAGCAAGCACTTGGAACAAGACCTCTCAATTCTTTCGTACTCAACGCCATGTTAATCTGCCTGATCGCTTACTTTGAAGCCCAGCATTAACAGCAATCCTATTGATCACAGCGCACAGAAATTCGCAGAAAGAGGCCATAATGCCGGTGCTGAAGAATAGTGTCAGCATCTTGGATTTATCGTGATCTAGAGTACCGCGTACGTCAGGAAGGACACTGCCCCACTGCAGCAAAGCTGACTACGCCTTGGTCCCCAAATTTCAACTCACTGCTAGACACCTCCACCTAACCATCACCTATGTCTTACTCCAAATCCACAATGCCACCCCTAATTTGCAATAATAATAACAGCAATGTTTCCCCACTCTGGTTCAAAGCTACTGTGCGATTATTTAACCCAGGAAGGCAGTCAGGATCCTCTCCACCCTCGCCCCGTGGCAGCGCTCACCCTCATTCGTTCTTTACCGTTCCCCTCCCCAGTGGCCCTGCTCAAGAAACTATTCCTTAAACTCAAGTTTCCCAGCAGGGTCTTCTCGATGTCCCACAGTCAAATTCATGCTCCAAAACATTATTCTGAACAAGTCATCCAAGCCGTGAAAAAAAAAAAAATCTACAGATCTGGCAATGCAGCCAACACAAATCTATTCTGATTAGCTTGGACAAGCTCCAAGCATCTTCCACAAGAAGTTTCTAGACACAGGGGGCTCAAGACCAAGGACTCTGAATCTCCATAAGGTAACTGTGTTCACTACTTTTTTGACATCGCTTCTTTCTCTATGGTAATCAACAATTAAATCTTTGAAAAGGGTTTATGGCTCATTTTCATGGACAACCAGAAGGAGCAGGTGGACTGCTTCCTACACCACAGCCAGCCTTGGAGGAGAATGAATTCCAAGAAATAGAATAGTGAAAGCAACTTTAAAAAGAAAAAAAGGAACACGAGCAAACTCCCTGAGTCTGTGGGTACATGGAGAAGGCTGAAGTGGTGAGCGGATTTTTAATTTTTTTTTTAAGATTTTATTTTTAAGTAATCTCTCTGCCCAAAATGAGGCTCAAACTCGCAACCCTGAGATCAAGAGTCATATGCTCCACTGACTCAACCAGCCAGGCACCCCTAGTTGGATTTAATTTTGAGAGAGAATATGAAGCCTTCAGGATGAAATCCAAACATCTTACTCTACATTTAAGAAATTTCCAGGCACCTGGGTGGCTCAGTCAGTTAAGCATCCAACTCTTGATTTTGGCTCAGGTCACAATCTCAGGGTCATGAGATAGAGCCTTGCGTTGGGCTCCGTCCTCAGCAGAGTCTGCTTGAGATTCTCTCTCTCCCCCTCTCCCTTTGCCCCTCCCCCCTGCTCGTGCACGCTCTCTCTTTCAAGTAAATAAATAAATAAATCTAAAAAAAAAAAAAAAAAAGAAAGAAAGGAAAGAAAGAATGAAATTTCCATCTTAGAGGCCCCTGGGTAGCTCAACTGGTTAGGTAACCAACTCTTGATTTCACCTCAGGTCATGATCTCAGGGTCCTGGGATTAAGCCCTGCATGGGGCCCCACATTCAGCATGGAGTCTGCTGGAGATTCTCTCTCTCCCTCTGCCCCTCCCCCCTGCTCGTGCACGCTCTCTCTAAATAAATAAAATCTTAAAATAAAAAAAGAAATTTCCATCCTAACTAGTGACCTAGTGGGTTAGTGAAAACATATACATAAAAGGAAAAATAAACATAAGCAGGCTATAGCAAGAACATGAAACAAGTAATTCAAGAGTTCAAAGGAGGAACCACAAAAATGAAGCACCTGGATGACAGAGAAGTCAGGATTTTGAACTGTATCTTGGAGTGTTCAGGGAGTACGTAAACCAGTTTGGCTAAGGCAGAGAACACAGAGACCAAAGAAGATGAGAGAGAGTGTATGTATACAGCCGGCCCACAGTTCCAGTCCATTGTTCATATGCCTTTTACTCCTCTATCTGGACTTAAGTCGGTTCAGAGGCCAGGAACCACTACAGTTTGTTGACCTATTAGCTAAACGTCAGTCCCCAGAACTCAGAATGTTAGTAACAGTTTTACTAAATTTAATCTCAGAACAGCGTAACATTGAGGTGCACTGTGAATTCAGATTTTTAAATACCTGTACTAAAAATAGCAAAACTTTTGTAAAAGTCAAGACGCAGGGATCCACAAATCAAAACAAGAATTTTTAAACCCAGACACTTACAAAAACAGTTAGGAACTGCTTAATAACATAGACATCCTCTAAAGGAAAAGGCAGAAGAATTGAAAGTCTCATGAAGTGATAAACAGTTTTAAAAACAGGTTTACAATCAGTTTTTAAACACTAAAACCTCCGGGAAATGGAAATTCCTCTCCTTAATCCCTTTGAGGGCAATATATCTGAGTCAGGAATAAGAACATCCTGCCTCTGCCTAAGTTCAAATGTGAACCTTTTACAATATCCCTAACATTAAATAGCAAATAGAGGAGAAGACAATTTCCAATCCGTCAAAAAGAAAAGCAGCCACTGTTCTGGATTTGTCACCTATCTCTGCCAGACACATAAGCAGAAGCTTCAGTAAAACGAAACTAGGGAACCTCAAGGTTTGAGTTGACAGTGATTACTTAACTGGAGCTTATTTCTGTGAAATGAAACTACCAGAACCTTTAAATATCAATTTGCTTGTCGCTAAACCACAGGTTTATGCTTCATCTTGGAAATGCTAAAAGGATGGAACCCATGAGCCTTTTATTAAAACGTGATGACCATGGAGAGCGCCCTTGAAGCTTAGCAACAGAGGACTCAACCCTAAAAGGTTCCCCTCTGAAAAAGTGAGGACGGGTTTGACATGTAACCCAGCACCAGTCCTAAAACGCTTGACTGCACTTTCCATAAAAGGTGGGAGTTGTAATAGTAGCACAGAGCAGACACCAGCCCACTAGAAGCAGATGGAACCCACCAACTCATTTTACCCAGACCTCCGAAAAGGTACACAGAACTGTCTGTGCTTGCCAAAGCAGGGCAGATCTGAATGGGTGAATCTACGAAAACGCTTCACAAAGGATTACTAATGGTATTGCATTTGCCTACTGTAGCCCCCAATGTAAAACAGGATCTGGAAAATGAAAACCAATTTAAAAGCTCGTTCTCCATACTCAAGCTAAACACACACACGGCCCAGATTTTTATTTTACAAAATAAAAAATGACTCAGTAACCTATTCCAGGACAGGGGCTCTTCTAGAAGGGATATCTAGCTAGAAACATTCCCTGCTTATGTACATAGTTCATCAGGGGTCAGGTAAGATTCCATTTTGTAACAGCTGAACTTTAAACAGAAAGTCATTAATGGTGCAACATTCACTCATTAACATGAAGCTACCCCCTAGAATGAAAAGCATTGGCTGTATCTGCCAGGATGACAACTTTACAGTGAGAAGCTGAAGCCAAGGATCCTGAACTCCTAGAAAGTTCTATTGGCCTCAGAAGAGCTCACCATCTCCACCGGCCTACACTTAGCTGTCACCCTATTTCTCAATCCCCACAGAAAAAGACATCGCTAATACCGGAAATTTATTTTAAATAAAAAATTAAAAGATGGGCAAAAGGGTCAACAGCAGGCAAAACATTACAGGGCTGACATGATTCCTGTTTGGGATTGGGGGAGGGGGAGGAGCTTTCTGGATGTTTCTATTCTTGGCAAGGAAAGCACCTCCAGGTCCTGTACCATCAAAAGGCAGTAACACAGGAATGTTCTCAGGGAATCAATGATCTGCCTGTGCTAATAGACTTCATCTCTGGGTGTGCTGATGGGGAGCAAGATGGGGAGGGCTGGAGGGGGGGGAGACTGGGGAAGGTGTGTTTGACTAGGGGGGGATGGGAGGAAAGACTAGATGGATAAGGGGGCCGGGAAAGGTGTGGACTGTTAAGGGGGAGAGTGCGGATGACTAAGGGAGGTGAGGGGAGGATGTGGATGGCTAAGGGGATGTCCAGAAAAGGCCTGGAAGGCTGAAGCGGAGGGGGAAAAGGTGTGGACCGCTAAGAAGGAGTGGGGGAAGGTGCGGATGGCGGAGGGATGGAGGGATGGAGGGATGGCCATCAGACCCTGGAGAAGCGGCAACGAAGGCAGGCCGAGGGGGGTGGCCTCGCCCAGGCTCCCCCCAATCCACCTTCTGTGGGCGTGTGCCCGGCTGCGCGTGTGCAAAGGCCAGGCCACCAGGCCGCAGGGCCACCACTCACCCCACGACTCCCTGGTTGTAGTTCCTCCGCTTCCACGGGGTCCCGCTGTACACGCCCCCGCTGCCGTCGGCCCGGCTGCCCCCCGCGGCCCGCCCTCCGCTGGGCTGCAGCAGGCTGTAGTTGAGTCCGTAGGTGCTGGCCTTATTGTCGCGCTTCCTCTTGTTGCTGCTGCCCGAGGCCGGGTCCGCGGGCTCCGCGGCGGGGACGGCGGCGGAGGAGTGTGGGGACGAGGACGCGGAGGGGGACGGGGACGCCGAGGGGCCCGCGACAGCCCGGCGGGCCCAGGCCGCCGGCTGGTGGTGGTTGTTGTTGTTGTTGGTCGTCTCCAGGGGCAGGAAGTCCCGCTGCTCCGCGGACTGCGCGTGGCCGCCCAGCAGGCGCTCCCCGGAGCGGTACATGCCGGCCGGGGCCGGGGCCGGGGCCGGGGCCGCGCCGCCGGGGCTGCCGGTGCTGCTGCCGCTCCCGCCGGTGGCCGTGCTGCTGCCGCCGCCGCCGCCGCTCGCGCCGCCGCTGCTGTGACAGTGGTGGTTGAAGTAGAGGTTCCTCAGCCCCTGGGTCGTCTCCCAGATCTGCATCCACAGACTGTTGGACGGTCCGAGCTGCTCTGGCTGGAACCAGGCGATCCTCGGATCCATCAAACGGCGGCGGCCGCTGCCCCCGCCCCTCCCGGCCGCCCGCAGGGCCGCCGCCGCCGCCGCGCCTCAGGCGCACGCCCGGCCTCGGCGGCTGCTGCTGCTGCTGCTGCTGCTGCTGCTGCTGCTACTGCTGCTCGGGGCCCGCCGCGGGCGGCGCGGTCGCGCAGGGAGCCCGGCCGGCGCCGGCGGCGTCGCTCCCGCCCTCGGGGGCTCCGCGGGCCCTCCCCCCCTCCCTCCGCCCCTCCGCCGAGCCCCTGTCACTGGGGTCCCCGTGCAAATGGCGGCGGCGGCGGCGGCTCCGGAGTAGGGCGAGCGGCAGCAGCGGCGGCGGCGGCAGCGGCGGCGGCGGCGGCGGCGGCGGCGGGGACAGCGGCGGCGGCGGCGGCGGCGGGACGCGCCTGCTCCGTAGCGTTCTCGCTCCTCCGGCCCCGGGGCGGGGCCTCCGCCGGCTCCGCCCCTCTAGCTCCGCCCCCGCCGCGCCCCCGCCCTCCCGCACTCGCCCCGCCCCCGCCGCGCCGCGCCTCCCGGTCAGCCCCGGCGGCTGCGCCGTGCGTCACAGAGGCCGCGGTGCGGCGCGGCGGGGGCCGCAACCGCCGGACCCAACCGTCCCCGCGCCACTTGAAGAAGGGGCCGCATGTACCTGGGCGTCTAGGCGCCCGTGATGCGCGCGCCGCCCCCGGTGTGGGTTCCCGGTCCCTGAAACCGGGCGAGGCCGGACAGACGCCGGCCGGCTCCGCAGCGAATGGATGGTCGGAGGCGCCGCCCCCACATCGTACCCTCCCCCACTCAGCGGCCTCGGGGACCCCCTCCGCTCTCGCGACCCCTCCCGAGATCTCCGCTCCAAGCCCGCCTCGGGGGAGGGAGGGGGAGAAAACGTAACCCACCCCCGAGCATGTGCTCTGGATCCTGGATGGACGCGGGCTATGCGGGCACCCCCGCCGCCCCCCGCACCCACGGTGCTGCGTCCCGCGGGGCGTTTGGCGCCCCAAGCCCTGGCGGATCATCCCCCACCGCAGCCCAGACTGGGGAAACCTGCGCGCGTCCGCGTGGCTGGACGCGCTTCTTCGGTCAGCGTGTAAGCCATGGGCTCAGAACCACCTTCACACACCCTAAACCCGCTTTACACACACGCGCGCGCGCGCGCCGGCACAGAAACGCGCACAGATGCACAGACACGGAGGCAGGCACACACGCTGCTCGGCGTGCAAAGAATCCTCACTTGCCTTCAGGTGCACCAGCAGCCAAGGAAAGCTCTCCTCGGTGCAGAATTAACTTTAAGAAAACCCAAAACCTTTTAAGCCTAAAATGAGGACCATATCGTTGGCATCAGTAGAGATTTTCCACAAAGTGGTTATTTGCATGTCTTCCCAATCCCTGCGGTAAAAACGACAAGGAAAAGGGAATTTTAAGTATTTAAAATCATTAAGGAGGAAAAATAAGTGAGCACGTTTCCTCTGTGCCCTCTGAGGTTGGTCCAAAGTCCAGAATGAGTCCCTGATACCCGCTTTTGGCCTTCTATTTTGGGAGCTCAATATCCTGGAAAGTTTGGGGTTTTTTGGCAAAGATGAAAAAATACTGGTCAAATAACGAAGCATTGCTCTACCGTTTTTCTTGCTGAGAGAATAACATGGCTATAAATAGGGAAGCACACCCCAAAAAACCCTAAATAGAATTTTGGTTCATCCTATTGGTTGTTGATTTACTACAAGTCAATATTAAGAGTATTCTCAGAATGAAATTAGCTCTATACTGAGAGTTACAAAGCCAGAAAAACGAGTAGTGGTATTTTAAAGGATATTCACACTGACAAATTATACAAAAATAAAGCATTGTATAGAAACAGGTTTATTTTGGGGTGCCCCACTCTTGATCTCAGGGTTTTGAGTCCCAGTCCCAGGTTAAGTGTAGAGATTACCTAAAAATAAAAAATCTTAAAAAAAAAAAAAAAAAGAAACAGGTTTATTTTGATGACTTCAAATTTGTTTTTTGGGTTTTTTTTAAAGATTTTTCATTTATTTGACAGAAAGAGCACAAGCAGAGGGAACAGGAGAGGGAGCAGCAGTATCCCTGCTGAGCTTGATCCCAGGACCCTGGCATCATGACCTGAGCGGAAGGCAGAGGCTTAACCAACTGAGCCATCCAGGCACTCCATCAAATTTATTTTAAAAATCAAACAGAGGTGGGTGCCTGGGTGGCTCAGTTGGTTAAGCCTCTGCCTTCTGCTCAGGTCATGGTCCCAGGGTTCTGCCCCCATCGGGCTCCCTGCTCAGTGGAGATCCTGCTTCTCCCTCTCCCACTCCCCCGGCTTGTGCACTCTCTCTCGCTCTCTCTTTGTCAAATAAGTAAATAAATATTTTTTAAAAAACATCAAACAAGAGGGGCGCCTGGTGGCTCAGCTGGTTAAGCATCCAACACTTGATCTCTGCTCAGGTCTTGATCTCAGGGGCTTAAGTTCAACCCTGCATTGGGCTGCATGCTGGGTGCGGAGCCTACTTAAAAAAAAAAAAAAGGGGGCGCCTGGGTGGCTCAGTCGGTTAAGCGGCTGCCTTCGGCTCAGGTCATGATCCCAGAGTCCTGGGATCGAGCCCTTCATTGGGCTCCCTGCTCGGCGGGAAGCCTGCTTCTCCCTCTCCCACTCCCCCTGCTTGTGTTCCCTCTCTCGCTGTGTCTCTGTCAAATAAATAAATAAAATCTTAAAAAAAAAAAAAATCTAAGAAAATTGGAAAGCTGGGAAAAAAGTAAACATTATCAAGGTCCCATCATCTAGAAATCCCTTTGAAGACTTTGTTAAGACATTTCCAAAAATCTGTCCCTGCACATGTTATGTGTCAAGATAGACTTTTTTATTTTTACTTATTTATTTTAAACGTTATTCAGTCTTTAAAAACATTTTTTCAGATGTCCAAGAACACATTAAATGCCACTGATATGTAAGCCAAAAAAAAACTATTCAAAGTTAGTAATAGTTCATACCAGAAATTAGCATTTGTTATATTTGAGAGCCCATTTATTTAAGCAAACCTTAAAAACTACTAAAGTATTGGCAAAATTATCAGATGGGTTAATATAAATAAAAGAACTTTGTGAAATGTGGGCTAAGAGGCAAGATGTTACTGTTTGTTCACCTGGAGGGAATGCTGACTAGTTAGCCCCATAACACATCCATGTTTCCGAACATTCTTTCAGTAAGTCTTGGTTGAATGTCTATCATCCATGCAGAACTGAGCTAATTGCTTTAGAGAGGATAAATAAGCAACCAGGGTCTTTGGCTGCCTTCCATGAATTTACTGTCTGGTTAGGGAGGAAAAAAGAGGTAAATATTTAAAGTCAAATTGCAATTTATTCAATTAATTTCAACAAATATGTCTTGAGCAAGTATGTAGCATTTTTGGGGATACAGCAATGAACAATACTGATGAGGTCCCTGCCTTCATGGACCTTACATTTTAGTGGGTAAGGCAAGTATGTAAGGTCAGACAGTGGTTGAGTGCTATGAAGAAAAAGCAGGCTAAAGGGGTAGTGACAGTGTGCTATTTTTAGATGGGCTAATCCGGGAAGGCTGCTCTGAGGAAGTGATATCTGAGCAGGGACTTAAATGCGGCAGTGAGCCATGACCATCTAGGGAATGATCCATCAGGCAGCGAGAATAGCAAGTGCAAAGGCCCTGAGGCAGGAATATACTTTGCATGCAAAATGGCAAGGAAATGTAATTGAGTGTTGAATGTATGCTATGGTATAAAATTGTAATGAGTCTTGAATGTCTACCATGGTATATAATTATGAAGTATTTTTGTGGAAGTTTCCTCAAAAATCATCCAGTTTAAAGTAAAACAGTAGGGAATTTTATATACACAAAAATGTATT
Organism: Phoca vitulina; assembly: GCF_004348235.1. Taxonomy (NCBI): domain Eukaryota; kingdom Metazoa; phylum Chordata; class Mammalia; order Carnivora; family Phocidae; genus Phoca; species Phoca vitulina. The sequence goes on along the minus strand of NW_022589733.1, from coordinate 3,767,450 downwards.
CATTTTCCCCAACAAATCTGCAGTGTTTTGTCTCAAAATAATCTACTACTGCATTCAAAGAGATAGACTACACTAATTTCAATAATAAATTTTGATTACTCAACCTTTTCATTTTGCTATTTAGAACAAAAGAACAGACACTTATTACAGTCTTCAAAACCATCTGCATTAAATTGATGAGCCAAAAAACACGGCTATCACAAACCCAGACATTTTGCTCCATAATCTAATGTCCTATTCATTCTCAGTATTCTTGTTCTTAGAGGGGAAAATGTTGAGTCAATGGTTTCGACTTGGAAGATTTACTGAAACATCAAGATTCTGCAGAGTAAAAATCGAGTGGAAAAGTGAGAAGAAAGCAAGTTACCCAAGAATCAAGCAAATTTAAACATGATTTCATTGATTTATTAACTTGAATAAAACTGAAAATTGCACACACATAGTACCACATGGCATCATTAATAATTGTCATTATATTTAAATCTTCGGCAGTATGTGATTATATTACTTCACTCCAGAGTTAACAAGAACCACAAATGATAAGTCTTAAAATTATCAGTATCCTCAGTGTTTGGGTTTTGAAGCATTTGCTCCAGGTATTAATAATCGTGGGCTTGGGTCCCATTTACAAACTTTCCCCTTTTGCACACAATATACATCATTGTACCATGGTTTTTTCTCCCTCATGAATACAAATAGGATTCCAAGCAGGAGAATCTTTTTCAGTGACATTTCAAAATAATAGGCAATGTGGAGGCCTGTATCTTGTTCTGGACTGTCAAAATTTCTTCCATTCCTGTTTTAGAAACAAAATTGCTTAAGTTCTGTGACATTCTGGAATCTTTGGAGTGAATGTATGTGTGTGTGTGTGTGTACACGTGTGTGTATGTTTAGGAGCTTTTTAGTATAATTTATATATTATAAAATTCACCTGTTTTAAGTGTACAATTTAATGAATGATTTTTAGTACATTTACAGACTTATGCAGCTATCACCACAATCTGATCTTGGAATGTTTCCAACCCCAAAAAGATCTCGAGGGCTTATTTGTAGTCAATCTGTTTTCCCAACCCCATGCCCAGGCAAATACTAATCTACTTTTTATCTCTATAGATTTGCCTTTTCTGAATAACCTCTGTTTTGACTGGTGTTTCAGTAAAATTTGACCATGGTATTTGCTAAAGCCCCCACAGAGAATTGCTTGCCCAGCCTAATGGCAAGTAAAAACAAAATTAAAACACTGCCAGAATGGGTGTGTTTTCTCAAATTTCTGACCAATCTGTAAAAAGTTCCAGACATTTTTCAGATTCAAGTTTATACAAGGCTGTTAAGGCAGCTCCTTCTACCATCTTTCCTCTTGTCAGGGAAATAGCTTCCTTGGCCATGAGCTTGCAAAGCAGGTGATAGTCTCCGGGCAGCCACCCTACGGGGAGAAAGCCCAGGAACTCAGCCAGGATCCAACACCCAAACAACCCTCTGCATTTTATCATTTATTTTTATAAGATTTTATTTATTGAGAGAAAGAGAGAGCGTGAGCACGAGCAGGGGGAGGGGCAGAGGGTGAGGGAGAAGCAGACTCCCCACTGAGTGGGGAGCCCAAGGCAGGGCTCAATCCCAGGACCCTGAGATCATGACCCCAGCCGAATTACCATTTCTTTTCAACACATCACTGCAGGGCAGTCTGTGGGATAGGGAGAAGACCCTAGGTAAGGTGGTCTTGCCTAAGAAGGTGCTCACCCACAACTGCTTTTGTCAACTGTCATTGAAATTCCATTTCTAAAGACAAAGGCTCTTACTGTCAGAATCTCACTCCAGAATGTTCTCTTGCTAGACCCTATATAACTTGAAATGCAGTTCAGACCTTCTTGGAAAATTTACTTGGTATTCTAAATTAGTCCACATGGACTCCCCCCATGTGGGTGGGCCTTATCCTATCAGTTGAGGGCCCAAATGGAACCAAAGGCAGAGGAAAGAGGAATTTGTCCCTTTTTTCCTGCCTTTCTGATAGAGCTGGGCCATTTCAACTCATCTTCTCCAGCCCTCTGGCCAAAATTTACACCACTGGCATTCCTGGTTCTCAGGTCTTCAGACTCAGACTCAATTATATCACCGGTCTGACTGGGTCTCCAGCTTGTGGACAGCGGACTGTGGGACTTCTCAGCCTCCAAGGCGCATGAGCCAATTCCTCATAATAAATATCCATATAAATCTCTACATATTGGGGTGCCTGGGTGGCTCAGTCGGTTGCCTTCGGCTCGTCATGATCCCAGGGTCCTGGGATCGAGCGCCACATCGGGCTCCCTGCTCAGCAGGGAGCCTGTTTCTCCCTCTCCCTCTACTGCTTCCCCTGCTTGTGCTTGCTCTGTCTCGCTCTCTCTCAAATAAACAATATCTTTAAAAAAAAATCTTTACATACGGACATATATTATGTACACAATAAATCCAAATAAGTCATACATATGAAAATAAGAAGTGGGGGTGCTGCTGTAACAAATACCTAAAAATGCAGAAGTAGCTTTGGAACTGGGTAATGGGTAGAGAATGGAGTTTGAAAGTTCACGCTGGAAAAAGTCCACATGGCATTAATAGACATTTGTTCATTCATTCATTCATTTATAACATCTTATTTTTTTAAAGATTTATTTATTTGAGAGAGAGAGAGCTCACGTGCATGAGCAAGGAGAGGGGCAGAGAGAGAGGGAAAGCAGGGAGCCCGACTCGGGGCTCTATCTCAGGACCCTGAGATCGTGACCTGAGCCAAAATCAAGAGTAAGCCTTTTAACTGACTGAGGCTCCCAGGCACCCCAATATTTTATTTTTAAATAATCTCTACTCCCAACATGGGGCTCCAACTCACAACCCCAAGATCAAGAGTTGCATGCTCTACCCACTGAGCCAGCCAGGAGCCCCATGAATAGACCTTTAAAAGTAACTGGCGAGGGGTTTTTGGGTGGCTCAGTTAGTTAAGCCTCTGAGTCTTGACCTCAGCTCAGGTCTTGATCTCAGGGTCATGAGTTCAAGACCCACAGTGGGTTCCACACTGGGCATGGAGCCTACTTTAAAAAAAAAGAAAGTAATTCTGGTGAGTGGTCAGAAAGAAAGATGAGAACTGTAGAGCAAGCCTCAGTCTGCTTAGAGAATCCCTCGGTAGTCATGAACAGTATGTTGGTAGAAATATGGACAGTAAAGGCCATTCTGATGAGGTCTCAGACAGAAATGAGGAACATGTTACTGGAAACTGGATGAAAGGCAGTCCTGGTTATAAAGCAGCAGAGAAGTGGCTGCATTATGTTTGAGTTCTAGTGTTTTGTGGAAGGTAGAAATTGTAGGCAATGAAATTGGATATTTAACTGAAGTGATTTCTAAAAAAAGGGTTGAAGGTGTGGCTTGGCTCCACCTGGCTGCTTATAGTAAAATTCAAGAAGAAATGACTTAAAGACAGAATTGTTAAGCAAAAAGGAAGTAGAACTTAATGATTTGGAAATTTTTCAGCCTGTGCATATTGCAAAAACTGGGAACATTAAGGATATGGCCAAGCAACCATTTGAGTTATTGGGTAATGAGTGTGGGTGGGAGCCACAGATTAATCAGCCACCCCCAGGAGGATAACTGCCAGGAGTAGGAGATGGGAAAAAATGAGAGGAGGAAGGCTGTCAGACCTCATGGGTTTTATGGGATCAGCCCATAGAACTACTTAGCTGAGATCATGCACTATTCTTTAAAACAAGGGAAGAATTACCCCAAAGGCAATTTGGAGACTTTTTAACACCTAAACACATACACCCATACAATCCACACACAACAAAACAAAATCACCCCGTGACTTCACATTTTTAATGATTTCCAAAGTAAAATCACTCCTTCAGCACTCAAGTGCTTAGTCGGTGCTCTGCCCTCCCTGTCCAAGCAACACCTAGTCTGTTATTCATTTCCCCCCGACTCCCCTCCTGGATGTTTTGCGGCAAGCCTCTTCAACAAGAGAATTGCTACCAACAGAAGTAAATATGCTTGGAACCTGTACATCATGTTTTGACTGCCTCAAAAGGAAGCAGAAAGGCAAATTATTTCTGGATATGTGTAAGCCAAGCCACAGGGTCCTTTTCTAAGGTAAAATGCACAACAAAAGGTGCCAAGCATTTCCCTTATTGTGTATCTAGCCTAAAAGGCATTTCATTCAAGAAAAATTTGAATAATGTAAGTTACAGAGTTACTTACTGTGGACAGTCTGATAGGCTTTGAAAAGTGCAGCCAAAATCTCAAGCGGCAATTTCCGTGTTTGGCCGACGTGCAAAAAAGCTGACTAAAAATGTGCACGCTGAGCACAAATGGATAGAACCCATTACACATCAAGGAACAGCGAGTCAGAGAGTAGAGCACAGACCTGGGGAGGCCACACAGCATATTCCACAAAGAGAAGCTGCCGAGGTTACCACTTGGGAAAAAACACTGTGACATCGTGCTTGTGGAACAGTTTCCAGTCTGTAGCCTCTGATCTGCTTGGAAACTAGACTATATAACAAATTTCAGATACACTGGAAGTCACTTCTCCTAGGGCTGGAGGGAATATTTGAGACTTGGTTATTCACTGTCCGTAATCGCGAGGGACTATGACCACAGCAACACGAGATTACAGACTTTGTTCAAAGTTCTAAAACTGGACCTGAAAACACACAATCATAATGAATGTTCAATGATTAATCAGCATCTGTGAATGGATGGCTGAAAAACAGTGAGTTATAAGACAGCATTTCTATCTAGCCTTTTAAATCATAATTAGGGGTGTGTTTGTGTGTGTGTGTGTCTATGTAAAACATTACAATCTCATGGGTGACACTAAGGTTGTATCAGCTTGATGAATCTGTTCAAGCCACGAATATTGCCAACATGGCTCCAAGGTCGTGACTTTGACTCCTATGAAGATCAAATGCGGCACTCATCCTCTTGGCCAAGATAACATCCTTCCCAGGAAACATTTGGATACTTAACTAATTGGTGTCTTTGCCATTCATTCATACATTCATTCATTCATTCCACCATCATTTAACACTGGGGCACAAAGAGGATTAAGTCAGGGGACTTGGTCACAATCCAGTGGTCCATGGGTATGTGCTTGTGTTTTCTAGTTAATATATGTCATTGTAGCCAAATCTTTTTCCCCCTGGCTGAAATGCAAGCACCTGGAGGACAGGCTGGAGGGATATATAACTCAAATGGGGCACTTGGGAGCCCCTGGAGCAGAGTGTCCTGGTGGCACATCTTTGGATTCCCAAGTGATAAGGAGGAGGAAAGAATGATCAGGGAGAATCTAGCTCAACAGATTTCAAAGAACAAAGAGTGCAAGCCCCTCCTGTCCCTACTTGTAACAGTGCTGTGGACGCAGAGAGTAAGCACCCCTGTTCTAAAATTGTTCAAATCCATTTTATTGTGACCAGGGAGTTGAGAAAATTTAACCGCAGTGGAAGATTATGTTCATCTATAATACTATAGGACCTATGGCCCATTTCCCCAAATCACTGTGAATTAAATATGTTACTATCAAGTAGGAGAGGCCCCCAAAATAATGTTCTCTTATTTTTATTTCTTTTGTAGCCATTCCAACTCATAAAATATGCAAGAAGCAAGAAGAAATGGAAAGTGCATAAGAAAGTTTATTGAGGGGCCCCTGGGTGGCTCAGTCAGTTAAGCGGCTGACTCTTGATTTTGTCTCAGGGTCATGAGATCGAGCCCCACATTGGGCTCCATGCTGGGCGCGGAGCCAGCTTAAGATTCTCTCTCCCTCTGCCTCTGCCACCCACCTCTAAAAAAAAAAAAAAGAAAAGAAAAAGAAAGAAAGTTTCTTGAAACATCCCTGTGGAGTTGGACCAGCTTTTACGTAATACCACATAATGGGCTTCCAGGGATGAAGGAGGATAAAAAAAACTTGATTAAAAGGTTTTTTTCACACACACATTTGGAAAAATCTCAACTTCAAGCATCCATTTGAATTACAATGCATAAAAATCTGTGTTTCTCACATTGATAAAGGTTAAACAGTATAATAATACCCAGTGCTGGTGAGGGCATGGGAGTAACTAGTCTTGTTCACAGTCTGTGGAAGGATAAAGTGGAGAAAAAGCTTTGGAGGACTCTTTTGGTCCTATCTATCAAATTTAAAATGTGTATATCCTTTGACCCAGTGTATTAGTCAGCTCCAGCTGTTGTTAACAGAAAACCACAGACTCAGTGGCTTCAACAACAGAAATGTATTGTCTCACTGTTCTGGAGGCTAAAAGTCCAAGATCAAGGTGCAATCAAGGTTGGTTTCTGGTGAAACCTCTCTTCCTGGCTTGAAGATGCTATCTTTTCCCTCTGCTTACATGTCCATATGCAAAAAGAGAGAGAAGTCAGGTGTTTCTTCCCCTTCTTATAAGAACAGCGGTCATACTGGGTTAGGGCTGTACTCTATGACCTCATTTAACCTTAATTACCTCCCTAAAGGCCCTATCTCCAAATAGAGTCACGTTGGGGGTTAGAGCTTCAACATACGAATGGGAGGAGGGGTCAAAAATATGGTCCACAGCATCCAGCAAAGCAACTTTTAGAAATTTATGTTGGGGACGCCTGGATGGCTCAGTAGGTTAAGCATCTGCCTTCGGCTCTGGTCATGATCCCAGGGTCCTGGGATCAAGCCCCGCATCAGGCTCCTTGCTCCGCGGGGAGCCTGCTTCTCCCTCCACCTGCCGCTCCCCATGCTGGTGCTTACTCTCTGTCTCTCCCAATCTCTCTGACAAATAAATAAATAAAATCTTTAAAAAGAAAGAAAGAAAGAAAGAAATTTATCTTGTATGTCTGCATACGTGCACAAAGATCTTTGAATAGGAATATTTAAAGGTGCTTTGTCTGCAGTAGCCAACATAAGCATCCATCAAGAGAGGGCTAGTTAGGGCGCCTGGGTGGCTCAGTTGGTTAAGCGACTGCCTTTGGCTCAGGTCATGATCCTGGAGTCCCTGGATCGAGTCCCGCATCGGGCTCCCTGCTCGGCGGGGAGCCTGCTTCTCCCTCTGACCCTCCCCCCTCTCATGTGCTCTCTCTCTCTCATTCTCTCTGTCTCAAATAAATAAATAAAATCTTTAAAAAAAAAAAAGAGGGGGCTAGTTAAATAAATTAAGGTACATTCAGTCAATAAAATACTACTATGCACCTGTTAAAATGAATGAACCAGCACTAAACATGTTGACATAGAGAAATCACTAAAATGTATCATTAAGTGGAAAAAACAAGGTGAAGAGCAGTGTGTGGAATATGATCCAATTTCTATTAAAAAAAACAAAACTTAAGCACCAATATTTTCTTGAAGGATTTGTAAGAAACCATTGACAGTCATTAGCTCAGAGGAGTGCACTTGAGCATGGGAGGAAGCCCTTGTTTCTTCCAGCCTTCTCCCTGCTGTGTGGAGGTATGTTACTTTTGTTAAAAAATTGAGGTAAATTTCACAGAGCAAAAACTTCACCATTGTAACCATTGAAAAGTGTATGATTTAGTAATACTTTAGTACTTTCACAATGTTATGCAACCATTACCTCTATCAAGTTGCAAACATTTTCATCACCCTGGGTGGGCAGGTAGTCCTCATTCTTCCCTCCCACAGCCCTTCGCAACCACTAATCTGCTTTCTGTCTCCATTGATTTACCTATCGGGATGTTTCATATAATATGTGGCCTTTGTTTCTGGCTTCTTTTGCTCAGGGTAATGTTTTCTTTTTCTATTTTTTCTTTTTTTAGATTTATTTATTTGAGAGAGAGAGAGCATGAGTGCAGGGAGGGACAGAGGGAGAGGGAGAGAGAATCTCAAGCTGACTCCCTGCCAATCACAGAGCCTGACGCAAGGCTGATCCCACAACCGCAAGATCACAACCCCGAGATCACGACCTGAGCAGAAACCTGAGTCAGATGCTCAACTGACTGAGCCACCCAAGTGCCCCTCTCTTTTTTTTTTAAGTAGGCTCCATGCCCAACTTGGGGATCGAACACATGACCCTGAGATCAATAGTCTCATGCTCTACCAACTGAGCCAGCCAGGCACCCCTAGAATCATCTTCTGGAGGTTCATCCATGTTGTAGCATATATCCCTTTTTATGGCTGTATGAATATACCACATTTAGTTTTTTCATTCATCCATTAATGAACATTTGGGTTGTTTCCCTGTGGTTATTGTGAATAATGCTGCTATGAACATCTGTGTACAAGTTTTTATTTGAATACCTATTTTCAGTTCTTCTGGGAGTGGAATTGCTGGCTCATTGGGTAATTCTATGTGTAATTTTTTGAGGATGAATGTTGGTTTTTCTTGTGTTTAAATATTTAATTTCATTCTATAAATTAAACTATATAGGACAGAACCTTGAAAGATCTTTTAGTACAGTCTCTAGAATAAATGGACATTGACAATGGACATTATTTATCTAAATTAAAACAGTAACTTGAATTTAACAATATATTTTGCCTTAGGGCCTATTAGATGTCTTGTATAAAATGGACACTCCAATGTTCTTGCTATTGAAAACAATGTATCTCAAAAGCATATAAGCATTCTTTTGATAACACTAGTATCCTTAGACAAAATACAATGAATAAGTAATTATTCTAATTTTAGAGATATTGTTGGTTCATTCAAAAAATAACTGTTGACCACTTCTCACCCATTAGGATTGTTATTATAAAGAACACTGAAGTTAACAAACGTTGTCAAAGATGTGAAGAAGTTGCAACTTTTGTGCGCTGCTGGTGGGAAGGTAAGATGGTGCAGCTGCTACAGAAAACAGTATGGTGGTTCCTCAAGAAATTAAAAATAGAACTACCATATGATCCTGCAATTCCATTTCTGGGTATCTACCCAAAAGAACTGCAATCAGAGACTTGATCATACATATACATGTTTATAGCATTATTATCCATAGCCAAGAGGTAGAAACAACCCAAGTATCCATCAACAGATGAATGGATAAACAAAATGTGGTGTGTATCTCTCTATATAGATAAAGAGAGAGAGAGAGAGAGCTATATGGAAAAATTACATTAAACATACACACACACAATGGAATAATATTCAGCTTTAAAAAGGAAGGAAAACTGGGGTGCCTGGGTGGCTCAGTTGGTTAAGCAACTGCCTTCGGCTCAGGTCACGATCCCAGGGTCCTGGGATCGAGCCCCACATTGGGCTCCTTGCTCAGCAGGAAGCCTGCTTCTCCCTCTCCTTCTACCTGCTACTCTGCCTTCTTGTGCTCTCTCTCTGTCAAAATAAAAAAAAACTTAAAAAAAAAATAAAATAAAAATAAAAAAGGGAAGGAAACTCTGGGGTGCCTGGGTGGCTCAGTTGTTTAAGCATCCCACTCTTGATTTTGGCTCAGATCATGATCTCGGGATCATAAGATCAAGGCCTGCACCTGGCTGGGCACTCGGTGGGGAGTCCACTTCGGATTCTCTTCCTCTCCCTCTGCCCCTCCCACTGTGCTCTCTCTCTCTGTCTCTCTAAAATAAGTAAATAAATCTTTTTTAAAAAAGGGGAGGAAACTCTGATACATGCTGACATGAATGAACCTTGAAGACAGGATGTTAAATGAAATAAGCCAGTAGCAAAACAACGATATTATATGATTATATGATTCCACTTATACGAGGTACCTGGAGTAGTTAAATTCATAGAGACAGAGAGTAGAATGGTAGTTGCCAGGGGCAGGGGGAGGTGGGGAAGAGGCAGTTAATGTTTAATGGGGACAGAGTTTCAGTTGGGGAAAATGAAAAAAGTCCTTGAGATGGATGATGGGGATGGTTACACAACAACGTGAATTTCCTTGATGCCACTGAACCATACACTTTAAAAAGGGTAAAATAGCAAATTTATGTTGTGTATATTTTACCACAGAGAAAGGAACATACACATACACACAAAAGTAAATAAATAACTACTGAAAAAAAATTAACTATTGAGCCGCTACTAAGGGTACTGAGGGTATAGCAGTGAACGAAACATAGAAAACAGTTCCTGCCTCTGGGGCGCTCAGTCGTTAAGCGTCTGCCTTTGGCTCAGGTCATGATCCCAGGGTCCTGGGATCGAGCCCCGCATAGGGCTCCCTGCTCAGAGGAGAGCCTGCTTCTCTCTCTCCCACCCCACCTTCTTGTGTTCCCTCTCTCGCTGTGTCTCTCTGTCAAATAAATAAAAAAATCTTAAAAACAACAACAACAACAACATAGTTCTTGCCTTTATAGAGCTTACTATCTAGCAGGGGAGACAATGACAAATAAAAATTCAATATGCAGGGACTCCTGGGGGGCTCAATCGGTTGAGCGACTGACTTATGATTTTTGGCTCAGGTCATGATCTCGGGGTCGAGATCGAGCCCTGCGTCGGGCTCTGCGCTCAGCGCAGAGTCTACTTCTCCCTCTCCTTCTGCTCCTCCCCACCACTTGTGCTCTCTCTCTCTCTCTCAAATAAATAAAATTTGTTAAAAAAATCAATATGCACACACACACACACACACACACACTTAGATCCACATATATATCTTTATAAAATCATATAGTTTCTTTTTAAAATATAGATGTGCATTTTTTTCAGCAACTTTCTTTTCACTCCAGCACCTTAGATCTCTCTCAGTGTTAGTCCATGTAACTACTTGCCTCCCTTTTTTAACTCTGTACAGAACCGCACACGAAACTACACTGTAGTGACTTAGCCATGCCGCTGTGAGAGGGACATTTAGGTAGTTTGCAATCTTTTGCTGATATAAACACTGCTCTGAGGAAGATCTGCAGAAAAGCTCATGTCATTCTACCTCTTAAAAGCAGTTCTTTTAGGGGTGCCTGGGTGGCTCAGTCGTTAAGCGTCTGCTTTCGGCTCAGGTCATGGTCCCAGGGTCCTGGGATCGAGCCCCGCATCGGGCTCCCTGCTACGTGGGAAGCCTGCTTCTCCCTCTCCCACTCCCCCTGCTTGTGTTCCCTCTCTCGCTGTGTCTCTCTCTGTCAAATGAATAAATCTTTAAAAAAAAAAAAAAAGCAGTTCTTTTAATAACGACTTATGTTTACTTTTTAAATTAACCCCCCAGACCTATCCAAGCAATCATCAAGGTGAGCCCCCCCTTACAGATACACAAATGGAGGCACCCTTTGAATAAACGAGTTCTTATATTTGTTTAATGCCTGTTGTCTCTCCCAAATGAACACACTGTTTTTCAAACCAGGGTGTATTGCTCTGATTTTCCAGTATCTCATTTCATCTCATTCCTGTTAAGTAAGAACTTAGCAATTGCCTTATCAGCTGCACTTTCACACGTAGTTCAGCAAGAATTTCCATCTACACACTCATAGATTAGATCTTGAAACTTAGCCTTGAAGTTAGTTGTTTGGACCTCAGGACCCAAGCCCGGGCATCTTCAGGTTTTGAGTTTTAGGGTGAAAGATCTCCCTCTTGAACTGGCTTCCTGTGTAACTGGCAGCAACATGACAAATGTGGGGAGTGCCATCATATTTTTCCACTAGAATTTTTTAACATGTTGCCTTCCCACTTCAAACAACTATATTGTTCTGATCCTGAGTAGACCGAAATGTCATTTAATGTAGCATCAGATTAATTTCTCCTAAATAGAGATGTAAACTGACTTCAGCAATTTTTGATATCTGAAGGAAATTGATTTGATAAATGGAAATGACAATTCTCTTCTATCCTAAGAAGAGAAATCTAAGATAATCGCCTTGCACATTAACTAACATTATTCCACCAGTATGGCTAATGCACAAAGATATTACACACCCAGAATATAAATTTATGAACTTCCAAATCTTACACATACACACACAATCTCCCCCTCCCTAAAACACAAATTTAATATGTCTTGTGTTGCTTTGGGTTCTCCTGGAAGCAGACACTGAGCCAGGTGTCAAGGGCAAGCAGTTTATGTGGCAGGTGATCCCAGGAGACACCAGTGGGGCGAGGGGAAATCAGATCGGGAAGGGAGGGCAGCAACAAAGACTTGTTTTCCAGCAGGGCCCCAGTGTGGGTAACTAAGACTTAATCCTGCTGGAGAACTCTGGGACTTCAGAGTCTCCCCATGGAGGGGGTTAGAGTGCTGGGTATTTATACACTTCTTCCTGCCAGTCACCGATGGAGGGATTTTGGCAGGGTGGGGTTCGGGGGAGATTTCATCCATTCCTTATACTTCCTAGCTGTCATGCTGGGGCCAAAGTCCTCAAGCAAGGAAATTCGGGGACCGGCAGCTGGAAGTCCGGCCAACGTGCACCAAAGTGGTACGGATGAGGGTAGATGTGCGCAAGGCTGCATCGCCACATCTTTCTTCCTGAAACTTCTAAGTAAAATTAATGGCATCTTTTCTTCTTTTTCCTCCTGAATTTATTTGGCTATCCATGTCATTGCACATATCAGAGACACTCACAGGTCTTCCATTGTCTACAGGGTCTCTGCAAGCCCCCCGCCCAACACACACACACATACACACCCCCCATAGACAGGGAGGAACAGTGACTCCCTCACCTCACATCTCCCTCAGGAAAGAGCATGGTGAGCACTACAGAACACGCAGCTTCCAGATGTATGGGTTCTTTCTAAAGCCCTCTTTAAAAATCTGGAACACAGGAGGTTCCTTAGGTTTCTGGTTGTCATTTTTCTTTCCAAATGTTAAGAGAAGAAATTTGGGCCAATTTATGGAATTAAAAATACAATGTTCTAAATGCATATGTCAAATGGTGTGTTAAGTACTAAAGAAGAAAAATACAGCAGAGAAAGGGGGTATATATACATTTTCTCTTTTTACCTTTAGTGATTCAAACTCTAGGATCTTGTGCACACACAAGTACTCGAATATTCAGCATTGCCTGCAGCAGCAAAAGACTAGAAACAATCTAGACACCCGTCTACGTAAGAAACATTCACATGTCTCACAAATACTAACTCACTTAACCCTCAAGAACAAACCTGTTCAGTAGCATGGTCATTATTCATTATTCCCTTTTTTCAGATATGAAAACTGAGGCAAGAAATTAAGTCATCTGTCCAAGTTTATACAGGGAGGAGGGGGTAGAATCAGGATTCGAACCCACACTATCTGGCTCCAGAGTCTAATCTCTTGAGCTGGATGCATGGCTGCCTCACTCTCTAAGGGAAAACTAATTAAATTATGGTTCGAACCCTTCAGTGGAATTCTGTGGAGCTCCTGAAAAGAATGGGGGCAGTTCTGTACATGTTGATATGGAAAGACCCTTAAGATATTAACTAACAACATCAAGGTATTGAACAGTATAAAGAGTAAGTTATCATTTGCATCCCAAATGGGAGAACACATATATGTGCTTTGTTATGCAAAGAGCATTTCTGAAAGGACACATGCAAAACCAGTAAGGGTGATTTTCGGAGAGAAAATGGAAGATACAAAAACTTTTCACGGACTTTTTCTGGCATTCTTTTGTTTATCATACACATGTAATACCTGTTTTATAAAAGTTAAATATAACTTTAAAAAACTGGAAGGAATTATAACTTCTTTTAAGATTTTATTTATTTGAGAGAGAGAGAAAATGTATATATACCCCCTTTCTCTGCTGTATTTTTCTTCTTTAGTACTTAACACACCAATACCTATACCATATCAAGGTATAGGAGGAAAAAAACCAACATCTTTAAAATAGGAAATTAAAATTTCCTAGGGAAATGCTTCCTCAACTCAAGCAGGGAGCCTGATGTGGGACTCGATCCCAGGACCCTGAGATCATGACCTGAGCTGAAGGCAGACACTTAACTGACTGAGCCACCCAGGCGCCCCATAACTTCTTTTAACAGAGCAATGGAAAATGTCATGTTTTGAATTTTCCAGAACTTACTTTACCTTGTAATTCAAGGTGAAAGACCAAAAGTGAAAAGTTCCATATCTTTCATGTGGCTTTAAATTGAGGGGAAGGGGGGTAATTTATCAGGCTATTTTATCAAACTGTGAAATGCATTAAATTCATGTGTAAATCTTAGTGAAAATAATTGCATAGTATGGTCGATTTCATTAGAGTGTAAAATGTATTTTAAAGACTGTGACAGGGACGCCTGGGTGGCTCAATCAGTTAAGTATCTGCCTTTGGCACAGGTCATGATCCCAGGGTCCTGGAATCGAGCCCCACATCAGGCTCTTTGCTCAGCGGGGAGTCTGCTTTTCCCTCTGCCCCTCCCCCCACTTGTGCTCTCTCTAAAATAAATAAAATCTTAAAGACTGTGATGATTTCAAACATTTTCTGACTCTCTACACTAATCTTTGAAATAAAAAAGGAAAAAAAGGCAGGCAACTATTTCAAACAGCTTTGTGAAGTCATTTTGGCTCCATGTCCTGTACCCGTTCCACTGTCTGCAATTTAAAATCTGATGGCCCTAAAAATGATCCACTATTCCTATTAATAGCATTTATTTTATTTTATTTTATTTTTTATTTTTTATTTTTTTTAAAGATTTTATTTGTTTTTTTTTTGACAGAGGGAGACACAGTGAGAGAGGGAACACAAGCAAGGGGTGTGGGAGAAGGAGAAGCAGGCTTCCCGCGGAGCAGGGAGCCCGATGTGGGGCTCGATCCCAGGACTCTGGGATCACGACCTGAGCTGAAGGCAGACGCTTAACGACTGAGCCACCCAGGCGCCCCAATAGCATTTATTTTAAAAGATCTTCATTTCAGGATGTCTGGGTGGCTCAGTCAGTTAAGTGTCTGACTTCAGCTCAGGTCATGATCCCAGGGTCCTGGGATCAAGTCCCGTATCGGGCTCCCTGCTCAGCGGGAAGTCTGCTTCTCCCTCTGCCTGCCGCTCCCCCTGCTTGTGCTCTGTATCTCTCTCTCTGACAAATAAATAAAATCTTTAAAAAAAAAAAAATCTTCATTTCTTCCTGTTTTACTTGAATAACTTTGTCTTTTATGTTAAATAAACTCAAGAAATTGGTCCCTACAAATGAGAGTAGCAAAGTATGTTTCCTGAATTCATACTAAATGGAAGTAATTAAAGAAGCTCCCTTATTTAAAAAGAATTTGTTCTTTTCATGGACAGGCATACATCACTGAAAATGTTAAAATTTTAGGGCAGCTGTGTTCTCAAAATTAGGATTCCTATGTAAGATTAGGGAAGATAAAAATATATTTAAGCAAATATTGGAAACCACTTGCTTATAATTTCTCACTCTGCATAAGAAAAGGATAACTCAAGTTAATTCTGTTCATTAAAATAAGAAAATGCTCAATTAAGTGGGCCAAAATAGTTTCAATTAAAGATATAAATTTCTCTAATTGGGACAAAATTTGAGAATCTCCTACTATATAAAGACATAACATTTACTAACTTTTTACTAACTTCTAGTTAGCAAAACTAAGATGAACTTGTTTATTTATTTATTTAGATTTTAAAGATTTTATTTAGGGGCACCTGGGTGGCTCAGTTAAGTGTCTGCTTTCGGCTCAGGTCATTTTCTCGGGGTCCTGGGATTGAGCCCCCCATCAGGCTCCCTGCTCAGTGAGGACCTGCTTCTCTCTCTCCTGCTGCTCCTCCCCCACTTGTGTTCTCTCTCTCTCAAATAAGTAAAAATAAAAATCTTTTTTAAAAAAAATTTTATTTGTTTTAGAGAGAGAGAATGGGAGACAGTACAAGCGGGGGGAGGGGCAGAGGCAGAGAGAGAAGCAGACTCCTGAGGACCCTGAGATCATGACCTGAGCTGAAGGCAGATGCTTAACTGACTGAGCCACCCAGGTGCCCCGTAAGGTGAAATATTTTTTTTAAACTATGGTGAACTTTTAACTGGAAAAGGGGACAAAATAAAAAGCGCAAGACCCAAGACCTGGAAACTCTCAATGCTTCTTACCAACAGAAGTAGTAAGTGGGCCTCAAGGTATAGGAGGAAAAAAACCAACATCTTTAAAATAGGAAATTAAAATTTCCTAGGGAAATGCTTCCTCAACTCAAACTACAGGTATGTTCCACCTAACTTGGGCCTGAGCTTCCCATCTCAAGAAATAGACCATTATTTGATTAGTTCCGGAAGCTGGAAAGCTGGTGCCCTCCTGGGATTTTCTTTTGCTCTATTCTCCACATCCAATGCATCACCCATTCATTCATCTATTCGCTGAGAGTAAATGAGCAATTGTGACTCCATCCCTCAGCTGCTCTGTCTCTTTTTGCCCTTGACAAGTCCCCCCAAAGACTCTCTCCCCAGCAGCTTCCCTTCCCTGCCTCACATACTCCCCATCCACGTCCCTAAACTGGTAGCCCTTCTTCATCGCTCTTCTTAGCTGACCTTAACCCGTATTCCACATGATTGGCCCCATCCACCTTCTGAAAGCATTCCCTGACCATTCACTTTTCTGATTTTCTCCAACGTCCCAGGGTCACTCCTTCTGTGTTTCCCTTCTGGTTCATCCTCCAACCAGGCCACCAAATACTAGATTTCTCCAAGGCTTGGTCTCAGTAGTCCTTCTGTTCTCTTTTTACTTCTTTCTAGACTAGTAGTTCTCAAAGCGTGTTCCACAGATCCTTTGGGGGTCCCACAAGGTCAAAACTACTTTTGCAACAATACTAAAGTGTGACTTGCCTTTTTCACCATGTTGACACATTGGCCTGTGGGCACAAAAGCAATGGCTCATAAAACTGCTGGTGGTTCCCATAAATCAAGTCACTGACACCAAACTATACCAACAGTCATTGTGTTCTTCCCTATCATGCACTTACAGAAAAAAGAGCTGCACTGAAGGGGCGCCTGGGTGGCTCAGTCGTTGGGTGTCTGCCTTCGGCTCAGGTGATGATCTTGGGGTCCTGGGGTCGAGCCCCGCATCAGGCTCCCTGCTCTGCGGGAAGCCTGCTTCTCCCTCTCCTAATCCCCCTGCTTGTGTTCCTTCTCTCGCTGTGTCTCGCTCTGTCAAATAAATAAATAAATAAATAAAAAAGAGCTGCACTGAAGAAGGTGTTTGATGGGGACGCCTGGGTGGCTCAGTCAGTTAAGCGTCTGCCTTCAGCTCCAGTCATGATCCCAGGGTCCTGGGATCGAGCCCCGCATCAGGCTGCCTGCTCAGCGGGAAGCCTGCTTTTCCCTCTCCGTGCCCCCTGCTCATGCTCTCTTAAAAATTTAAAAAAAAAAAAAAAAAAAAGAATGTGTTTGATGTTGTATGCTAAGTATACTGAAAATTTTTTAAAATGCACTTGATGAATTAGTAAAAATATTAAATTTTATTAAACATTCACTCTTGAACATATCTCTTTCCATATAGATATGTTATTCTAGCACGTTTAGTAAAAAGACCATTATTTCTTTATTCATTTGGCACCTTAGTGGAAAAGCAATTTGCCATATAATTATGGGTCTATTTCTGGACTTTCAATTTTGTTCTTCTGATCTCTATGTCTTGCCTCAATCACTAAAGTTTTATAGTAAGTCTTAAAATCAGGTAGTATAAGTTCTCCAAATTTGTTCACCTTTTAGAAAGCTGTTTTGGTGGGGCGCCTGTGTGGCTCAGTGGTTAAGCGTCTGCCTTCGGCTCAGGTCATGATCCCAGGGTCCTGGGATCAAGTCCTGCAAGGAGCCCGCTTCTCCCTTTGCCTGCCACTCCCCCTGCTTGTGCTTTCTCTCTTTCTGACAAATAACTACAATCTTAAAAATAAATAAAATTTAAAAAATAATAAATAAATAAATAAATATTTTTAAAAAGCTGTTTTGGATATGCTAAATCCTTTGCATTTCCACATAAGTTTTAGACTCAGCTTGTCAATTTCTACAGAAAAGCTTGCTGAGATTTTGATTGGGATTGCCTTGAATCTATAGACCAGTGTGGGGAGAAATGTCATCATCTTCCAATCCATGTGCATGGTATATTTCTCCATTCATGTAGGTTTTAATTTCTCTCAACAATGTTTTGTAGTTTTCAATGTACATGTACTATATATCTTTTTAAAATTTATTTATTTTAGAAAGTGGGGGGGGGAGCAGAGAGAGAGAAAGAATCCTGAAGCAGACTCCCTGCTGAGCATGGAGCCCAAGACCAGGTTGGGGGCGGGGGGGGGGGGGGGGCTGATCCCAGGACTCTTGAGATCATGACCTGAGCCAAAATCAAGAAATCACGAACCAGCTGCTTAACCAACTAAGCCACCCAGGCACCCCTATACTGTATATCTTCTATAAATGTATTCCTACGTACATTTTTGGATGCTAACATAAATACGATGGTGATCTGAACTTCTTTTTGGCTTCTTCATTGCAAATATATAGAAATACAACTGACTTTGGTATATTGATCCTGAATCCTGTGATCTTGCTAAATTTACTAATTCTTTTTTTTTTTTTTTTAAAGATTTTACTCATTTATTTGAAAGAGAGAGAGCACAAGCAGGCAGAGTGGCAGGAGAGGGAGAAACAGGCTCCCCACTGAGCAGAGAGCCTGACATGGAGCTCGATCCCAGGGTCCTGGGATCATGACCCGAGCCAAAGGCAGACAGACGCTCAACCTACTGAGCCACCCAGGCGCCCCTAAATTTACTAATTCTGGTGGCCTTTTTGTATGTTTTTTTTTTTAAAGATTTTATTTATTTGACAGAGAGAGAGACAGTGAGAGAGGGAACACAAGCAGGGGGAGTGAGAGAGGGAGAAGCAGGCTTCCCGCCGAGCAGGGAGCCCAATGAAGGGCTCAATCCCAGGACCCTGGGATCATGACCTGAGCCGAAGGCAGACGCTTAATGACTGAGCCACCCAGGCGCCCCTTTTTGTATGCTTTTAAGGACTTTCTACATACGTGTCAACTGCAAATAAAGGCAGTCTCATTTCTTCCTTTCTGGTACATATGTCTTTTACTTATTTTTTTTATTTTTTTATTTTTTGCTTTATTACATTGGTTAGGATTTCCAATATGATACTGGATAAAAGTAGTCAGAGTGGAAATCCTTGCCATGCTTCTGATCTTGGGCAAAAATAATTCAGTCTTTCACCGTTAAGTACGATGTTGGCTGTAGGTTTTTTGTAGATGTTCTTCAAAAGGTTGAAAAAATCTCCTTCTATTCCTAGTTTGCTAAGAGTGTTAGACTTTTTGTCGAATGCTTTTTCCGCATCTATTAAGAGGGTCATACAGTTTCCAGGTCCATTCTGTACAAGTAGCAGAAAATGTGAATCAACTGGTTTAAACCATAATGACTTTTTTTATCTCATAAAAAATCCAATGAAGGGGGTGGTTCCCTCCCGCCTGTGGCTGAAAGACCGCTCCAGTAGCAGTTTCTGCATTCAATCTGTTGCAATATGTTATGACTGAAGTATAGGAGGGAAGTCTAGATTCACACAGATCTGATCAATATAAGCCAATCACAGTAATTCCATCCCCTTTATCACAGTGGTAGAAGTAAGGTATTTGACCCATTTCTGGCTGCTGATAATGTGCCGATACAGCAGACTGACTGCATGCTGACCAATCCTGGCTCCTCTTTTGGGGCACAGACTAAGGCGATATTTCTCAGCCTCTTCTGCTGTTAAAGTGGGGTGGGGAACTAGTGTTGGCCAATGGAATGTGGGCAGAAATAAGAGTTGCCACTTCGGAGCTTGGCCCTAAAATTTCAAGTGAGATCCTTGGGTCACTCTTCTACTCACCCATAAGGCTAAAAGGACTGGACTCCAATATCATGGAAGCATGTAAAAGAAGGATCCTAGATCCTCGAGAGAGCTACCCAACTTGCATGAGTGGGAAATAAATTTTTATTGTGTTAAGCCACGTGGTCATTCAGATTGTTTCTACATATAACATAAAGTACTATGACTGATACAGAGAGATCTGCTGTGAGGGCTTCTGGACAGGTATTCAGCTTCTAAAGAGACAGAAGAGGAGGGCGCCTGGGTGGCTCTGTTGGCTAAGCCTCTGCCTTCAGCTCAGGTGATGATCCCAGGGTCCTGGGATCGAGCCCCATGTGGGGCTCCCTGCTCAGCAGGGAGTCTGCTTCTCCCTCTCCCTCTGCAACTCCCCCCACCCCACTCGTGCTCTCCCTCTCTCAAGCAAATAATCTTTTTTTTTAAAGATTTTTTTATTTAATTAATTGACAGAGAGAGAGAGAGACAGCGAGAGAGGGAACACAAGCAGGGGGAGTGGGAGAGGGAGAAGCAGGCTTCCCTCCAAGCAGGGAGCCCGATGCGGGGCTCGATCCCAGGACCCTGGGATCATGACCCGAGCTGAAGGCAGACGCTTAACCAACTGAGCCACCCAGGTACCCCGCGAATAATAAATCTTTTCAAAAAAAGAGACACACACACACAAGGAGGAGAAAGTCCCCTTTCTGGCTCTGGACCCTAATGTCTCTAGACGTCTTCTAACCACAAAAGGGAGCTATAGCCCATGTGCTGAAGAAGGCAAAGCAAAAATGTGGGAAGAGACTGGATATTTGATGATGCTAACGAGCTGCTGAATCAACCAGCCCTCTCATCGGATTTTATGTGAACTAGTAAGTTCATTACAATCTAAGACAGTGGATCCCCATTTTCTGTTGTTTGCACTCAAAAACATCTTCTCTGATACTTAAATCAAAAACTCATCGGTTTTCCCCCAGCCTGCTCCTCTTCTGGTGTTTCCTATTTTGGTAAATGGTTAACACCATCCAACAAGTTATGTAAGCCAGAAACCTGACTCAACCCTGACGCTTCCCTCCATCTTACTGTTTTCCCCCTTGTGTCTAATCCATTACCACCTGCTGTTGTATCTTTCTACTTCAACACCACACTGATCAGAACCAACACCATCGATCTCCCAAACCACCCCAATAACCTCCTGGCTGGTCCACCTGCTTCTCCTCTGGCTCACCTCTAATCTTTTCTTCACACCGCAGCCAGAGCAGAGGTTTCCAAAATTTTAGTCTGATCATATCATCCCTCCTCTCTATTCCTCTCTGTTAAAAAATATTTGAGGGACTTCATTTTCCCATTGCTTGTAGGATAAAGATGTAACATCTTAAAAACCCTGGCGGTCAGGCCCCCACCTGTCTCACTGGTCACACCTTACAATGAACACCTACCACACGGGAGCTTCTACTGGCCCCTCATCCTTGTCTCACTCTCTCTGGCCCCGGGATCTTTGTATATGCTGTTTCCTCCCTCTGGAAACGATTCTCCCTGCTTCGTCCCCCAGTTAACTGCTTCTATCACTTCTCCAGGAGGTCTTTCCTGGTCTCCAGTGTGGCCTCATAGCTTCACGTACCCTCTTTTTAGCACTTGTCACTTGTAATTTTACACAGATTCTATCTGTCTCCTACTAGCCCCTAAGCTCTATAAGACAAGGACTGTATTTGCTTACCTTGGTGTCCTCAATAGCTAGCAGAATGCCCAGCACACAGGAGCTTCAATAAATCTGATCAAGAATCAAGTGCTATATATGAAGAAAGGGTAAATATATGATACAAGATGCTCTTAAGTGTCTAGAACACTGACCCCTGATCTTGTCTAAATGGTTAGAGAAAGTTTCCCTGTGGGAATTACTGATTGAATTTTTTTTTTTAAAGATTTTATTTTTAAGTAATCTCTACACCCAACATGGGGTTCCAACCCACAACTCCAAGATCAAGAGTCTCATGCTCTACTGACTGAGCCAGCCACATACCCCTGAACTGAGTTTTGAAGGATGACTCGGAGTTAACTAGATGAAACAGGAAAAGAAGCCCAGCAATGGGTATGCACATGCATGTGATGCAAAGGAGCAGGGCACGCTCAAGCCACTGAATAAAGGGCAGAATGGCTGACGCTTACTGAGTGAGGCAGAGAACAGAGTGGGAGACCAGAGGGCCAAGCAGAACCAGACGACATAAGGAGTCGTGGGTTGGATAACCACATCATTTAATGTCGGTACTGGAGCACTTGCTTTTTCAGCCTTTTACATATTAGTTTCCTACGTTTTCATTTTCATATCATTTCAAACAATGAGAAGTTACAAAAATAGTTCAGAGAAGTCCCATGTACCTTTTCCCAATTTACTACTTATTTACCTTTTGTCTTATTTGCTTTATTATTCTTTCTGTTTATATATAAATTTTTTTTTTTCCCTGAATCATTGGAGAGAAAGTCAGAGACCTCCTGTCCCTTTACAAGGATATTCTCGTCCATAAATAGTGATGGAATCAGGGACTTGAATATTGATAAATCGCTGTTATCCAGTTCACTTTGCAAATTCACCTTTTGTCTGTTTTGTTCATTATAGCTGTTTCTATCCTGGTCCCACACCCAATCCCGGATCTCACACTATCCCATCAATTCATTTTGATATTCATCCAGGGTCATCTTGGCAGTCAGACTCCTGTCGATAATTATGCTGGGCTAACAGGCACAAATCTGGACTCTATCAGGCAAACCTAGCAAAGGGGTCATGCTACTTGCAGGATATGGTGAGGATTTTAAACTTTATAGCTTGTGGGTAATGGGAACCATTGAAGTGATTGAGCATAAAAGCAAGGAAGAAACTTGAGTAAGTTCATGTTTCAAAAAGACTACTGTCACTCCATTGTGAAGAAAAAATAACATGGGGGCAAAATTTGTATAATAAATAAATGTTGAGTGAATAAACACATTAAGAAACAACTGCATCTAGCAATGTCCACAATAGCCAAACTGTGGAAAGAGCCAAGATGTCCATCAACAGATGAATGGATAAAGAAGATGTGGTATATATATACAATGGAATATTATGCAGCCATCAAAAGGAATGAGATCTTGCCATTTGCAACGACGTGGATGGAACTGGAGGGTATTATGCTGAGCGAAATAAGTCAAACAGAGAAAGACATGTATCATATGACCTCACTGATATGAGGAATTCTTAATCTCAGGAAACAAACTGAGGGTTGCTGGAGTGGGGGGTGGGGTGGGAGGGATGGGGTGACTGGGTGATGGACACTGGGGAGGGTATGTGCTCTGGTAAGCGCTGTGAATTGTGCAAGACTGTTGAATCTCAGATCTGTACCTCTGAAACAAATAATGCAATATATGTTAAGAAAGAAAAAAAGAAGAAGAAGAATGTAGCAGGAGGGGAAGAATGAAGGGGGGGAAATCGGAGGGGGAGAAGAACCATGAGAGACGATGGACTCTGAAAAACAAACTGAGGGTTCTAGAGGGGAGGGGGGTGGGAGGATGGGTTAGCCTGGTGATGGGTATTGAGGAGGGCACGTTCTGCATGGAGCACTGGGTGTTATGCACAAACAATGAATCATGGAACACTATATCTAAAACTAATGATGTAATGTATGGGGATTAACATAACAATAAAAAAATTAAAAAAAAAAAAAGAAACAACTGCATCTAGAATTGCTCAGAATACTTTCTGACTCAAAGCTTGAAGAGTAACCAATGCAATACAAAATTGCAATTCTCAACCTGATATCCAAGCATAAATAAAAAAAATCCATAAACATTCTGAACTCCAATGCAGGTATGCACATGTGGTGGTTTCAAAATACCTACCAGGGCGCCTGGTTGGCTCAGTTGGTAGAGCGTGCAACTTTTTTTTTTCCTTAAATATTTTATTTATTTGAGAGAGAGAGAGAGAGAGAGAGAGCACTAGTGGGGTGAGGGGCAGAGGGAGAAGCAGGCTCCCCACTGAGCAGGAAGCCTGACACGGGGCTTGATCCTGGGACTCTGGGATCATGACCCAAGCTAAAGGCAGACGCTTAACCGACTGAACCACCCAGGCGCCCGGAGCATGCAACTCTTGATCTTGGAATTCTAAGTTCAAGCCCCACATTGGATGTAGAGACTACTTAAAATCTCAAAAAAAAAAAAAAAAAAAAAATTATATACATATATGTATATATGTCTACCAATTATTTGATAACCCACCCTTCAAGAAGTGGAACTTAATTTTCCTCCATCTGAGTGTGCACTGGACTCAGTGACTTACAACAAATAAAATGTGGCAGAACTGATGGTGCGTCACTTCTGAAACTAGCTTTCTCCTCTCTCTCTCTCGGATACTGACTCTGGGGGCAGCCAGGTGCTATGTCATGATGACACTCACAGTGAGGAACAGAGGCCTCCTGCCAACAGCCGTGTGAGCGAGCCACCTTGGAAGAAGTCTTCCAGCCCCGGTCAAGACTTCAGCTGACTGCAACCATGGCCAACATCTTTACTGCAACCTTGTAAGACCCTGAGGAAGAACCACCCAGTTAAGCTGCTCCTCAATTCCTGACCCAAAGAAACTGAGAGAAAATAAATTTTGTTATTTTAAACTACCAATTTTGGGGCAATTTGTTACACAAAAGATAACGAATGCGGTGCATTTAGTTGAGGAGTCTATGATTCTCAGTAAAATTAATGACCTGAAAAGGGTAAGAATTACTACTGTAAAACAAGTACTGGATTTTTAAAAATCTTTGGTGCTCATCCTATAGCTTCTATGGGTCTATTTTTTATACAAGTTTGGGATTAGGTTCAACAAATGAGAAGATTCTATTCTCCAAACCACTGGAAGACTCAAAAGAACGTTTAAAAATGCTGTAGGGGCGCCTGGGTGGCTCAGCCGGTTAAGTGTCTGACTCTTGGTTTCGGGCTCAGGTCATCTCAGGGTTGTGGGATGGAGCCCCACATCAGGTTCCACGCTCAGTGGGGAGTCTGCTGGAGACTCTCTCTCCCCCTTTCTTTTTGCCCTTCCCCCCACTCAAGCACTTTCTCTTGCTCTCTCTAAAATAAATAAATAAATCTTAAAAAAAAAAAGGAACCAGCTGAGAAAAGCAAACTTTACCCCAACTTATCAAACTAAGGTCGAACAGAATATCCAGTAGAAATGAAGTACTTTTTCATTTTATAAGAAGAAACATCTACCGTTAGACCTAACTATGATTCTGACATAACAATATATCCATAAATTACTGTTAAAGAAAAAAATCCAAGTTATAGAACATGATGTTCCCATTATAGATACAGTGTATTCATATATGTTTAGATGGGTAAGTCCAGAAAAACTTCTAGAAAGATACAGTATTAATCAGGGATTTTTCAGCTATAACCAGCAAAAACTCATCATGGCTATCAAAAAATAAAGTTTATTATTATTATTATTATTTTTTAAGATTTTATTTATTCATAAGAGACAGAGAGAGAGAGAGGCAGAGGGAGAAGCAGGCTCCCCGCCGAGCAGGGAGCCCGACGCGGGACTCGATCCCAGGACCCTGGGATCAAGACCTGAGCCGAAGGCAGACGCCCAACCATCTGAGCCACCCAGGCGCCCAGAAAATAAAGTTTATTATAAAATTCTAGGGAAGGTCACAAAATTGAAGAGAGGGGAGGAGGATCAGCTTCTGCAAGTGGACAGGAAATGGCAGACACAGGGCCCCAGGGACCCAGGGCAGCCACAGGAATGGTCTAAGAAGAAGCTGCCCCCAAAAAGAAGACACCATTTGGCCACAGGCCTCTCGATGCCACCACAAATATGCAAACTGACCCTTGACGTGTGTTTGGTTCCACACCATTCTAAGTCCTTTGGCAGAATCATCCAAAAAACCAAGAGTTTCTTTGGTAACAGGCACTATTGGTATCACAGTCTAATTAGAAGACTTATTTCGAAGCAGTAAGAGATGACGACAGACATTCTGTCGGAGGGGACAGACTGTATGGATTAGATAGGTACAAGAAATCCATATTTTATAAAAATAAAATGGCAGAGAAAGGGAGTCTTCTGCCAAAAGTGGATGTTTAAAATACTATAGAGCAATTTTACTATTGTTGCTGAAAAGAAAGGATTTCTGGATATTGTGAAGTGAGTTCTAAAACTGCTCATGTCCTACATATTGGTTAAATACAATCAAATACTGGTCCATGCAATTTCAAAAAGGCAGGAAGCAAGCCTACAACAGAACTGGGTGAACAGGACCGCTGAAGAGATAAGGACCCTTCCCTATCTTGACAACTCAAAGGTATTTCTTTGAAAGGCTAAATAAAAGCAAAAAATAAAATTGCAAATAAGGAAATGTAATTAAATGACTGATATTTCAAAATCAATTCTATCATGGGGCACCTGGGTGGCTCAGTCGTTAAGCGTCTGCCTTCGGCTCAGGTCATGATCCCAGGGTCCTGGGATCGAGCCCCGCATCGGGCTCCCTGCTCTGCTGGAAGCCTGCTTCTCCCTGTCCCGCTCCCCCTGCTTGTGTTCCCTCTCTTGCTGTGTCTCTCTCTGTCAAATAAATAAATAAAATCTTAAAAAAAAAAAAAGTCAATTCTATCTTAAAATGAGTTTCCATCTTAAAGCCCCCTCCCAAAAAAAAAGTTTAAAAAATGAGAAGTAAAGCAGTGATTTTTATTTCCTTGGGCAAATATGCCATGGTAGGTTGAATACTTAAAAATATCTCCTAAAACAAAGGATCTCACATGAGTTCATACTTCAACATTTAAAATAGAGCAGAGAGCCCAATGCGGGGCTCGATCCCAAGACCCTGGGATCAGAACCTGAGCTGAAGGCAGATGCTTAACCGACTGAGCCACCCAGGTGCCCCCAAATAAATACATTTTAAAGATTTTTTCCCTACATTCTTACAGGAAAAAAGTTTCTATTATACATGCCATGAATAATATTCGCATGATCTACTGAGCTATTATGTAAACAGAGTCATAAAGTATATTTAATCTTTTCCTATCTTTCCCTGTTGTTCGAATAGCAAAATTAAATGT
Organism: Phoca vitulina; assembly: GCF_004348235.1. NCBI lineage: Eukaryota > Metazoa > Chordata > Mammalia > Carnivora > Phocidae > Phoca > Phoca vitulina. The sequence goes on along the minus strand of NW_022589733.1, from coordinate 3,740,790 downwards.
AGCAATATAAGCCAAACTATCAATGCCTCAAAGTCTAAAATTTCTGGATTTCTGGATGGCATATTTTCTTCTTTTTTTTTTTTTTAAAGGAGTAGGCAGGGGGAGGGGCAGAGGTAGAGGGAGAAAGAGAATCTTAAGCAGGCTCCATCCCAGTGCAGATCATGATCACGATACAGGGCCTGATCCCACAACTCTTGAGATCACGACCTGATTCAAAATCAAGAATTGGATGTTTAACTAACTGAGCCACCCAGGCGCCCCTGGATGGCACATTTTCAATGTAAGAATTCACCTTCTACTATTCTATAGGACAATTCTGAATACAACAACTGCTTTAGAGGCTGCTTAATGAAACAGAAACTCACTCACATTTATTCATTCAACAAATATTTATCAAGAGCCTACTAGCCCTGTGCTAAAACCGGAAATTTTGTTCTTCTTGAAAACAATTCTATTCTCTAAAAATCTGAAGCAGGGAGAACTCTGAAACTTTTCTTCATTGGAAGAATCCTTCTCTCAAAACCACAACGAGATACCACTTCACACCTAGCAAGAAACACTATTATCAAAAAGACAAGAGATAACAAGTGTTGGCGAGGATGTGGAGAAAAGAAAACCCTTCAGCACTGTTGGTGGGAATGTAAGTTGGTGCAGCCAGTGATGAAAACAATACGGACATTCCTCAAAAATTAAAAATAGAACTACCATATGACCCAGCAATTCTGCTTCTGCGTATATATCCAAAGGAAACTAAAACACTACCTCAAAAATATACCTGCACCCCTCATGTTCATCGCAGCATTTATGATAGCCAAGACACAGAAACCACCTAAGTGCCCATCAATGGATGAATAAAGAGTAAACAGTGTCTGTACACACACACACACACACGTACAGACATGCACACACACACAATGGAACACTATTCAGCAACAAAGAGACAGAAGGAAATCCTGCTATTTGCAACAATATGTACAGGCCTTGAGGACATTATGCTAAGTGAAATAAGTTAGAGAAAATCAAATTGTGTATGATCTCACATATACAGGGAATCAACAACAGCAACAAAAAAACCAAGCTCTTAGACACAAAGAACATACTGGTGGTTGCCTGAGGTGCGTGTGGGGGATGGGTGGGGGAGAAGGCAATATGGGGGAAAGGAGACGAAAGACACAAACTTTCAGTTATAAGAAGTAAGAGATGTAATATACAGCATGGTGAAGACAGCAATACTGTATTGTATATTTGAAAGTTACTTAAGAGTGTAAATCTTGAAAGTTCTCATCACAAGAAAAAAACACTTAACTGTGTGAGATGATGGATGTTAACTAGACGAAAAAGGTCTGGGTATTGGGCCTTTTAACAGGACAACTGGGATCAACTGTGGGAAGATTTGAAAATCTTCACTGACAACTCTTCGGATCAAGCAAATGCATGGACAATGGAGCTGGTCCAGGCTCCCCCCCCCCCCCCGCCTCTCAGACAATGAGGTACTGAAACTCCCCCACCCCTCGCTCCAGCTGTCACCCTATTAATGCAAGGACATTGAGAGTAATGCTGGAGATTCCTGCTGTCAGTCTTGTTTTTAATATCTCACATATAGTCAAAGCTATATCCGTTACCAAGTGAAAAACCCAGAACAGGGCTATCTGGGATTTTTAAAAAGACTTTGTAAGACACAAAGCTTGCAATTAAAAAGTTATTTATTAAAAAATATTTCCTTCTAATTCTGATTCCATATCAAATTAAACACGGAGTGATGTTACAAAGCAGTAAGTGATCAGCTCCGTTTGTACGGAGGCTGACAATGACCTCACGAATTCCTCAGTATATTCTACTAAATAGTGGGATACAAACTCAACTCATTCACTTCTGCACAAAAGGGAAATTTAATTGGTATACTTCATACCAAAAAACTTTAATAAAGCTTGTCTTCATATTTCAGTTTAGAGATTTAGCTAATATAAAATGATGCTTGCTAGCTTTGGCAGCACGTATAAAATGATACTTGCTTAAAAGAGCATCCAAGCAATGCTTTGGATTTTCCTTTCCTGCAAAATTCAAGGAAAACATGATTGTTTGGGAGGTTCTTTGCTGCTCACAAAGAACCACCTGAGATTCCTTTCTGTTTCTACTCTTCCACTCTTCATGTTTCCAGTGATTAAAACATGCTGGAAACATAATTTAGAGAATACTAGAAATGCCACAGAGATCCCACGGCTTAAAAGAGTTTCTGAGAGGTTTTGAAGTTTTTATAAACTTCAAATGAATGTACAGGATACAGGGATTTAAAAAATGACTTTTAGAAACACATACACTCCAAGGAAATACTTTAGTACTCTTTAGCATTGAACACTTGGGGCGAGAACTGGTCTCTCTTTCAATGGTTCAAGTAGTCAGTCTTTTCTCAACAGTTTCTTGATAAGCGACAAACCTTCTCAAATTCATCTTCACATTGTCGAGAACACACAGCTGATCTGGACTGTATTTACCTCTCCCTTCTTTTCGTATCTGCCAAAAAATCATACGTGATTTGGTATACATTACTAATTCCTTTAGATAAGAAAGCATTTGATTTGGGGTGTATTCTTTTCAGAACAAAGAGCTGCCAGAATTTGGTGAAAGATTTTCGCTTTCCAAGGTAAAAGAATACAGTGTGTGAGCCCTAAAGATAAATTAAGATTATGCACCTTTTAAAAATGATCGTTCCAAGAACGGCTGAATTGTAGACTTTAAAACAGTAAGTTTTATGCTATGTGAACTAGACTTCACCTCTAGTCTAGAGCAGCGGTTCTCAGATTTTAGCAACAGTATCATCTCTGGAAAGCTTGTTAAAAAACAGGGCCCACCCACCATTTCTGATTTTCAGTAGGTCTGGAGTTGGGCCTGGGCATTTGCATTTGTAACAAGTTACCAGGTGATTCTGATGCTGCTGATCACAGGGCATTCCTGAGAGCCAGTGCCCTGGAGAAGTTCTTCAGTAAAATGCATTGTATCATATTGAAATGCAACTTGGGGCTAAATATGTACCTGACAGTCTCTAATGCAATTGTGGCTTCATTCACAGAAGAACATATGAAAAACTACAAGCTGCCCTTCTGGCTAACAAAGAAATTTCATTAGGGCTTTATACCTTTGAGAAAAGAAAAACACTTAATGAAACATCATTACCATAGCAATGCATAGTAAGTAGGCAAATCAATCAGAACAGCCCTCCCAGTGGTTAGGGGTTGTTTTGCTGGTTCATAGTTTACGTAACTCCTCTCTGAGCATTTGCTTCTGCAGGCTGAATTCTCAACTATATCTGCTTTCCCTGCAGCTGCAGAGAAATAGGGCATATTTTCTCCTTACCGTGCAGACTCCTTTTTCAGATGTTCCAAGGGCCTGCCTGCACCCTTTAAGAACACTGTGGATACCCACCACGTACTGGTATGGAAATATCTCTAGGAGATAGTGTTAAGAGAAAACACACAAAGCACAGGATTGTGAATATATTAGGCTACCTTTTGGATAACAAAGGGGGGAAATACTAATGCACGTCTGTCTTTACGTGGAGAAACGTCACTCAATTTGGTTACCGAGGAGGCAGAAAATAAAGGGAATAAAACCTCTCACTTCTTAAAGAACAGACAGACATGGATGAACACAGAGTCAAAAGGAACAAACTTCCAGTTATAAGCTAAATAGGTCATGGGAATGTAATGTTCAGCATGGTGACTCTGATTGTATATTTGGAAATTACTACGAGAGTAGAGCTTAAAAGTTCTCATCACAAGAAAAAAAATTTCCAACTCTGTGTGGTAATGGATTTAACTAAACTACTGTAGTAATTATTTCCCAATACGTACATGTACCAAATCACTATGAACCACTAAAACTAATACAATGTAATATGTCAACTGTATCTCAATTAAAAAAAAAAAAAGCAAAAAAAAAAAAAAAAACAAAAACCCAAACAAAAAAACCTACAGGCTTGAACAAAGCGTAATTAAGGGTAAACTGTTCAATTGTTTACCCTAGACTTAAGTTACCTATTGGTGAATCTTAACTCAATAAAGATTAGCCACTATGATTACATTTTTTAAATATAAGATGCCCAAACATGAAAACGTTAAAAACAAACCAATACTGATGTCCTTAAACCAACACTGACTTTAGATTTAACTACGACATGGAATGTTTATGGTGTGTGTTGCTAGTTTTCTAAAGAAAATGATTTAGTCCTTAAAAAAAACTTCAGAAAATTTAAGTTACTAGACATACAATCATATTCTCCTAAAAAATTATCACAGAGTTCTCTCCTTGAGAAATCAATTCTGCATTAGAAGCTTGTTAGATAAAAGAAATACATATTGGGGGTGCCTGGGTGGCTCAGTCGGCTAAGCTTCCAACTCTTGGTTTCAGCTCAGGGTTTTGAGATTGAGGCCCGTGTCCGGCTCCGCACTCAGCAGAGTCGGCTTGTCCCTCCCCCTCTGCTCCTCCCCCGGTTCTCTCTCTCTCTCTCTCTAAAATTAAAAAAAACAAAAACAAAATATACATATTGGAAAACAACAGAAGTAAGCTAAGTTTTCATCCAAACCTCTATTTTCTTGGCAAAGATTTAAAAACAAATGTTTAATTTGAAATCTAAAAGCAAAAAATACAAACATTTTTATTTCTCAAAATGACATAATTTAGAAATGGAAATTTTGTTTGTTGGTTTGTTTTTTAAGTAAACTCTATGCCCAACATGGGGCTTAAACTCATGACCCTGAGATCAAGAGTCATATTCTCCACTGACTGAGCCAGCTGGGCGCCCCTAGAAATGGAGATTTAGATAATTGGAGAATGGTAAACTTAAACTTATAGACATAGGATTCAAGGCTGTTTTTAAAATTCCTGGTGCCTTCCCCTGGCCACCAAGTTACTGAAAATTACTTTTTGACTCAAAGTTAGCTTTGATGATTCTGGTGAAACAAAAAAATAAATAAAAGGGTAAATGAAGGGAGCTACATTCTCCGACAGAGACCAGCCTGGAGTTTGCCCTTTTTTTCAGAGCACCAAAGGGAAATATTCACAACACTGAAATCAAGCTGTAATGTATTAGCTGTAACGACATAAAATAAATCCACAACGTATACGAAAGTGCTTTGTAGGCCACAGACTGCGGTGCTTCTCCACAAGCACTGTGAGCATTACTGAACTCTTCTAGAAAGGGGACCGTGCCCACACCATTCTGGCCCAAGTCACAGTGATTCAACAGAAAGGCCTGAGCTCTGACTCAGCCAACAAGCATTCTTCAGTTCTGGGGATGAAGCGCTCTATGAATCACAGAGATTGCATGGAGGAAACTACAGGCCCCCCTTCTCGGAGGATGGTGAGACCTAAGCATTTACGCACAAAACAGCTACATACCTTCATTTTGAAGACTGGCTGGAATTCCTTCAGAGCCGATAACAATTTAATCTGAACTGAGGCCCTTTCAGCTTCTTTACCATCTGCAAAAACATCGAAGAGAGCATCCAAGGCTTCTCCTGCCACCACAAGGGAGGGATCTTTGGTGGCAACTTCAAGCAGAAAGCACCCAATGGTCTGGAGACGACAAGGCACACTGTTATGTCTAATATTCTAACATCAGTTTCCAAAATAAGTACTAACTTTAAATGTGGCAACAATTCACACATGGTATTTTAAAATTTAGAAATACCAGAGACAAATTAAAACTCTGAAAGAACTAGGGGCGCCTGGGTGGCTGTCGTTAAACGTCTGCCTTCGGCTCAGGTCGTGATCCCAGGGTCCTGGGATTGAGCCCCGCATTGGGCTCCCTGCTCAGCGGGAAGCCTGCTTCTCCTTTTCCCACTCCCCCTGCTTGTGCTCTTTCTCTTGCTGTGTCTCTCTGTCAAATAAATAAATCTTAAAAAAAAAACAAAACTTTGAAAGAACTAAAGATTAAAGACTTCACATATATTTATAAATACACCAAGTATAATATCAACAAGATAAATTAAGTATATTAGAGTTTACATTCCTAAATAAAATCAATTAAAATTCATAAATGATATATGAAAGATTGGTTTCGGAAATTAAAATTTCCCCTCTATCTCCCTCAAAAAGGCTTTCCCTGTGGTGTCAAAATACAGATATAGATCTGCAACAAAAAAAATATGCTTTTAAAATTATATGAAAGAATAAAATTATATGAAAAACACTCTAGGACAATTAAAAAAACAAAGAACACTTAATCTCTTTCTGATTCCCTGTGATGATCTTTAACACCCATCCACCCTGTGATGATTAGCTAGCTAATGAACAGGCCATTCCCAGTCTGTGAGGAACTGTTCAAGAGTGAACTTACTTTGTTTTGGCTGTCCTGCTCCACCCTTTATGTCTTAAGGGTGATGTGCACATCTGGTATTATCGGTGGGAGAGTGGAAATGCTAAGAACAGCGAGTCCAAACTCCAGCTGTGACATAAATAACAGGCTGACCCTTAGAAAGTCCATTACCCGCTCTGGACCTCTATTTTCTTATCTGAATTTAAGTACTCTAGATAACATCTAGGATAGTATTTAGAGTTAATAACTTATAATAAAATACGAAGCACATACTGTCACCTATGAAGTAGTCTTACTAAAAAAATTAACCTGAATCTGAATCTGATCCAGCCTTTAGATCTAACTTCCAGTTTGCAGAAAATACAGAGGATAAAGGAACAAGCTTAACACCACAAGGAAGCAATCAGACAAATTCAGAGGGTTGGATACTGTGAGACAACCACCCCCAGGAGTTGAGGAAAAAACAGGTGGTAGCAGAGGTGCCCAGCTGGCTCAATCGGTGGAGCACGTGACTCCTGATCTCAGAGTCATGAGTTCAAGCCCGGTGCTGGGCATAGAGCTAGGAAGGAAGGAAGGAAGGAAGGGAGGGAGGGAGTGAGAAAAAAAAAAACAGGTGGTGGGAGGTAGTGCTAGGGAGAGAAGTTTCTAGATTGAGAGAAGCTTAGAAGATCCAAAACCAAACATAACATGTAGACTTGACTTAGATGCTCATTTAAACAAACTATCTGTAAATAGATGTTTTTGGAACAACTGGAAACACTTGAGGATGGACCATGCAGAAGACATATTAAACAATGAGGGGGTACCTGGGTGGCTCAGTCAGTTAAGCGTCTGCTTTTGGCTCAGGTCTTGATCCCAGGGTCCTGGGATGGGGCCCCGTGTCAGGGTCCCTGCTCAGTGGGGAGTCTGCTTCTCTCTCTCCCTCTGCTCCTCTCCACCCAGTCCTCCCCTCCCCCCAACCCAAGGCTCGTGCTCTCTCTCAAATAAATAAATAAAATCTTCAAAAAAAAAAAACATGGGGTGCCTGGCTGGCTCAGTCAGTTGAGCGTCTGCCTTCAGCTCAGGTCACGATCCCAGGGTCCTGGGATCGAGTCCTGCATCGGGCTCCCTGCTCAGTGGGGAGTCTGCTTCTCCCTCTGCCTGCTGTTCCCCCTGCTTGAGTGCTCGCGTTCTCTCTCGCTCTCTCACAAATAATTCTTTTTAAAAAAATTAAAAATTAAAATTAAAAAAAAAGGCATTTAACAATGATGATTGATTGTATAAGGGTGATAATAGTGGTTATGTAAGAAACTGTACTTGGTTTTTTTTAAAGATTTATTTATTTATTTGAGAAACAGAGTGGGGGGTGAGGGGCAGAGGGAGAGCGAGAAGTAGACTCCCCACTGAGCAGGGAGACTGACAAGGGGCTCAATCGCAGGACCCTGAGACCATGACCTGAGCCGAAATTAAGAATCCGACACTTAACCAACTGCGCTGCCTAGGTACCCCAAAACTGTCCCTATTTTTAAGACATGCATACTGAATCAACAGGGCAAAATACCATGATGTCTTTAATACTGAGCTTTAACTTTAACATACTTTAACATACCCAGCAAAGAAACTGTGTGAAGTGCATATGATAGAATATTAATGATTGTTAAATATGCTTAACTAGTATACAAAATTCATTGTACTTTCTACTTTGCTTGGAAATGTGACTAAATAAAAACATTTTAGGGGCACCTGGGTGGCTCAGTCGGTTAAGCGTCTGCCTTCGGCTCAGGTCATGATCCCAGGGTCCTGGGACTGAGCTCCACGTTGGGCTCCCAGCTCGGTGGGGAGTCTGCTTCTCCCTCTCCCTCTGCCTCTCAACCTGCTTCTGCTCTCTTTCTGTCTCTCTCTCAAATGAATAAATAAAATCTTTACAAAAAACAAAACAAAAAAACATTTTAAAAATCACATGTTATGCCCGAGAAAAACTTGCTGCTCCTAAGTGGATCTTGGAAATTATAGTCTTAAGGGGCAGGAAGGGATTTAACACGCACATGCTCATCTGTGTATGTGTACACAGACAGCAACACGGCGATATTCTCTCTCACTTATGTGTCTCTTTTTATCAAAAATCCCTAGAGTAATAGAGAAGAACGGAGTCACAGTGGCTGTCTCTCTAGAGTCAAAGTCGGGGGCTGGAAAGTTAGCAATGGAGATGAGTCTTTCATTATACATTCTTTTCTACTTTTGTGAATGTTTTGTTACATGCAGGTATCATCTTTTTAAAATAAGGTTCTTAAGATTTTTTTTTTTTTTTTTTTGACACAGAGAGAGAGACAGGAGACGGGGAACACAAGCAGGGGGAGCGGGAGAGGGAGAAGCAGGCTTCCCGCTGGGCAGGGAGGCCGATGCGGGGCTCGATTCCAGGACCCTGGGACCATGACCCAAGCTGAAGGCAGACGCTCAACGACTGAGCCACCCAGGCACCCCTAAAATAAGGTTCTTAAAAAACATCAGTCATTGGGGCCCCTGGGTGGCCCAGTCCGGCTAAGCGTCCAATTCTTTTTTTTTTTTTTAGAGAGAGAGAACAGGGGAGGGGTAGAAAGAGACGGGGAGAGAGAAGCAGACTCTTCGCTGAGCCCAACGCAGGGCTCGATCTCATCATCCTGAGATCATGACCTGAGCTGAAATCAAGAGTTGGCTGCTTAATGGACTGAGCCACCCAGGTGCCCCAAGTGTTCAATTCTTGATCTCGGCTCTAGTCTTAATCTCAGGGTCGTGAGTTCAAGCCCCACGTCGGGCTCCACACTGGGCATGGAGCCTACTTAAAAAAAAAAAAAAAAAAAAAAAAAAAAAAAAAA